>NC_090931.1:1538391868-1538691868 GCF_040938575.1 Ambystoma mexicanum
TCGCCAGTAGTTTCCCCAGGAAGGCAGTGATTGAACTAGGGCAGTAGTTTGATGGACAGGCAGGGTCTGCTGAAGGTTTTTTCAGGAGCGGGCGCACAAGGGAATGCTTGAGAGAAGAGGGGAAAGAACCAGCGTCGAAACAGTGGTTGCAGAAATCAACGAGTGTGGGGGCAAGAGAGCCAATGTTGTCCTTGATAGTTCTGTATGAGCAAGGGGGAACCTGTTTTGAAGAAGCCTTCATAGAGCAAACCACTCTGGTAACTTCTTAAAGTGCGACAGTGGTGAAGGAGAAGAAGGCGGAAGGAGGAGGGTGAGTGGCGAAGGGAGGCAAGAGGGTGTGGGAAGGGTTTGGCAGGGGAATAACAAGGGTGTTCAGGATGTTCTGAGTTTTGGTGGCAAAGTGTGTGGCCAGTGCGTTGCCGATGGCCTGGGAAGGAGGAGACTGAGGAAGGGTTGGCTAGCTCCCTGCAGATTATGAATAGTTCCGCCGTGTTATTGGATGCACCATATACCCAGAGGGTGAACCTGAGGTGTGCCCCTTCATTCTGCTGCTCTGCACTTTTGTTTCAAAACTGCAAGTTCGGAGTCATACCAGGTGTTACATTTAGAGGCGGGTTTCAGGCGAATCCTCATGACTGGGGCAATGATATCAAGAATATTGGTGATGGCTGAGTGAAGACTTTTGAGAGCAGAGTCTGAGGTAGCAGAGAGATGGGGGGATGAAGGTAGAAGCAAAGGCAGCAGCTGACACTCGTTTCTTCGGGCGGATGTTCGAGAACGAGGTTGGCAGGGCTTTTGAGAGCGCAGAAGGGACCCAGGTGAGAATGGTCTGACCAAGAGATGGGGGTGACCAGAGGGGGAGCGATAGTGGTCAGAGTGCATGATGGCGTCCAGGGTGTGTCCAGCTGAGTGGGTTGGACTAGAGGGGAGGAGAGAGAGGGAGGGGCGCAGAGGTCAATGAAAAGAGTGGATGCTGAGGCATGGGAGTCCAATTGAATATTGAAGTCACAGATGATGATGATGAGGAGGAGGAGGAGGAGGTGGTCAGGGGAGGTTGAAAGTAAGAAAGAGCAGAAATCAGCCCATTCAGAGATGAACAGGGAGGTAGTGCCAGTAGGACGGTAAATGGTAGCAATGGTCAGGGTGGAGGAGGAAAAGATAACCAACTTGCAAACCAGGATCTCAGATGAAGAATGGAGTTGGGTGGGTACTATGGAAGAAGGAACCCACTCAGGATAGATTAAGGCGACCCCACTACCAGCCCGGTGAGGTTGAGGCTTGGAAATGATCTTGAAGCCGCCGGGGAGGAGGGAGTCAAAAGCAGTGGCTGAGCTGGCATTGAACCAAGTCTCTGTGAGAGCGAGAATGTCAAGGCCAGTGTTTTCAAGAAGGAGGCAGATGTCAGCAGAGTGTTTGTTGGGTGAGCGGGTGTTAAGAGTCTCCAGGTGGAGATGAACTCTGCCTTTGAAGGTTTTCTGAGAAGGAGTACAGGGACATGGTACTCCGGTCAGCGAGGGGGAGGGACAGTGAGCGTGGTAGTGTTAGAATATAATAATAATAATATGCATTTTTTAGCCCTAAGCTAATCCCTTTTTGCAATCAAAATCCTGTTCTTTTCATGAATGTTCAAAATGGGGTTGCATTTGTCAGTCATTGAGTAAAAACAAAATGGAAATGTGTTCCTGGCTCCCTCTGTCAGTCATTACAAGAAGACTGGGTCTGTGTAGAGGGCATCACTGTTAAACTTAGGTTAAACAACATTAAGGACAGGTCCTCCTATCTTGCGAAGTAAGAAAGGCTGTTCCAATGTGGTTCCATTCTCTCAACTAAATGTTATCTAAAGACTGGCTGCACTAAGCAGAGGTTAGTTACACAATGAGTCATAGTGTGCAGCCCTTCCACTTTGTTAAACGCGCAAAGGGTATCTTTTAAAGGTTGTGCAAATAGGGTAACTGTTGTTGGAACGGAGGATACGTGGATTCTGTGTTTAAGGACTCAAACATAAGTCACTGTCAATGAACTGGTGGAAAGAGCTTGTAATTAAAGCCATAAGCAAATCGGAGACTCTTGACATAACAATAACATCTTTTGAATATGCAACAGCAGGTACAAGGTTACTTAAATTAAGTTGCCTACAGAGTATATAAAAAAACATAGCAATGCGGTACATACATGTCAAAGCAAGCAGTTGGAATGAAAAGCTAACATGCTACAGTATTGAGAGAAAGTACTACAAGGTAAAGGTGTGAGAGCAGAATCATCTTAGATTAGGTTGCAAGGGTATCGTGGCCGTTGGGAGCCTAATACTACTAATGCCCAGGTAGAAGCAGATTTTGGAAAAGGAATAATGCAGTTGTTAGGGGTTGTTCTTAACTCCATAAGCATTTGTAGACTTAGTAAAGTGGTAGTAAGTAGGTTGAACGAGACTGCAAATATATTTGTGAATCTAACAACTGAACAGAACACTATTAGATTGGCGGCACTTCACAATAGGATGGTGTTGGACATTCTCATGGATGCGAAAGGAGGGGTTTGTAAATTAGTGGGCTCTTCTTGCTGCACTTACTTACCTGATAGCGCTAGAGATATCTTTGATGCTATTGATCCATTACATATATTAGGAGAAGCAGTGCATTATGAGGTTGGACAGGAGAAGAGCTGATCCCAATGGTTCTGGAGTTTGCTAAAGGATTGGGGATGGAATTACTGTCTATATTGTTAGTGGTCTTTTGTTTAATTATAGGTTGCTGTTGTATTATGTGCAGTCCTGTATGTTGTTCCTTTATATCTCAGAGCTGTTAGGGCAATCAAAAGAATGAAGCCCCCACTGGCCACAAGGGGGCGCGTGGATGAAGTTCACCTCCACGGGAGTTCCCAGATCTATGGTCTTAGAAGAGGGTCTGAGCCCCCCTCTTTGGACCCCCCAAAATTGAGATTGTTGGCCCACAAGCCTTATGAACCACCCAGGTGTGGAGAAAAAGAGCAGAGAAATTCACCCCAGGAACACAGTGGAATCTCTCATTATGGTACAGACCGAAAGTGAAAGCGCACCCAGCCACCAGACGGAACCGCGTGGTTTGGCAACGTGGAACAGTGCACATTATCCGGGGAAGGGACATGCCACCCTTGCGAGTCTGCTCTGGGGTCATAAGGGACCGATGACCCTGTTATGACCCGCTCTTGGGTCATAGTGATATAAAAAGGATAAAGTTGTAGGTACACTTCATAGATGCTTTATTCGGCTCTTCAGTTACAGGATCAGATGACATCAAGTCCATCAGGAGATAGGAGGAACATAAGTAAGAACCCACGGGCTCCCACCACCCGGGCTCGCATAGCTCAACTCTCTGGGTTAGAACCCGTTCATACGCAAACACGCCAAGCTTACCTCACCCATTCCACAAATTACATCACCTCATGCGTACAGCATTCAGAGGGTGAAACCTAAATCTAAGAAAGGAAGGCTAATCCCAACACCTCAGTCCCTTACAATCACAAGCACACAGTGACACACAACCAGCATCGCCCCTCACTATCACAAAGACCTCAACACCTCCTACCCTACTGTTACAAACTCACCAGATAACATGCACACTTCACTGATAGAAAAGACATCCAACGAACCTAGCACAATTCCACTGCCAAGTCGCTCTAACGAGCCAAGAAGATAAACAGATGGACAAACGAGCGTAACTAACAATCCGGTAACGGCACCCCACCAACAAAACAACAAAACTTCTATCCTCCAAAAAATCACACATCACCGTCCATTCGCCGCCACCACCAATGGGTAACCAGCCTGCCACGCTGGGGTACAAACCTGCCCCTCTGGGCTACTAACCAGCAAACCACATACAACCTGTGGAAACAGGACTCCTCCTGTCCGCCACTGCCACTGGCAGACCTCAGGGCTGTCACACCTCAGCGCAAAACAGCCACCTATGTGGGCTGGCACGAAGTCCGCTACACACCTACGAGGAACATCTCTAACCTTCTACACCAGACCATAATGTCGTGGCAACTAAAGAGACGGGCACATACCATCAACCGAAGACACAATGACCTGACTCATCCTCAAATGCTCAACATTCATTGCAACACTCACAACAAAGGCAACCAGGGAGGCACCAGTTAACCATACCACTAAACTTCCTCAGTGTGTTGGCCGGACACCTGAGCTCTCATAGCTTCTAAAAACCAACCGGATAACCCTACCACGGATATGTTCTGTTGCCGTACTCCAAGACCATCCAAGTACCTAATCTAGGACGACCCCAGAAGCAACATTTCAAGTAAATGAAGAGTAATAATCACCACTCACCATTCACCATCAAGACTCCTCAGAGCCGCACAAATCACCATAATGACTCCACAGAACCGCACAAATCTCCATCATGACTCCGCAGACCCACACAAATTACTATCATGACTCCTCAGAGCCGCACAAATTACTATCATGACTACACAGAGCTGCACAAATTACTATCATGACTCCGCAGAGCCGCACAAATCCCCAATATGACTCAGCGGAGCCGCACAGATTACTATCATGACTCCGCAAAGTCACACAAATCTCCATCATGACTCCGCAGAGCCACGCAAATTAATATCATGACTCTGCAGAGCCGCAAAAATTACTAACATGGCTCAGCAGAGCTGCACAAATCACTATCATGACTACCCCTAGTCAGTCATCATGACTCTGCAGAGTCTCATGACCAGCCACAACCAGTCAGCGCACACATGTCACACTGGTTACATGCACCCCATGCAACCTCAAACATTTCTGCAACATAGCCACTCAACCAATCAAGCAACGACATTTTTGTTACAACCGAAATAAACTTGTGGGGTGTGGACAGGGCCCTACCCATACTCCAAATCAACACACTGTGAAGATACTGGTGGGGGGTGCCTGTACTTCCTCTCTCTATATGGTAGAGGAGAGGCAAGGAGGACCCCAGCCAAGATTCTCAATTGGTAGCAATGCACGAGCAATCAAAGCCTAGCTTCTCGGGAGGTGATGCAGGCTGGTTCTTAAGTACAGTGTAGTCCCCAAACCCCCACAAAGGAATGTCCACACGCCGTATTACTGAAAACACAGTCTTTATATAATTAATATTCAAAGGTATGTACACGATCACAATAACGCACTTTGTACTCGGAAGTCAAAAATGATAAATATATACAATTTTAAAGTGGTACCACCAATGTTCTCAAATCTCATTAAAGTGCATCAACTGTACGGTTAAAATGTCACACAAATCAATAACGAGGAAACCAGCAATAGAGATAGGAAGGAACGCAAGATGGTCGAAACAATAGGCAGATTTCTGACCCCTACCCTCACAGTTCTGTGTGGAGATCCCCCCACCTGGGCAACCTGTAAATAAAGATATATAGCACAAGCCCAGTCCATATATTGTTCAATAGTCTTATTTCCTCCTATTAAGGTTTTACCCCCCCAATGTACCTGGTGGGGTAGAGTTCTTCGAAGACGCGTCGAAGGATCCTTCTTGAGAGACTCCCTTTAAAGCAGGAGCCACAGATTGTCGAGAGGCGTCGAGGAACTCGGCGTTCGGCGTCGGGGAATCGACGGCCCTTCTTGAGTGCCCTCCCTTTAAGGCAGGAGTCACGGGTTTTCGAACGTCTGACGGAGAACAGGTTGAATTACGGCGGTGAAGTGGCAGCTTCGTTCCTAGCGGTGCTCATCGACGGCGGAGCGTTGGCGTCCTGCAAGGAAGAGGCGTGCGGGGCACCTCGGTGACGATAGTTCTGGACCACAAAGAGAGGATGAAGAACTGTGGCCCAGCAAGGGTGTCGAGTCGTCGGCGTCTCTGCGGTCTTTCAGGTGGCGGGAAACCCACCGGCGGATGCTCCTCGGTGCGTCGACGGTCGGGCCTTCTCCAGCGGGATAAAGCGGGCGGCGATGCAGACAAGAGCGTCCGATGATCAGGTGCCCAAGAACATACACTAGGGGCACAGGGTTGTACCCCCCACCCATGGGTGCCATAAGGGTATCCCACGGGTCTGTAAAGACCGGTAGGGGGTGTCTGTACTTCTGCTCTCTATATGGTAGAGGAGAGGCACAGAAGACCCCAGCCAAGATTCTCTATAAGGTAGCAATGGACGAGCAATCAAGGCCTAGCTTCTCAGGAGGTGATGCGTGCTGGTTCTTAAGTACAGTGTTGTCCCCGAACCCCCACAAAGGAATGTCCACACACTGTATTACTGAAAACACAGTCTTTATATAATTAATATTCAAAGGTATGTACACAATCACAATAACGCACTTTGTACATGGAAGTCAATAATGATAAATATATACACGTCTAGAGTGGTACCACTAATGTTATCAAATCTCATTACAGTGCATCAACTGTACGGTTAAAATGTCACACAGATCAATAACGAGTAAATCAGCAATAGAGATAGGCAGGAACGTAAGATGGTTGAAACAATAGGCAGAACGCTGGCCCCGTTACCCAGACACAGTTCTGTGTGGAGATCCCCCCACCTGGGCAACCTGTAAATAAAGATATGTAGCACAAGCCCAGTCCAAATGTTCAATAGTCTTACTTCTTCCTATTAAGGTTTTACCCCCCCCCCCCCCAATGTACCTGGTGGAGTAGAGTTCTCCGACGATGCACCGACCGATCCTTCTTGAGTGCCTCTCTTTCAGGCGGGAGCCACGGATCGTCGAGAGGTGTCGGGGTTCCCTCTGGGACCACTGCAAAAGATTTAAGAGTACAGGTGTTTGGCAGTCAACCCACTTGGTAGCAGTCAGTACCACACAGATTCACTTGGTAGCTGTGGCTGAGCAGTCAGACTTCCCTCAAGAAGAGTTAGGCAGTATACAGAGTATTCACAATAGGTCAAAAGAACATAGTAGAACAAGTAAACACTGACCAGAGCTTGGTGTAAAAGAGATATCATTATTTATTTAAAACCACATCTAGAAAAACACACAGGCACTAATAGTAAGCAATTCAAAAACACGGTCACTAAAAGATATACACTCCCTTAGCACAATTTTAGACAATCTTAAGTAAAGCCCCACTTATTTTCAGACAGCGGTGAGCGCTTAACGTAGATGGTACTCTAATAATTCGTTTTAAAAAGGGAGAGAAAAGCAGAGAATAATATGACACAGATCCCAACACTTTTGTAAGATCAAAGCAAGAGAGGATGGCAAGTAAAACCGTGAAGTTAGAGTTCAGTAGGCCGGATCCACTTTAAGAGGATCAGAACGAAATGTGTCCAAGGTCACACGGTTGAAGTGCACAAGAGTCTTGCAAAGGTTCAAAAAGCATTGGACCACAAGAAAGGGACCAGTTAGAGGGTCAAGCCGGCTAGCCCAGTCCAGAAGGTTAAGGAGTTATTATTACCTTGTAGCAAGCTTTAGAAAGGGAGGCCTGGTGGACACGGTACCTTAAAGTGGTGAGAATACTCCAACGGGGGCAGTTGTTCCTGGCAGTGGATGCAAGTCGGTGCTTCGTCCGGGGGAAGAGAGGATCTCGTCGGGGAGGAAGACAGGAGTCCGTTGCACTGCCATGGAAGAAACCAGCCGCGAAATTCTCAGGTAAAAGGAGCGGTCCTTTTATTCGCGGTCCAGTGGTAAGTGGCCATCCGGTTGCCGGGGTGCTTGGCACGGGCAATTCGACCACGAGACGGCCTGGGGTGCGAAGCGAAGAAGGTAAACTGGTTGTGCCCACCAGTCAGGGGAGTTCCGCAGGGCTCTACCGGTGGTGTCGTCGTGGTAGGTCGGCTCAGTTTCTCCCTCGTCGGATTCTCAGGTCCTGTGGTGACTTCTGAAGTTCCAGTCCCCAAAGCCCTTTTTTTTTTTTGCAGCACACCCCCATTCATTCAGCCTAGCTGTCAATCAAACATGCTAAGTGGTGAGCCGGCCGGCTCACCACTTGGGCCAATCACACAAGAGTGCGACTTGAGTTACCAAGGTAACTCAGTCCAGGGTGCCTAAACCCCCTCCCACACCCCCTGTGGAGAAGCCCGCCAAAAAGTGGAACAAAGGGCTCGACTTGGGTTGGAGTCACAGAAGAGAACACAAATGCCATTTTAGAATCGAGTCCTGGCAAAAAATACCAACCGGTGAATTAATATTAATTAAATAAACCGGCGGTTTTTTCGAGGCTATTAGAATTAAATAATTAAAGTTGGTAGCCTCGAACAATGGGAAAATCCCATAGGGATATATTCGCGGTCGAATATAAAAAGTAGTATCCACTGCCACCAGCCAAAACTCGATCAGGGGGGACGGAGACGTACCCCCTCGACTAACAGACCCCGGGGCAATCGAATTGCCCCGACCAGTACGTCCACAATATGATGGTTTGTACTGGTTTCTGTTAATAATTTGGGACTAGTAAAGCCAATGGTGACTTTACATGCCCTGGGAGACAGTAGTCAGTCCCAGGGTATGGAGCCTATGGTTGGGTGTCACTATGACACCCCGGTGTTACTGCACGGAGGGTGCTGTGTAACACACATGGTAAAAACACATGAGACCCTATGGAGTAAAGGACCCCATAGCCCATAAAACACATTAACAGTCAAAGGAACACCATAAATCGTGTCCAAGAGTGTGATGAAAAGAGACTCACTCTTGGCAGGAGAAAAAAAACAAACTCTGGAAATCCAGCAAAGCTGCTGGGGAACTCACTAGGTTAGGAAATTCAGCCTAAAGAGAGAATTCTCCCTAACACCAGACAAAAGAGAGAGGAGCTCCGACTACTAGAAGAAGGGCAAATAGTTTTAAAAATGCAGCTTCTCAAACAAAAGTACTATGGGAAGGGGACAAGGCACTGATAAACAGTGCAGAGCTGAGTAGGCCCATAGCCCACACAAGGCTGAATACAAATACCCCATGAGGGGGGAAAGAGAAAGTTTTGTTTTTGTGAATACCGACCTACCCAGGTCAGGAGAACCTGCTACGCCTAGCAAGGAGAATACATCCCAGAAGATGGAATAAAGTAGGAATTGTTCAGACTAGCTGTTTTGTCCAAGATGAAAACTGAGAGACTTTTTGTTGAGATTACTATAAAATCCTGAAGGCTGGGAAACTCGTTGCAAACTCTGTAGTGGCTGTCGGAAAACTAGCCACCACTAATTTAATCCTGTTGTAAGCTTAAACCTAGATGGTCTTTCTTTTCATAGTGGTAGGGTGGGTGTTTGGATAGCATAGTTTCTGATGGAGGACTGAGTTTTCTTTGTAAGACGTTGTGACGAGCACCCGTTTATTGTTTATTAGAGTAGGGAACCCATCTTAGAAGTGGGACTTCGAGAAGCCATTAGTTATTTTAATAAAATATCCTGTTCTAACATGCCCCTTTGTCCATTTCCTATGGCTCACTTACCACAAGAGGCAGAGAAACGAAAAGGGATAAAGAAAAGAGGGAATGAGTGAGAGAGATGGGAGGTGGCAGCGAGGGAGTCAAGGTGGTAATAGCAAGAGGCAACAGAGGGAGAATAAACTCCAGAGAACCGGGGAGAGAGTGGGATCAATGGAGGAGTTGTTTAGAGCTACAGGCTACAGTGATGGATGACGTGTAATTAGGTTGAGCTTTACTGGTTGAAATATCAGTTCTTAAACATTGTAGGAGAGGGGAATGGGTGAATATATTTCTCTGCAGTGTTCAGCTCAGCCCAGTCTATACTTGTGTTAACATTGCAAGTATTCAGCCAGATCAGCAGAGGAAGTAGGACAAATTATTAACTGCTGCATGAGTCTAAAATCATAGGTTTATTCCCATCAGTAGGGTGGAACTCATGGATCTTTATTTTCTACAACAGGTGACCGGATTAACGATTACGAAGAGTCATTCAGCATAAAGGGAGAGGAAAACCTGCACCTGTCCCACCCTCCAGAAACAGAATCCTGCACAAGAAAGAAAGACTTCCCCAGCCCAGTGGAAGTAGAAGGTATGGTTTCTGTTCTGTTCAAGTTCAAAATGGATCACAAGTCGCCCTCCCCCACCTGAAGGGCATTCGTGAGCCCGAGCAAGATGGCAGCGCCTCGATGAACTACACTCAGTCGCAGGTAGAGCTCTTCTTGATCCTGTGGCAAAACATGTTTATGGCCCCAGACCGTAGGGCCGTGACGTTTGGAGGTGCCTGAGGTGATTTGCTTAGAGACTAGCTGCCCCCGTGAACTATGGCGCAGGAGCAAATGCCTGGCACATTCATGTCTGGGGGATGCTGGTGTGGCTTACTGTGCACACTGGTGGACTATAGAGCTGCAGTGGATCGAGACAAGGGGTGTTAGTTGTCCTTGCCTGCCAGGGTCATTACCTGTAATCGTCCGTCCCAATGGGCTGCTGCCTGAGGAATTGGGTAGCATGCTCGCATCACAGAAGAAGCCGCTCACCTTTGGTGCAGCATGTTCTTGATGAGGGCATCTCCTGTGCCTGGGGCATTTTGGTATCAGGTGGAAGGTGACACATGGTGCCCATTCTGATCTCCAACCAGTGTAGTGGGAACATTGCTTTGCGGGGGGAGAGGTCCCCTAAAGACCCTGAACTTATTCAGATATTTTTGTTGAGCTGATGAGCCCGGCTCTGGTAGTGGGCCACTGTGTCCTTTCTTGGGGTGTAGTGCTCTAGAGCGTCTGCACTTATTTAGATGTTTTTGTTGCCCAGATGAGCCCAGCTCTGGTTGTGTGTCACCGAGTCCTTCCTGTAGTTGAAAGGCTCTCCTTGGAATAGACTAGTGGCAGCACTTCCCCTGTGACCACCTCTCACAGTGCTATCCCGGCACTATTTGTGAACTTCCTGTCCTGATCCCACTACCTCAGGTGTTCATAGCCAGGCACACATCAGGCAAAAAATCTTTGAGGGTGATTAGGGAAATAAGAGCAAACCATTCCAACCTCATCACCATTGACCACAAGGGGTTGTGCAGGTTTAGCTGTTCTGTGTTTTGGTAATGTTCTTAGTTGTCATACCCAAAAGGGGGTGGGGTGTATACACACCCTCCCTAACCCCAGAAGCTGAAGGGAGTACGACCCTCCCACCTTGGTTGGCACGGGTTCCAGATTTTGTACTTACAGGACACCACAAGTCAGTCAATGGGAGGGGTTGTGGGGGGAGGGTTAGGGAGAGGTTGTGGGTGGGTAGGGTGAAAGAGGTACACCGGTAAGAGGTTTAAGGTAGCATAGTGGATGGGTAGAAGGAGTTTAGGGAAAAGCATACACTGTTCATTTCCCAATATCCTCCCTGGTGAGACTCAAACATGCCTTAATTAGTGTCGAAGCAACACAATTCTTGAATACACTCTGACCTAACTCCTGCGCATGCATCCTTCACTGTATGGGTAGTTTAATATACACTTTCTTGTGTACTTTCATGACCAATGCATCACTGTGAAGGATGGAAATGAACATAATGGTACATGATATTGGTAAACACACGCATATGGCACAGACAAATCCTTGGGACAATGATGCACACAGACCATTGGTCCCTGACATGTAATTCCAAGTACTGGGTGCTCCCTACTGATTTGTTATGGAACAAGCAGGCACCCAAATATGTGTTTCATTTCTGACTGAGCAGTCTGTATTGCTTTCAGCACCCCGTTTCCTGTTGGAGAGCGTACTGCTCCAACCACACTGTTCACCTAACAGCGTGCTCAGAAATATGAACTTCAACCCTTCATGAAAACACTGACAAATGTGTTACACAAAATGTCGGCATCAACACGTGCCCTGCAATATTGCTACTTACTTCCCCAGTGTATATGTGTACTTATTTCAAGCTCAGAGTCCTCTGCTGTATCACTGAGCGTAGAAATGTAGGCAGAGTAATCGGCAGACGGAGTGCTGCCGTCGCTTGTTCCTGGTCTCATTGCTTGGCAGGTAATTCCACAGCTCACTGCCACGCTGCTGGGCTTTTAGTTCTGCAGTCCACTGCCGTGCGCGGGCTCCTGATTCCTTTGTTCTCCGTCACACCTTCCAGTTAACACTGCATCCTGCCCGTGCCACCAAGTTCATCAACAATCAGCAACCAGGCACAGGCATGTACGTCTTATTAGGACCTCCGGCAGCACGTGTGAACTGCACGTGCCGCAAAGCATCATGGGACTTGTAACCCCTGTGAGATTCACGGCCTCAAGGACTAGCATCGCCATGGCTTGTTCCCCAAGTCAGAATGGCTATATCTGCAGACAGCCTCACAGCCCCTTACAGTTCCTCCTCTCCCAGGGCCCCCCAAAGGGCGGGTTTATCTTGGTATCATTTACACAACTATTTTACCAGTATGGACGCATACTCTGCCTCTGTCAGTTCCCAGGAGTGATCCTCTTGTCCATAACCTGTCCACTCAACCAGGTACCACAAACGTTGACGCTTTCTTGGATCCAAGATTCTCTGCACTTCATATTCCTCTTCCCCATCCTCCATGATGACCAACGGCATCTTAGTTTGTACACCAACCTCTGCAAGTTTAATTAGAGATCCGTGAAATACGGGATGTATCTTTAACATTCCAGGCAACTTCAACTTCACAGCTGTATCTGATATACATTTAATAATCACGTACGGTCCAATGAATCAATGCATGAGTTTACCTGCACCCACCATCTTGAGGTTCTATGTAGACAACCACACCTTGTCCCCCACCATGTATTTGGGGGCCTCCTGTCCCCGTTTACCTGCATAGCTCGTGTAGGTCTCTTTAGCCCTTTTCGGATTTTGGGGTGCCTTATGTTCGATATCCGCAATTACCTCTTTGTGTTCTGTAAGGGCTGGCAAGTTGATTATGTCTGAATGTGATCCGGGAACCTGTTTTGCTCTTGGTCATACAAACACATAATTGGTGACATACCCAGTGATGTATGTTCCGTGTTATATGTAAACTCTGCTAGCCAGAGAGCTCTCACTATTGAGTTCCATTTGCCAAGAGACAGCGCAGGTAGTATTGCTCCATGGTTTGATTTACCCATTCCATTTGACCATCCGTTTGCGGGCGGTAACTGGTAGAAACCGCACAGTTAATTCCTAACAATCCACAAAATGCACGCCACAACCGGGACGTGAATTTGCAAACCCCGGTCGGATACAATGGTGCGAGGTAACCTGTATAAATGTACTATGTGTTGAAGGAATAATTCAGCGAACTGTCCCCCACTCGGAATTCCAATACATGGTACAAAACGGGCCTGTTTGGGGGAATAATTAACCACAACTATGATGCTGTCATATTTGTTATCCTTAGGTAATTCTGCAACAAAATCCTTGTATATAGGGGACCAAGTTCCCTCCGTCAAGGGCAGTGAATGCAACAATCCCTTTGTTTTCTTGAATTGTCACTCTTGTTTCTCATGCACGTATCACACTGTTGTGTGTAAGCATGTACTTCTTTTTGCATACCCTTTGTATTCAGGAAAGGAGTAGTCTGTATCAATCTTCTTCTTCTCTTTACTTTTGGCATACGATTACAGCTCTGCATGAATGTCTATTTGAGAATTCCTTATCTTGGTGGTATACAGTCTTACAGGAAGAAAGGGTATTGCAGTAATATACAGTAGTGCGTTCAAGTTGTTTCTGAGCAGACCTTGTGGGATTCTTGAACTCTAGGGCCAAGAGGGTTAGGGAGATCCATCACGACACAGGAGCCCTTATACCCATGAGGGCAGTCTCTCCCTGTGAGGTCCCGTGTTCCGCCACCCCTAAGACGAATGTTGGGTAGCAGGCTCAACTTCCTAGTATCACAGGAAAGGGCTCCTGCCCTGGGGAGAGGTGGCATGATCCCATGAATCGTCATAGTACGCACCATTTTGTCTTTTAAATTGCTTTTCCTTCTTGGAAAGGGTCACGCTCCGATTAAAACCAATGATTTGTTTTTTCTGGGAGCACCAATGCAATGTTTATTTTTTGCATGCGGGCCACTGATTAGTTAGTGGCGCTACTGAACCTATGTGTTTGCAGTACAGTACAAATAACTAAATAAAGACAATAACAACAAACACGGTTGTAGATCCTGCAAGCTCCTCCCCTGATCCCTTAGATGGCCTCTGAGAACCCCAGCGCCCCACCGCTGCTGAGCTTATCTGCATCCCTCCCACATCCACCCATACAGATAATACACCCTCAGTGTGGTGGCCACGTTCCTGTAGGACACATGTGATTTCCAAATACCAGGTCGATCACACCCAATGGAACGTCTCTGATCCTGCTGCTTCCATTCTACTTTCTTTATTTATGGGATACTTGTTGTATGTTGTGATGCACTTTATTATGCTCAGCAACCTTTCATTCCGTTATCTATGTGTCGCGAAAGATGTGTGATGTGGCCGGAGGAGCCAAAGAATCCCCACCTCCGTGGTTCAAAACAGATACTTGTTTCACACATAGAAAATGCGCCACACTTTTGTTATTTTATCAAATAAACTTGTATTTGCAAATTATATACATTCATGTGACAGCGCTAGAGCATTGTTGACACGTGTTTCGGCTTTGAGCTAAGCCTTTTTCAAAACAAAAAGGGCATAAATTACTTAATCCCCATATCTCAGATGGTGGTTTATTCAGTTCATCGTCGTAATTTGGTCTTGTCCAAAAATGTTTTATTAGGGGACTGCAACGTCATTGGGCTAGATCCCTCCTCGATCTTGTAGTCTTGCGGAGTCACACGCCTCGGCCTCTTTGTTTCACTGAAAGAGCAAATTACGACTATGAACTGAATAAACCACAATCTGAGATATGGGGATTAAGTGATTTATGCCCTTTTTGTGGCACATTTTCTTTGTGTGAAACAAGTATCCCATTCTACTTTCAACTATTAAATAACACAGCAACCCCCCAACCGCTCAAGTATTCTTTTACTCTGGTGATGTTGCTGTCTTCTACAGCTGTGGCGACTGTAGCAAATGCACATCTGACAACATGACTCTTGCCCACAGAGCGGAAGAGAGTTCAGAGCACAAGGATGAGAGACCGATATTGAGTGATACAGAGAGAGATGGAGAGCATGAGAAACGAGAGAGAGACAGAGACAGAGTGCTAGGTTAGCATCTCTGACAACATGATTCTTGCCCACAGAGTTGAAAGAGAGTTCAGAGCGCGAGGATGAGAGACAGATATTGAGTGATGCAGAGTGATGGAGAGCATGAGACTGCGCACCATCAGCGTATGATGCATTGAGTACAGCTAGTCGTAGTTATATTCTCTCAACCCAGCCTACTTTCAAGTGACCTTTTTGTTTCAATGTTTGCTTTTGCTGTTTTTCAATTCATATCATATTTTATTTTATTGGCTTTTGTTTAGCACTTGGTGCTTCTATGGTCACATGATTATATGTTAAGAAATGAAGTACAGGAGATTGAATCAGTAGGAGACAGAAGAGAGCAGAGAGGAAGTGACAGATGTGGTGTAGGAGAGACCATGGGAGGTTGGGGAGGGGGTGTTGGGGAGGAAGGCGAGAGTGATGGGGAAAGGCAGAGAGAGGAATCATTAGGAGAGGGGTAGGGGGCTACTATGTTGTTGGGCTTTGTTCAGCAACGCCCTGCCTGTTATGTTTTTGTCAACACAAGCTCACACTTGCAGACATTCAATAACAATGACCGTTGCTTGTTCTAACATCGAGAGGGAAGTGCGACACAGATAGGATCGGGTGATGCATGGCTTTAAAGGCAGGAGTATATTTATGTCCAGAAGGTGGTAAATCATGGATATTTACTTTATATCACAGGTGACGTGATGACCAATCCCGAAGAGTTGATCATTGTAAAGATAGAAGAAAATCTGCACTTGATCCACCAGCTGGAGACTGAAGGAAGGGAGAGAAAGGAGGTCTGTCGTAGCCTTGGTGGATGCAAAGGTACAGTATGTGTACTATTCAAACTCGCAATACATCACAAGTCCCCACCAGCCTCCTCGATTCAATTCCCAAAGCAAGACTGCATAGCGTACTCATCACAAACAACGTGAGGATGGTACACACCTGGGAATTATGCCAAGAAAGTGTTTATCATATTAACTTAACTTGTGCTCTTTAACTACATGAACACATTTTCTACAGACCTTGGTTGTAACCTCATGTTTCAAGCAATAATTCCTTTTTTTGCTGCAATACTTTTACTGCGTGACCGTAGAAAGGACTATGTGGCAGGGTGTGATGAATCCTGCAAAGTCCTCACAGAATCCCAGCCTAAAGTCTCCTCCCATGTGGCCAGGGGAAGGTTGACGCTACCTGATACTGACCCTGGGGCCGTATCAGAGGGGAGGATCACATGGGAGGAGAAGGCTGTCAAGGGAATGTGGTGACTCTCTCAGGAGAGACGCAGTATTCATCCTCTTCTGATGGCATGTTGTCACTGTAGCACCTCCCCTTGCAGACTTTCCCAAGGTACCAAGTATAATAACACTCTTTGTAAGCATGGAAATGATGTATTTAAGAGTCAGGGAGTTAATGTCATTAAGTGGGCGTAGGTCCTGGATCATACTCCAAGCCCTGCCCTTTGCTTTCTTGATGGGGTAAATGCAAGTATTGCATGGTGAATTTGATGGCGCTATTATGCCCTGTGCTAACAGTGCGGTAATCGTTTCTTTTATCCCTTCCTCTGCTTTCTGGGACAGGGGGTACTGCTTTACTCTGGGCAATAATGCTCCATGTTTGATTTTTATCTTACCTGGTGTCACCTCATGCAACAGTCCCACATCATGTGGGCCGGTGGTCCACAGGTCATCCGGCACTGATTGCATGTCATTGACAAAAAATGAAGGTGGCGCTCCTACCACTGCCATCAGCTGCACTGGTACTTGTCTTGTTTGTATCATGATGTCACAAGGGATCGCTATTTCCATTATAATTTCCCCATCGCTGTCTGAATCTGTGAAGAGGTCTTCGTCTCCATCTGATAAATCTCACAAAGGCAATGTTAGCATTGATGCACAATACTGTGCGCCACTAGCAGCCATGTATGTCTATTCCAATAAGCGCTATCCTTTGCACTGATACCTGTACTGCATGCAAATTTAATGACATCACTGTTCCTGGCACTGTCTTTGGACGTGCTACAGGACATAAAACAAACGCTGCAGGCACCCTCCATTCCTGGCGTTATAACTGTGGAACCACGCGTGCCAGTGTTTTCAACCCCTGAATAAACATATCTGGGTCCACGAGTATGCCGCGTATTTCTGGTGCTGTTGCTCGTGTGTGTACTACCAACATGACTCGCAGTGGGCAGATCCCCGGTGTCGAGCAAACTATTCCCCTTTTGCTAAAAGAAATAGTCATGTTGAGTTTGCTGAGGAGGTCCCTCCCCAGCAAGTTGATTGGAGATTCTTCATAGTACAGCAGGGGAGCTCGTACCGTTTCCCCCTCACCCCACTGTTACATCCGAATCTTCTGTGTAAGGAACTTCGACCACCGCCCCAGAGAACCCCTGCATCTCCAATTTACGATTAGATAGCGGAAACCTGCCTTCTTGTAGGCATGACTTTTCAGCTCCCGAATCTACCATAAAAATAAATTGTTTGTTCCCTATCTCCGCCCCCACCAATGGTGTTACGCTCACCTGGCTCCCACAGAGGCATCGATCGGAACTGGACAGCTGCGGTCTCCACCAATGTGACGCATAGGGCCGAGATGACGAACTCGACTGGCCCACCTAGCTTTGTTTGCTTGGCCCGTAGGAATATTCTTCTGCAAATGGAGAAAGGGAATTGACCACCCGTGGAGTTGAGCGTAAAACCCCCCACCCCCGCTGTTCTCCCACAGATCACCTTTGATGTCCCCTCTTATAGTCTCACCTGATGGTTTGAAAAGATGAGCTCTCCATCTTGCATTGAGCGCAGGAGCGCGTTAATAACCAGTTGCTTCACTGGCTCGAAGGAATTGGTGAGTTCCAGAACAATATTGACTCCGAGATTCCCGGCAAGACGCCGTAAGTATAAAGTTCGTAAGAGTTCAAATGCCTGACTTTCACTCTTGTCCAATTCCTTGCAGGTTGCAGCTTGACCCTAATGAAGAGTTCCTCGTGGCAACCGATAGTATTCTGGTAAGGGTTTGTATTTTCCAACACAGTTCGATAAAATAATGTCAATATGTAACCTGTTGCTTTCTCCCTTATTCCGGCGCTGAGAGAAAGTATGAAGTCTCGGGGAATAATACCTCTGGCGGTAAAATCAGGTAAGTCTATTGTGGTGAGGAGGTTTCCCCTTGTTAGTCCCTTTGTTTCACCTTGCTGTCCTTTTGTTTCCCCTTAGGGGGCGGGGTTCGGCGAAGATGCAGTGGAAGCTGCGCCGACCCGTGAAGAGGAATAATACGGTGGTAAAATCAGGTAAGTCTATGGGGGGGGTAACTAATATTCCTCTGTGTATTCCCTTGGCTCACCTTGCTGTTCTTGTCTACTCCTTAGGTGCCGGAGTGCGGCGGGAACATGCAGGAGGATGCAGTGAAATGTGAAGATGCTGCGAAGGCCGGTGAGTTCAGCGCGGCACTGCAGCAGGCCAGGCGACGCGCATAAAATAACTTCTTTCTTCCAGCTCAAAGGCGCGATGGATCGGGAATTCAGGTAAGGATCAAAGGTATTGCTCTTGTTCTAACCTTTTCTCCTTCTTTCTCCCTTTTTCTAGGAGCTCCAAACTCGAGGCGGGCGTGGCAGAAGGCTGGATGCAGACTTGCAGGCACGGTGAGCGTTACGCTGCTGGATGCAGAATAACGCGAAGCATGTGCTGCTCTTCGGGCGTGGTTTAAATAGCCACCAAAGTAGTCCCAGGTAAGTATTCCTCCCCAGCCCCGTCCGAGTAAAAAAATAGTCCCTAAGTAAAGTAGTCCCTTCCAAGCCTCTTTTGGCTTGGAGCTCTTGCAGCATGGTCTGTGTTAGGCAGAAACCTGTGCAGTTCCCTCTGGGACCACTGCAAAAGATTTAAGTCTACAGGTGTTGGCAGTAAACCCACTTGGTAGCAGTCTGTACCACACAGATTCCCTGTGGTAGCTGTGGCTGAGCAGTCAGACTTCCCTCAAGAAGAGTTAGACAGTATATAGAGGATACAGGATAGGTACAGAGGCACAGTAGTATAAGCAAACACTGACCAGGGCTAGGTGTAAAAGTATATACTTATTTATTTTAAAGGCACACTCATAAATTACATTAGCACAGAAAAAAGGTAAGTCAAAACACAGTCACTATTAATTATGTGTATATCCCTAGTCATTTGTTGGACAAGTCTACGTTAACACCACTTATTTCCAAACAGAGGTGAGCGCTTAACGTTAGATGGCACTCCAACAAGTTACTGAAAAGGGAGGGAAAAAGGTAAGAGTAATGCAAACATCAAAGTAAAACACTTTTCACATAAGGTTAGAAAGACAATCAATTGTGGGACAAGGAGAATTGGTTCGGGGCCCGCTTTAGAGGGAGCCAGGCGAAAATATGGCCAAGATCACACAATGTCACAAGTCTTTACAGGTGAGTAGAAAAGGTTTTTCTGAGATCAGAAAAGTTTAGTTAAGGTGTCCCAGGCTTACCCAGGTTCGAGAGCCGAGGGCTAAATCTACCCCGTACAATCGGTGGCAAGGGAAGCTGGGCGGAACACCGTACCTTTAAAAGTGGAAGGGATCCTCCAGCGGTGGTAGTTGTTCCTGGTAGTGGGTGTAAGTCGCGGCGTCGTCCAGGGGAAGAGGTGATCCCGACGTGGAGGAAAGCTGCAGATCGTTGCACTACCAGGGAAGAGACCAGCCGTGGAGTTTTCCGGTCACAAAGGAGTTTTCCCCTCTTTCGCGGTTGAGGTAAAAAGTGGTATACCGGTTGCCGGGGTGCTTGGCACAAGCAAGGCGGCCACGAGATGCTTCGGGACGGCGAAAAGAAGGCAGCAACTGGTTGTCCCCACCAGTTAAGGGAAGGAGACTCTCCGGCGGGAGATCTCCTCTGTCGTCGGAAAAAGTGGTGAGACGGTTCCGCAGGGCTTCACCGGTGGTGTCGTCTTGGCAGGTCGTCTCGGCTTCTCCCTCTTCGGCTTCTTAGGTCCTGTGGCGACTTCTAAAGAACCAGTCCCAAAAACCCTGCTTTTATGCAGCAAACCCCCATTCATACAGCCTAGCTGTCACTCAAACATGCTAAGTGGTGAGCGGGGGGCTCACCACTTGGGCCAATCACGCCAGAGTGCGACTTGAGTTGGCAAGGCAACTCAGTCCAGGGTGCCTAAACCCCCTCCAACACCCCCTGTGGTACCCAGACAGAATGGCACCACTTTGGAGGGCTTCTGTGCAGAAGCCCGCCAAAAGTGGAACAAAGGCTCGACTCTGGTTCAGGGTTACTGAAGTGAACCTAGACGCCATTTTGGTGGCGAGTTCTGGCAAAAAATCCCAACCGGTGAGTTTATATTAAATAAATAAACCGGCGGTATCTTTAACATTGCACCAAAAAGTGGTGCATTCAAAACAATGGGAAATCCCATTGGGAAATATTCCGGTGGAACATTTCCGTGGTATCCACTGCCACCAGCCAGAACTCGGCGAGGGGGGATGGGACAGTACCCCCTCGACAACAGACCCAGGGGCAATCTAATTGCCCCTACCAGTACTTCCACAGTAAGATGGTTTGTACTGGTTAAGTTCCTAAGTTAAGACTAGTAACGTCAATGGTGACTATACAGACCCAGGGAGACAGTAGTCAGCCCCAGGGTGTGGAGTCTATGTTTGGGGGTCACTATGACACCCCTGTGTTACTGCACGGAGGGTGCTGTTTAACACACATTCAAAACCCAATGATAGCCTATGGGGAAAAAAATACCCCATAGCCCATAAGCATATAGCAAGTCACAGAAACACTCTCAAGTCATGTCCAAGAGTGAGGGTAAAAGAGTCTCACTCTTGGCAGGAGAAAAAAAATAAACCCCAAAAATCCAGCAAAGCTGCTGGGGGACTCACTAGGTTAGGAAATTCAGCCTAAACAGAGAATTCTCCCTAACACTCGCCCCCCCCAGACTAAGGGACAGGAGGATTTAATCCACTCCTGGATGAACCTCATACCTCTAGTCGATGACATACATCCTAGAGAGTCCATCAGCATTTTTGATGGTGACACCCTGACCTGTGCTCAATGGTGAAATCAAACCCTTGAAGGCAGATTGACCATCTCAATAGTTTTGGATTTTCCCCTTTCATCTGCATTAACCATCTCAAGGGTTGGTGGTCAGTCTGAATGACAAAAGTAGAACCATACAAGTATGGCCTACACTTCTTCAGTGCCCACACAATAGCAAAGCATTCTCTTTCTATTGTTTCCCACCTTGTTTCAGGATCCTTCAGTTTTCTACTGATGAAGCAGATGGGGTGTTCCCTACCCTTCTCATCCAGTTGGCTAAGAACTGCACCTATACCTACATTGGAAGCATCAGTTTGTACAATGAAAGTTTGGTGGTAGTCAGGAGCTCTGAGTACTGGAGCTTGGCAAAGAGCTTTCTTCAGGTTTTCAAAGGCCTGATTGCATTCCTCATTCCATTTGACTTTTTTAGGGAATTTTGGAGAGGAGATCACATTCAGAGGAGAAGCTATGGTCTCATAGTTCTCAATGAAATTCCTGTAGTACCCAGTGAGGCCTAAGAAGGCTCTCACCTGGGTCTGAGTAGTAGGTGTTGTCCAATTTTGCACAGCTTCAATCTTGCTGAGCAAAGGCCTTATTTCTCCACCTCCTACCTCATGCCCAAGGTAGACCACTTTACTCTGACCAATTTGGCATTTGCTTGCCTTTATGGTCAGATTGGCCTGCTCAAGAGCCTGCAAAACATGTCCTAAGTGGTTCACATGTTCCTCCCAGGAGTGGCTGAAGACTGCAATGTCATCCAAGTATGCCATGCAGAAGTCCTCCATCCCAGCTAGAACTTGGTTCACCATCCTTTGGAATGTTGCAGGTGCATTTGTCAGTCCAAAAGGCATAACCTTGAATTGGTATAGGCCAACTGGGGTAGAAAATGCAGTTTTCTCCTTGGCATGGTCGGTCAGGGCTATTTGCCAATAGCCTGACGTAAGGTCCAGTGTGCTGAGGTACTTGGCTGCACCAAGTTTATCCACCAACTCATCTGTCCTGGGCAAAGGGTGGGCATCAGTCTTGGTGACTGCATTAAGAGCTCTATAGTCCACACAGAATCTCAACTCTTTGGATCCTGCCTTTGGTACTAACACCACTGGGCTAGACCATGGACTAGTAGAGGGCTCTATTACCCAGAGATCAAGCATTTTCTTGACCTCCCCTTTGATGTGGGTTCTGACATGTTCTGACATTCTATATCCTCTGCTTTTGACTGGCAGACAGTCACCAGTGAGTATATCATGCTGTCCCCAAGGGGTCAAGCCTGGTGAAAGTGAGAACAGGGGGGCAAACTAATTTAACATAGCTTTGCACTCCTCCTGTTGCTCAGGGGTCAGGTCTGAAGAGAGATTTACTCCTTCAACCTTTTCGTCCAAAGGTAAGCCTCTCAGGAGGTCAGGTAGAGCTTCACTCTCCTCCTCCTCTTCTGATGAAGCTAGAAGCAATGCTCCTACTTCTGGTCTAGAGACATAGGCTTTGAGGCGGTTGGTGTGGAAGACTCTGGGAGCTTCCCTGGGTTTGCCCAGATCCACCAGATAGTTGACCTCTCCAAGTTTTCCCACAACCTTGAAGGGTCCCATCCATTTGTCTTGCAAGGCCCTCTGCCTTGTTGGAAGCATAACTAGAACTAGCTGGTCTTGAGTAAACTCAACCATGTTAGCCTTCTGATCATGCCAATGTTTGATCAGAGCTTGGCCAGCTTTCAAGTTGTCACTTGCTTCTGCCATCATGTGTGACATTCTCCTTGGGAGACCTATCACATAGTCAGTCACTCTGACTGGCTTGGGGGAAGGAGCACTCTCCAACCCCTCCTTAATCAGGGCCAAGGGGCCTCTGACTGGATGGCCATAGAGAAGTTCAAAGGGAGAATAACCTACTCCCTCCTGAGGGACTTCTCTATAAGCAAAGAGAAGGCATGGCAATAGAAGGTCCCACTTCTTTTTAAGGGGTTCTTCTAAAGCACCTATCATGCTCTTCATGGTTCTGTTAAACCTTTCTACCAACCCGTTTGTCTGGGGGTGGTATGCGGTTGAGAACTTGTAGGTGACTCCGCAGGTTTTCCACGTGGCTTTCATGTAGTTGGACATAAAATTTGACCCCCTGTCAGAGATCACCTCCTTAGGAAACCCAACCCTGGTAAAGATACCAAGGAGGGCCTTAGCCACAGCCTGAGCTGTAACAGTCCTCATAGGAATTGCCTCAGGGTACCTAGTAGCATGGTCTACTACAACACGGAAAAACCTGTTGCCTGAGGAGGTTGGGGGGTCAAGGGGACCAACAATGTCAATCCCTACCCTCTCAAATGGGACTCCCTCAACTGGGAGAGGCACTAAAGGTGCCACATTCTTGGAACCAACCTTACCAGAAGTCTGGCAGGTATGGCAGCTCCTGCAATATCTATCTACTTCAGCCCCCATCTTTGGCCAATAAAAGTAGAGGGAGAGCCTTTCCTTGGTCTTCTTGAAACTCAAGTGACCAGCCAAAGGAATCTCGTGGGCTAGTTGCAAGAACTGTTGTCTGTTCTCTTGGGGCACTACCAGGCGTTGGTAGGCTCCAGGTTCAGATTCAGTTGGTTCACTGTAGAAGAGACCATCTTCCCAGTGCAACCTATACTTCCCAGGCTCTTGCCCATTAGCCTGAGAAGCTGCCTGTTGGCGAAGGCCCTCCAGAGTTGGACATTCTCTTTGTCCCTTACGAAAAGCTGTCCTGCTGGGTCCACCTTCTGCCAGTAACGACTGCAGCTCAGGATGGTCAGCCGGGTCCAGGTCTCCAATAAATTCTGGGCCTCCTACTAGCTCTTCTTCAGAGTCTAGTTCAACCAGACAGGGTTGTACCTCCCTCTCAGCCTCAGCTGGAGGTGGAGTTACAGGTGTAACTTTGGACAACCTTGGGGAAGTCCTTGTTGGCAGCACTGGGGTGCTTGCTGTAGGCTTTTTCCTAGGAGTCTTGGGTTGCCCCTTTGCTCCTGATCTGGTAGTTACTGCAGTAAGTTGCTCCAGTGGGAGAGGGGTGATTTCTGTCATCTCCTGAGATAAACCTCGCAGGGTTTTCTCTCTTGCAGGTTTGGTGAGCTCCTGTAACCTTTTACTAGGAGGTCTGGGGGTATGTGACACAACTCCAAGAGCTTTCAGGTCATTTCCCAACAGATCCCTTCCTGGCACTTCACATTGTATACTGACAGGTATCTTCACAGCCATATCATTACACTGGATGAGAACTGGTAACTGGGGACACATCTGCACAGGCCCTCCAGCTAACTTGGTGAGGTATTTGGGTGCCTTAGCAACATCCTCTGCCTTGAAAAATGATTCATCCACCACAGTTATGCTGGCCCCAGTGTCCCTGATGGCAGGAGTCTCCTGACCATTCACGTGGACACTGTCCTTATAATACTCTTTAGTATTATCTGGGATAGAATTATACACATCTAAATTTTGGTGTTCCCACAACCCCAGAGAGACTAAAGAAACACTCGCTGAGACTCCAGTGCGTTCATCAGCCAGTAGTAGAAAGTTTCCACTTGCCATAGTGACTTCCTCCTCTGGAGCGACAAGCTGGACCCCTGAAGGTTTACCCTTACATCTGGGATCTCCTTTCACATGGTCAGTAGCCTTACAAACGTAACAGGCCCCAAAGGTCGTTTGGAATGGAGGCTTGTTCTGACCTCCTTCTGGTTTAGCACCAGAAGGTATACTACTCTGCTGTGGTTTCCCAGGTGGCTTACCCTTATGGTTTGGTTTGGGGCCCTCTTTGGAATTAGAATTATTAGAATTCTCTTTGGAGTCTTTCTTAGGCTGTCTTCCCTCATCCTTCTTCTGAGTTACCCCAGAATCCTTGTGAGTAGCCCTGTTGGCAACCCACAAGTCAGCAGCCTTAGCTAGCTTCCTAGGATCTAATTCCTTTGAATCAGCCAAGTGCTGTCTGAGTTCAGGAGAGCAGGCATCATAAATTGACTCCATCATTACAAGATTTCTCATTCCTTCATAAGTGTTCACTTTGTAACCCTTAATCCATCCCTCTAAGTTTTTCAACCCTTCACACACCCAGGTAGCCCAAGGGGTACCATCATGCTTTTTGAGGCCTCTAAACCTCTTAAGATACTGGGAAGGGGTCTTCCCAAACCTAGCTATCAAAGCTAGTTTCACACATTCATACTCTTTCCTATCCTCCTCCCCCAACTCCATTACCGCATCAGTTGCAATCGGGGGAAGCCTAGAGAACAACCAGGTGAGTAACTCATTACCTGTGATGTTCTGGAGCCCATGATTATACTCAAACATAGACAACCAATCCAACACATCCAACTTAGGCTCATACATACCAATCAATTATTTAGGCATCCGGGGTCTTTTAGGACTGGAACTTCTAGAGGAGCCAGAGAGAGAAGCATTCTCAACAGACAATTTCTTCAATTCTAGCTCATACTTGAGCTCCATTTCTCTTAGCCTTAGTTCTTTTTCAGTTTGAGCAGTAAGTTTCTTGTACTCTAATTCAAGTTTCATTCTCTCCAGTTCATAGTACTGAGGACCAAATGTGGGACCTGGCAAAGGTCCAGTAGGTACAGCTGGTAGGGCAGACAGAGGCCTAGGGGGAACATCTACAACAGTTTCATCCTCCTCTTCTGGTTCTGACCCAAGATCATCAATACTTTGTTCAATATCAATATCATTGCTGTTCTCTACATTTGCTGGAGTGATAGGTTCCTCTGAACCATCATCCAGACTTTGGTTTTCTAACAACCTTTCTATTAGTTCCATTTTCTTTCCTTTAGTCATGAGATTCTTATGCTTACAGAGAAGTCTTAGACAATCAGCAGTTTTTGTAGCAAGGGATTCTTGACTATAACTTTCCCTAGTAGAGAGGTTAGAAAATGACTTTTTCTTCTTGTGCTTAAGTTTTGTGGTTAGTTGCACTAAGGTATCTCAAAAGTACACTAAAGTGTATACTCAATACAAATCCCACCGCTGTACACCAGTGTTAGGCAGAAACCTGTGCAGTTCCCTCTGGGACCACTGCAAAAGATTTAAGTCTACAGGTGTTGGCAGTAAACCCACTTGGTAGCAGTCTGTACCACACAGATTCACTGTGGTAGCTGTGGCTGAGCAGTCAGACTTCCCTCAAGAAGAGTTAGACAGTATATAGAGGATACAGGATAGGTACAGAGGCACAGTAGTATAAGCAAACACTGACCAGGGCTAGGTGTAAAAGTATATACTTATTTATTTTAAAGGCAAACTCATAAATTACACTAGCACAGAAAAAAGGTAAGTAAGTCAAAACACAGTCACTATTAATTATGTGTATATCCCTAGTCATTTGTTGGACAAGTCTACGTTAACACCACTTATTTCCAAACAGAGGTGAGCGCTTAACGTTAGATGGCACTCCAACAAGTTACTGAAAAGGGAGGGAAAAAGGTAAGAGTAATGCAAACATCAAAGTAAAACACTTTTCACATAAGGTTAGAAAGACAATCAATTGTGGGACAAGGAGAATTGGTTCAGGGCCCGCTTTAGAGGGAGCCAGGCGAAAATATGGCCAAGATCACACAATGTCACAAGTCTTTACAGGTGAGTAGAAAAGGTTTTTCTGAGATCAGAAAAGTTTAGTTAAGGTGTCCCAGGCTTACCCAGGTTCGAGAGCCGAGGGCTAAATCTACCCCGTACAATCGGTGGCAAGGGAAGCCGGGCGGAACACAGTACCTTTAAAAGTGGAAAGGATCCTCCAGCGGTGGTAGTTGTTCCTGGTAGTGGGTGTAAGTCGCGGCGTCGTCCAGGGGAAGAGGTGATCCCGACGTGGAGGAAAGCTGCAGATCGTTGCACTACCAGGGAAGAGACCAGCCGTGGAGTTTTCCGGTCACAAAGGAGTTTTCCCCTCTTTCGCGGTTGAGGTAAAAAGTGGTATACCGGTTGCCGGGGTGCTTGGCACAGGCAAGGCGGCCACGAGATGCTTCGGGACGGCGAAAAGAAGGCAGCAACTGGTTGTCCCCACCAGTTAAGGGAAGGAGACTCTCCGGCGGGAGATCTCCTCTGTCGTCGGAAAAAGTGGTGAGACGGTTCCGCAGGGCTTCACCGGTGGTGTCGTCTTGGCAGGTCGTCTCGGCTTCTCCCTCTTCGGCTTCTTAGGTCCTGTGGCGACTTCTAAAGAACCAGTCCCAAAAACCCTGCTTTTATGCAGCAAACCCCCATTCATACAGCCTAGCTGGCACTCAAACATGCTAAGTGGTGAGCGGGGGGCTCACCACTTGGGCCAATCACGCCAGAGTGCGACTTGAGTTGGCAAGGCAACTCAGTCCAGGGTGCCTAAACCCCCTCCCACACTCCCTGTGGTACCCAGACAGAATGGCACCACTTTGGAGGGCTTCTGTGCAGAAGCCCGCCAAAAGTGGAACAAAGGCTCGACTCGGGTTCAGGGTTACTGAAGTGAACCTAGACGCCATTTTGGCGGCGAGTTCTGGCAAAAAATCCCAACCGGTGAGTTTACATTAAATAAATAAACCGGCGGTATCTTTAACATTGCACCAAAAAGTGGTGCATTCAAAACAATGGGAAATCCCATTGGGAAATATTCCGGTGGAACATTTCCGTGGTATCCACTGCCACCAGCCAGAACTCGACGAGGGGGGACGGGACAGTACCCCCTCGACAACAGACCCAGTGGCAATCTAATTGCCCCTACCAGTACTTCCACAGTAAGATGGTTTGTACTGGTTAAGTTCCTAAGTTAAGACTAGTAAAGTCAATGGTGACTTTACAGACCCAGGGAGACAGTAGTCAGCCCCAGGGTGTGGAGTCTATGTTTGGGGGTCACTATGACACCCCTGTGTTACTGCACGGAGGGTGCTGTGTAACACACATTCAAAACCAAATGATAGCCTATGGGGAAAAAAATACCCCATAGCCCATAAGCATATAGCAAGTCACAGAAACACTCTCAAGTCATGTCCAAGAGTGAGGGTAAAAGAGTCTCACTCTTGGCAGGAGAAAAAAAATAAACCCCAAAAATCCAGCAAAGCTGCTGGGGGACTCACTAGGTTAGGAAATTCAGCCTAAACAGAGAATTCTCCCTAACAGTCTGCATCAGGTAAGTTTGCAGCATGGTCTGCATCAGGTAAGTTTTAATCTATGAGCCTGGTGCCTATGGCGCCAGGACTGACTCTCCATATGAGCCTGGCTCCATAGGCGCCAGGACTGCACCCAAATAGCCCCTAGCGGGGGTTGTTGGGCTTTCTTGGGATAACTTGATGCCTGCTTCCGGGGTTGCTGGACTTGGTCTGGGTCCCCGGGGGTAGGCATCATGACAAATGGTTCCTCTGCTGCATTGAGGGTCGTTGATAGTACTGGACACGCAAGTGCTCTCTGTGGGCTGTCCTATGCTGGATGCCTCGTGGTATCCCCATTGTCAAAAACATTTCCTGATACCACGGGCACCCCGCCAAAGGGTGCAGGTGAACCATTTGCTGCTGTGGCGAAAGCGTTGTCCTGGGTGTGTATCATGTGCTCTCAGCATTGTGGGTGTTGCTGAACATGATGGGTTTGCGCCCTATGTTCCTCTGGGCACCTCTGATCTTGCTGTCGTATTTCCCCCTCCACCGCCCATTGGCAGCCCATATGGGCTTCCTGGGTGGGGGTGGCCATACAGCTGTTCATTTTGATAAGTATGCATTGGTCTGCTCCTACACTCCCGTGAGAAATGCCCCCACCTCCCGTAATTCCAACTATTCCCGTGTCCCCCCCTTGGACCTGGATCTCCGTACCCGCCATTCCCTCCGTACCCTGGTCCGCCACCTCTGTGCCCTCTGTACCCACCTCTTCCTCCCCGGGCGCTCCACGCTTGCCACTGCGGTCCTCCGACTGCTCCTGTCCGTTCCACTGTGATTGCCCATTTCCAGCCCAATTGGCTGCCATTCTCCCTTGTATTGCTACTGATCCCTCCTCCTCCTCTGCTTCTCTATCTGTGGGGAGTGCGGCTACAGCTGCCGCGACCTACACCAGTTTTCTTTGTATTAATTTAGCCTTGTTTGCCAACCTTTTCTGTGCTATCTTCTTCTCCCTTTCCTTGATTCTTTTGCAGTGGTGTACTATTATACTTTGTAAGATGTTGATTGATCCCAGGCCGTACCCGTTTCCGCTCTCCACATCTCCTGCACCCATACAATGAAACCCATAGCATCTTCCCCCTCATTCATTGTACACTGCATTACTGACTGCAAATCTGGTGTGTCTGTGAAGGTGTCTCTCAAGGCATCCCAGATCCTCGCACGTACTGTATTGAACAAGGCCCCATCATGGCGGTCACAATCTAATGTTATCCCTGGGAATACGGCCTTTGCCCAGACCCTGTCACCTTGATCACCCACTGCGGATACCAACAAACTTTTGACATCACCTACAGCTAATGCAACCCCTGCTGTGTGCTTCTCAAATGCATATATCCATTTACTTGTTCCTGACAGCTGGGGTAATGATTTCAACAAGTTGGCCTTATCCATCTGGGCCCAGGGTATATAATTTGGCCTCCCTCCTCCTCTGTGTATCAAGGGCAGCTAATCTAACCTCACTGGCGCCCCTCCTGCCGCAAACCCTATTCTTCTTCCTTCTAACTCATCTTCCTCTGTCACACCACAACTCCTCCACCCCTCCAGTGGCCATTCCTGCTCCCCCTGTGTTTCCCTCGGGCGTGTGTTGTTCTAGCTCTATTATTCTGGTCGGCTCATCCTGTATTCGAAATAGTATCTCCCCCTTTTTCCACCCTTCTTCTATGGATCTGTCAGGCATCTGCACCCTCTGTGTTTGCTCGATCCTGGAAGTGCCCGGTCCACTTTGTTCACATATATCTCTTAGCCTTGACAATTTGTTTCGGGCCATTGATAGTCTGGAATCTAAATCATCTGTGAATTTTTCTATATCTATTGTCGGAGTACTCACCTGTCCACTTGTTCGTGGGCACTCATATGGTGGGGGTGCAGTGGGTTGTTGTGCAGTTACGGGAGTAGGCGTAGACACATACACTGGGTCAATATATCCCTCAGCTGGCACTGGTTTATTCAAAAGGGGATACAATTGTGCTACCTCTACTGGCCCTTCCTTCCCATCACCCTTCTTTTCACTTCCTTCTGTTGCCAGGGGAGAGGTAGTCTGTTCTTGTGCTATTTCCTTTCTTTTAATTGGGGGCACTTCTTCAAACAGCCTCCACAAGTCTAATATTTCCCTTCTGTTCTGCAATTGTTTTCCTTTGTACTTCACAAACAAGCATGTGGCCACCATGTCCAGCATGCTTTTGTCAAACGATCCTCCTTAGGGCCATATGTGGGGTAGCCCTTCCCCTTTTAATTCCGTGACCCATTTCATGATATTTTGTTATGCGTTCCGCATAACCTGGTAAATTCTGGCAAATATGGGCCAGGGGTGTTTCCGCCCCCATGCTGCTTCCCCGTCTCTCACCCTGTTTTACTCGGTGTACTTTATGTGCACACTACTAGTAATGGCAAGACACTAATGTATCTCTTTTATAACCTGTGTACTAAACCTCAAAAGGTCACACTTACAATGACCACTTTTTGTCATTGTCTTATACAACCAATTTTATCACTTTCCCACAACATTGTATTCACAAAGGGAACATAACACATTAAATGCATGACATTCTTTTGACAAACGTTCTGCACACAACATATAACATATACCTCCCTTTCCTCCCTTCACTGTTCTTTATTCAAATGGTCCTGTTTACTTTAACCCGTCACACCCTTTAACCCTTAAATTGTCGGAATATCCCCCCCATAGGTTTTTAGAAAAGACGAAAAGAAAAAAGCGTTTTCTAAATTATACTTCTACTCATCCGAGACTCTTACTTATATTTTTCTCAGTTTCACTTATTCCCAGTACTAGTCAAGATATCACTATGCGGCGCAACCTTCGACCCCCTTGCAGAGCTAGGTTCCCGTCTTCCTTTTTACCTTGTAATCTCCTTAACTTATCCTAATGGCCATATGCAACAGAAAGAGAAAAGTATGAAAGCACCAATTAGTTTACCCTTGAAAGAGCCCCTTTTTAACTTAGCTTGACCTCATACACTCTTATCTATAGCCGACTCCTTTTAATGTCGCTCGCACTTAATACTCACGTGCCCGTCTTGATCCGAGACCGTCCGGACCCGGTCCATCCAGGCGGCGCTGCCCCACGCTCAATGGCAGCCCCCGGCTCCGGCGTGCGGTACTATGGTTTTTTTTAAGTGGCACCTGTACCCTCTCGCCATACTGCACGTGCACGTCTAAGCGTACCAGTTGCCGTAGGCGGGTAGCTCTCTTGAGGGGGCGCGCCGTGCATCTCCGCTGTGGCCGGGGACGTCTCATGCCAAAAAGGGACAAAAGAACGATATCGCATCGGGGTCACCACTTGAAAGTGAGCGTCCCCAAAAAGGCTGTTAAACTCTACAATGGGAGTCAATAATGGACACACCCCAGCGGGGAATGAGACCAAGACCAAGTGCGGGTGAGATATAAAAGGTTTTATCTAAATCAATATAGGGCATGCAGAGGACTCTGCAAACTCAGAGAGCGCTCATTCTTATTACAAAAATATGTCATTGATGATGTAAGCTATAGGGGGCACATAGTCATAGTCATGGGGATTGGGTGGTGAAGACTAGCTACTATGTATACTGTAGGTGCAGTGCTCCATGATTGGCGGAGATCCACGTGGTGGCATCGCAGAGTGCTTGGGTCAGCTGGGCTCATCGGGGTGGAGTGTCAGGTCACGAGCTGTGCGTGTGGATACATTGCGGCTGCACTAAGATTTTGCCCTTGTGGCCACGCATACACATCCACTACTAACTTCTATTTCAATCTATCATATAAATCCTACAACTCATTAATCTAACACCATAAAAGAGACAGAGAGAAACAGTGTACAACTCTGGGTTTCCTCAATACATCATCATAAAATCACTGTTAACAGAGGGCCGAGTATCATGAGTCCAGGTGTCTTATCAGGGGGCACGGTTTAGGGTACCTTCATCATTCTACTCTGTTAGATGTAGTAAGAGACATGTTTACGGTATGTTAGTACAAGAGTGAATAACTGTCTCCATGGCCAGTCGAGGTTAGGGTGAACTGAAATACCATTGCGTCAGAGGGGCACATAGCTGGCACATCAAGAGGCGGCGGGATGTGGGCCCGTGTTGCTCATAATTCTTCTTAACCAGGGCATGGCGGTACACAGTGATTTTATGGTGGCGTCAGGGGGCATGGGGGAAGGTAAATACTTGGTGCGGGTCCAACAGGAATGCAGGGAGGTATAGCTGTATTCTAACATCAGTAAACCAGGGACCGTCAAGTCCCCAGCCGGGCCTTGGAGGGAGGAGGGTGGGAGTTGAATACGCGGCTCTCTAGGAGGAGGGGGAGATGGCCTTGTAACTTTTCGCGGGTCTACATTTATCAAATAGCATGCACATCATTATAGAGACGGAAAACTGAGGTATGTCAGCACAATTGTATGTCTACATCTATGCATGCATCTATAGCTATATCAATGTTCATGTGAGCTTATGAGCATTATTTGAATTATACTTCTTCATGGTGCATGAGTACTGTGTTCACAGAATCAATAGCCCTGCCTCAAACCATTATACAAATGTGGAGTGCTCAATGTGCGCATTTCCAATCATCAAATGAATATTAACATTGTAATTCATAGAATTTCGCACAAAAGTGGCGCACGCTGCTGGCGCACAGTGTGCGCATGCGAATGTCTGCGCCAGCCGCGTGCGCTAAAATCGATTTCCGCGCACAGCATATTCATGGATTTTAGCCTCCAAAACCAGCCGTGGCGCAGAGTGGTGCAGCGACCCTGCAGCAGCGCCAGTTACGCCCCCAAGAACGCCCTCGCGCAAGGAAAAGCTATCAAAATTCCCAATTCAGCGCAAAGGGCTGCGCTATCCCTGGACCAGTTTACAGGGCTGCCAAACAGCAAATGCCAAGCGGGGAACGTGTATTACTGGGGTGCGCGTGAAGTTTCACACGTGATTTCAACAGGGTACGTGTATTACAGCGTTCGCAGGAACTTTCACACGCGAAAGGGCCTGTGCGAGTGGGGTACGTGTATTACGGGGGTGCGCGGGAAGTTTCACACGCGATTGGGCTTGGTACATGTATTTAAAGGGTGCGCGGGAAGTTTCACACGCAATTGGCCTGGGTACGTGTATTTCAGGGGTACGCGGGAAGTTGCACACGCGAATGGCCTGGGTACGTGTATTTCAGGGGTGCGCGGGAAGTTTGACACGCGATTGGCCTGGGTACGTGTATTTCAAGGGTGCGCGGGAAGTTTCACACGCGATTGGAGTAGGGTACATGTATTACCGGGCTGCGCATGAAGTTTCACACGCGATTTTGCTGTCAGAGTGGGGAACGCGTATTGTGGGGAGTCCTACACGTGAATTGGCAGAGTGGGTCCTCCCAGGTGTCCCCTCTACCCCCTCCACGGCCCCTGCAGGCTGTCCACACCACAAGGGACTACCCCGCACCCCTGGTCATGTCCCTGTTAGGGAGAATTCTCTGTTTAGGCTGAATTTCCTAACCTAGTGAGTCCCCCAGCAGCTTTGCTGGATTTCGGGAGTTTGTTTTTTCCATCCTGCCAAGAGTGAGACTCTTTTCCTCCCACTCTTGGACATGAATGTGTGTAATTCCTTTATATGTCAATGTGTTCTATGGGCTATGGGGTCTTTTACTCCATAGGGTCTCATATGTTTTTCTATGTGTGTTACACCGCACCCTACGTGCCGTAACACCGGGGCATCCTAGCGGACCTCCACCATAGACTCCATACCCGGGGACTGACTACTGTCTCCCCGGGCATGTAAAGTCACCATTGGCTTTACTAGACCTAAATTTACTAACAGAACTAGTACAAACCATCTTATTGTGGACGTACTAGTAGGGGTGATTCGATTACTCCTGGATCTGTTACTCGAGGGGGCACTGTCCCGTCCCCCCTCGTCGAGTTTTGGCTGGTGGCAGTGGAAACTACTTGTTATGTTCGACCCCAAACATAACCCTATGGGATTCGTCCCATTGTTGGAGATTGATACTTTTCCTCGTTAATCTCTAACGTACCACCGGTCTGCTTATCTTAAATAAGTTTATCGGATGGTATTTTCTGCCAGAACTCGGTTTTTAAAATGGCGTCTGTGTTCGTCTCTGTGACTCCTAAACCAAAGGTCGAGCCCTTTGTTCCACTTTTGGCGGGCTCTGTACAGAGACCCTCCAAAGTGGTGCCATTCTGTCTGGGTTACCACAGGGGTGTGGGAGGGGGTTTAGGCACCCTGGACCGAGTTGCCTTGCCAACTCAGGTCGCAGTCTGGAGTGATTGGCCCAAGTGGTGAGCCTCCCCGCTCACCACTTAGCATGTGTTGATTGACAGCTAGGCTGAATGAATGGGGGTTTTCTGCATAATAGCAGGGCTTTTGGGACTGGATCTTCAGCAGTCGCCACAGGACCTAAAGAATCCGACGAGGGTAACGCTGAGCCGACCTGCACGACGACACCTCCGGTGGAGCCCTGCGGAACCGACTCACCAATTCCCAACGACAGAGGAGATCTCCCTGCCGGAGAGTCTCTTCCCCTGACTGGTGGGAACAACCAGTCCCCTTTGCTTTTTATTCGCCTCAGGACGCAGTGGTCGAATTGCCCATGCAGAGCACCTCGGCAACCGGATAGCCACTACCCCTGTACCGCGACCAAAAGGTGGTGCCTTGTGACGGAGCACTCCGTGGCTGGTCTCTTCCCTGGTGGTGCACCGGACTTCACTTTTCTTCGACGACGAGATCATCTCTACTCTTGGCAAAGACCTGTCGTGCATCCACCACCAGGAACAACTGCCCCCGCCGGAGCTGCCCTCCACAACCAGGTACCGTGTCCGCCTGGCTTCCCTTTCGATCGGTTCGAGTGAGGTGTCTTAATCCTCTCCGTTCCGTTGGGTCGCCTCCAAGCTTTTCTCATTCATTGTTCTGAACTGGTTCAATCTGGCGATAACAATTTGCTACAAAGACTTGAATGCATCTCCACTAGAGACTTTTTGGGACATCGCGCCTTGCCTCTCTCCCAGTGGGCCTGGCCTCTGAACTTTACGATCTATTGTGATTCTTGCCTTCTGCCTTGCATTTTATCCGTGGAGGATTGAACTGTGTTGATTTCATAACCTGCCTGTCTTTTTCTCTCCCGTCCTAACCAATATTAGAGTGTCATCTAGGTTGAGGTATACACCTCTGTCTGGAAATAAGCGGTACCGGTAGAACCTAAACTTGTCGAAATATTGCTAGGGGGATTGATCGTTTCTCCAGCATGGGGTCTGGCATGGATTCACATGCTCATGAATATTCCCCGTCGTCAGGCTGGGAATCCTCGGTAAAGAAAAAATCAGTATCAGTTTCGTTTCTGATCTGTCTTTCGTAGTAGTAACCAATCACTGATCTCTGCGTCATACTGACCACAGCCAATGACTGCCCTCTACCTAAGCCCTGCCTCTGGCAGCTATCTTCAGATTTTTACCGCACGTTCAAGTGTTGGGATCCTTGTGCTATTGCTCTCGAGCGTTAGTGCTATTTTTTCACGTTTTTTCTCAAAAAATTTCTCTTTTTTCGGTCAAAAGAGCCTCAAGCTCCACCGTTTCTTCATCCGATCAACGGGGACCCGTGTCGGATTCGTCTACGCCCCTCAAGGGTGAAGATTTCATCGAGCCACGCTTTTGGAGGACTCCAGAAGTTTCTCAGTCCCATCTCGGACATGGCCCAGGAGAAGAGAAGCTCTACGCCCGGAAAGCTGTTCAGGGTCTGCCCTGGATGCCAGCTTCAGAATGTCTTTAAGGAGGACGAACACTACCTTTGTCTTTACTGCCTACATGAGGACAAGACGCACGTGGAGAAGGACTGTGCGTTTTGCGGCAATATGTCGGAGCGGACCATGAAGGACCGCCATCAACGTCTCGCCAACTGGCTGGAAGGGAAGAGCCCGTCAGGCGAGAAGAAGAAGTCCGAGCGGTCTTCTAAGACCTTTGAGGACGCCCCGGCGACGGGGGTCCAACAGAAGGCCAAGCACCGCGAGTCCACTGGCACCGGGAGCGCTGAACGGTCGGGCTCTACGGGCGCCAGGCAGGGCGCATCCTCCCCGGCGCCATCAACCACGAGCCAACGCTCTGGCTCAGGTAAGAGGAAGGCTGAGCACCCGGCGAAGCTCCTGGAGAGACCCCGGTCGAGCTCGAAGGCCCCATCGGAGGGGGAGCGAGGCGGTGACCCTCCCCCCAAGGAGAAGGCGGTGAGTGCACCTAAGGTGGTGAAAGCCTTAATCCATCCGGCCAAGGCCTCTATCGAGACAGTCGCGGTGGCCCTGGCTCAGCCTGTGGAGGCTACACCAGTGGTGGCGACCTCGGGGCTCAGAGTCTCCCTGCCACCGCAGAGGGAGTCCTCTTTCATGCCCATCGACAGGACCCCCGTGAAACCTCCGACGGAGAAGAAAAAGGGGGGGCAGGAGGTCGTCGTGGATTCGGCCTCAACCTCTGAGGAAGAGCTGATCGAAGTCTTAAGCCACGGCGTTGGCGTGGAAGAAGACCAGCCCGTCGGGAGGGACCCCGACGTAGGAGACGACGAGAACGTCGAGGGTGCCGACGGGGCTCCTGACCGCCCGTCGGACTCCCCTCAACCAGTGCCGCAAGACAACTCGGCGGCCATTTTGTTGGCTATACAGTCCTTATGCTCGGAGATAAGGACGAGACTGCCGTTACCACCAGCGGAGGAACCGCTCCCGATGGGGGACCCGGAGCCAGGCCCTTCTGGGAGCCCTCCCCCTAAGAGAAGAAGGATTCATCCTCCACCTCCTTTTCAGCCATCGCGCCCTGTTCAGCCCTCCTCCCCGTCCACGACACGTGGGGATGATACGGGGACTGACACGGCCGCGACGGGTACAGATGACGAGGTTTACGACGAGGATCTCCCGTCGTCACCTCCCACCCGGGCTTCCCCGCCCGACGAGATTGGATCGTTCACTCCATGACCGCCAGGGCATCCGAGCTTTTCCAGCTCTGCCCGGAAGAGAAGAAGGAAGGTTTCCTTTATCAACGGTGCGAGGCCAAGAGGAAGACGGTCCTCTCTGTACCTCTACTGGACGATATTTGGGATGAGGGCCTCGCCCTCCTCAAGAACCCATCCACGACACCTGCTAGAAGGGATCGGTACGAGAAGAAGTACCGGGTCCCGGACGCGGCCCCCTTGTGCCCTCGGGCACAGCCGACCCCGGACTCGGTCGTCTCCGCAGCGGCCAGGAAGAAAGCGGGGGGGGGGCGCGTCCTCTACGTCGACCTCCCCGCCGGACAGCGAGGGAAAGAAATTAGACACGATGGGACGCAGAGTCATCTCGTCTGCAGCGACGACGATTAAGGCGGCCAACGCCTTGGCTATCGTAGCCCGCTACGACAGGGAGTTGTGGTACAAACTGGCCCCCCTGCTGGACTTCCTACCAGACGACAAGAGGGCGGAAGCCCTAGAGATCTTGCAGGAAGGAGAGGTGGCGTCGGACCACGCCATTACGATTGCGACGGACATCGCCGACACTGAATTTCGCCAGTTGGGCAACGGCGTGTGCCTTAGGCGGCGTGGATGGCTCAAGGCTACTGACTTCCGTCAGGACGTGCAGACCAGAGTCTTGGACATGCCGTTCGACGGAAACAACCTGTTTGGGAAAACAGTGGACGATCCCTACAAGCCATCAAGACGGACACGGAGACGGCCCGTGCTCTTGGTGTTCTCCAGCAACGACGGCCGCCCTTTCGGAGCGGCAGAGGCAAACAGGGTGCCTCCAAAGGTTCCAGCGGCGGATTTTCCACCTACCGTCAAGCGGCCCGTTCGTCGTCACAGGAAGCTTACAGGGGACGAGGCAAGTCAGGCGGACCCCGCCGCCATCGCCAAGGAGGACAAGGCGGCAAAGCCTTGTCGAAGCAGGACTGAACCGGCCGTGGGGTCGGGCCCCCACCGAAGCACCCCGGTGGGAGGCCGGCTGGCGAGCTTCGTCAGTGTTTGGGAGTCCATCTCCACCGACCGTTGGGTGCTGGACGCCCTAGCGCAGGGTCACGCGCTCGAGTTTCTAAAGAGGTGCCCGTGCGTCCCCCCTGTGGCCAGGAAAGAACATCACGTCCCTCAACTTCTCTTGGAGGTAAAGGCGATGCTCAAGAAGGGCACCTCCGGAGTTTACTCAAGATACTTCCTCGTGAAGAAGAAGACGGGAGGATGGCGTCCCATCCTGGACCTACGACGACTGAACAAATTCATCAAGGCACAGAAGTTCCGGATGGTCACCCTCCAACACGTCCTGGGTCAGCTGGAGGAGGGCGATTTCCTGTCGTCGTTGGATTTGGAGGATGCCTACTTCCATATTCCCATCCTAAAGGGACACCGAAAGTTTCTCAGGTTCGTGGTCCAAGGGCGTCACTACCAGTTCAGAGCCCTTCCCTTCGGATTGAGGTCGGCACCCAGGGTGTTCACCAAGTGCCTCTCACCGGTGGCGGCGCAGCTGCGCCGAGAGGGGATCCACGTCTACCCCTACCTGGATGACTGGCTCATCCGAGCGAAGACGAAGGAGCTCGCCGTGGAGCACACGGCAAGGACCGTCCAACTACTCACGGACCTGGGATTCTCCATAAACTATGCCAAGTCCCACCTGGTGCCCGCGCAAGACGCACTGTTTCTGGGAGCGAAGCTCGACAGTGTCGCTTCTGGCCTCTCCGTCGGAGGAAAGTACGAGGGCCATCTTGGGCAAGGTGCAGCGGATGCTGGTCGCGGATGCGGCCAGTGTGAGGTCCATGAAGTCCCTCCTCGGAATGATGTCTTCTTGCATTTACCTCATCCGCCTGTGCAGGCTCCGGATGCGCCTGTTGCAGGAGTTCCTGGACGCACGCTGGATCCAGACGACGGGCAGCTTTGAGGAGAGGATCACACTCGACGAGAGTTTCCGACGAGCGATCCGGTGGTGGGGCACCCGTGCGCATCTGACGGCGGGCATAGACTTCCAGACCCCCGGCCACCAGGAGACAGTGACCACGGATGCCTCCCTGGAAGGGTGGGGAGCGCACACCGAAAATCTGCACGCGAGAGGCCTTTGGCTCCCTACGGAGAAGTCCCTCCATATCAACGTCCTGGAGCTCCGTGCAGTGTTTTGGGCCCTCAGGTCCTTTCTTCCGTCCCTCAAGGGCAAGGTGGTGAGGATCTTCACCGACAACACCACCACCATGTTCTACATCAGGAAGCAGGGCGGAACCAGGTCCCCAGCCCTGTCCAAGGAGGCGCAGGATCTGTGGCATTGGGCCGTCGCCCAAGGGATGTTTCTGGTGCCGTTTCATCTGGCAGGGATAAAAAAACACCATTGCCGACTCGCTCAGCAGAGAGCTGCGCTTGTGCCACGAGTGGGAACTACGACATGATCTAGTGGACCGCCTCTTCTGACGGTGGGGCACACCCCAGATCGATCTGTTCGCGACGGCGACGAACTCCAAGTGCCGGAGGTTCGCCAGCAGGTTTCCCCAGCCGAGGAGCATGGGCGATGCTTTCTCGTTCCCCTGGGAGGGCCTGTTTCTATACGCGTTCCCTCCATTGCCATTGCTGATCCGGCTCATCAACCAGCTCAAGAGGTCACGGTGCAGGATGATCCTCGTCGCACCTGCGTGGCCGAGGCAGATATGGTTCCCGGACCTTCTGGACTTGTCAGCGTCCCCGTCAATCAAGCTGCCAGTGGACGCGGATCTTCTCTCCAGGGAAGGAGGCGCCATCCTCCATCACGACCCGAAGTCGCTGAACTTGCAGTCCTGGCTCCTGCAGCGTTAGAGTTTGGAGGATACGACATACCGGCCGACTGCAGAGATGTTCTTGCAAAGGCCAGGGCGTCCTCAACTCTTAAATGCTATGGACACAAATGGAAGAGGTTCTCTGTCTGGTGCCACGCACAGAAGATTAACCCTCCACGGATTACGGCTCCCCAGGTACTGCCGTACCTTCTGACGCTGGCCAAGGCTGGACTGGCGCACGTGTCCATCAAGATTCATCTTGCTGCGATCTCCCGATACACCAGAAGCACGGGGCGGACGTCTTTGTGGTCTCATCGTCTGGTGAAAGAATTCATGATGGGACTGTTCAGATCGTTCCCGCCGGTGAAGGCTCCGGCCCCAGCGTGGGAGCTCAACGTGGTGCTGACCAAGCTCATGGGACCTCCGTTCGAGCCTCTGCACTCGGCTCCGTTGAAGTTCTTGTCGTGGAAAACAGCGTTTCTTGTGGCCATCACCTCCGCACGAAGAGTGGGAGAGATCCAGGCCCTTTCCTGCAAGCCCCCGTACTTGACTTTTCACGACGCGAGGGTAGTGCTCAGGACGCACCCCTCCTTCATGCCCAAGGTGCCGTCGGAATTCCACCTCAACAAACCCTTGGTGTTGCCTGTTTTCTTCCCGTCGCCTTTGTCGCCGGCCGAAAGGACTTTGCACTTGCTGGATGTGGCTAGAGCGCTGAAGTTTTACGTGGACCGCACGAAGTGTTTTCGGAAGACGTCACAACTTTTTGTGAACTTTGGACCTGTCAATCAGGGGAAGGCTCTCTCAAAGGCTTCCATTTTCAGATGGCTCTCCGGCTGTATCATGTACTGTCATCGGTTGGCAAACCGACCGCTGCCTGGCCGTCCGAGAGCCCATTCCACCAGAGCGATCGCAGCTACCACGGCGTTCCTATCTGGTGTGCCCTTGCTGGACATCTGCAGGGCTGCTACGTGGAGGTCGACGCACACCTTCACGAAATTCTACTGCGTCGACCGGGATTCCAGGGAGGAGTCCAGGGTCGGCCAAGCAGTGCTGCGCAATCTGTTCGCCTAAGGTGAGCCTGGTGAGGAGGTAAGAATTGCTTAATGTTGAGTTTGATGTAATGCTTAATGTTGAGCCTTTGCCACCTCCCGTGGTTGTGCATGTGTGTACTGCTATGTATTCTTTATTCATGAGCATGTGAATCCATGCCAGACCCCATGCTGGAGAAGGAACAAGTTACTTACCTGTAACTTTTGTTCTCCAGCATGGGTCTGGCATGGATTCACATGCGAACCCTCCCGCCTACCCCTCTGCGGCTCTTCACTTGGTCATACTGCCACTTCACGTGCTACCAAATCTGAAGATGGCTGCCAGAGGCGGGGCTTAGGTAGAGGGCAGTCATTGGCTGTGGTCAGTATGACGCAGAGATCAGTGATTGGTTACTACTACGAAAGACAGATCAGAAACGAAACTGATACTGATTTTTTCTTTACCGAGGATTCCCAGCCTGACGAGGGGGAATATTCATGAGCATGTGAATCCATGCCAGACCCATGCTGGAGAACAACAGTTACAGGTAAGTAACTTGTTCCTTCTTCTTCGTAGAGTAATTGTGTTTGATTTGTTTGCCGTGAATTTGCCATAGTGTTTTCCATAGATGTTTCGTTATAAATAAATGCCTTAATATCTTTACACTAAGCCTCGTTGCGTGTTTGCTTGTCTTGCTGGGAAGAATTGTCCTATCTTGTATACTCCACATACTGCTCAACTCTTCTTGAGGGAAGTCTGACTGCTCAGCCACAGCTACCAAGTGAATCTGTGTGGTACAGACTGCTACCAAGTGGGTTCACCGCCAAACGCCTGTAGTCCTAAATCTTTTGCAGTGGTCCCAGAGGGAACTGCACAGGTTTCTGCCTAACAGTCCCGCAGGCAGCCCATCCACCATGGGCATGCCCCCCAGCCAAGCCACGTCACGTTGCAACATGATCACCAACTCATGTCTCCCAGAACCCCCACCCCCCAGCAGTGCAGGGCACCTGAAGCAGGCCCCCACACATGTCCCCCAGCACCCCCACCCCCCAGCAGTCAGGGGCACCTGACAGCAGGCCCCCACACATGTCCCCCAGCACCCCCACCTCCCAGCAGTCAGGGGCACCTGCCAGCAGGCCCCCCCACATGTCCCCCTGCACCCCCACCCCCCAGCAGTCAGGGGCACCTGCCAGCAGGCCCCCACACATGTCCCCCTGCACCCCCACCCCCCAGCAGTCAGGGGCACCTGCCAGCAGGCCCCCACACATGTCCCCCAGCACCCCCACCCCCCAGCAGTCAGGGGCACCTACCAGCAGGCCCCCACACATGTCCCCCAGCACCCCCACCCCCCAGCAGTACAGGGCACCTGCAAGCAGGCCCCCACTCATGTCCCCCAGCACCCCCACCCCCCAGCAGTCAGGGGCACCTGCCAGCAGGACCCCACACTTTTCCCCCAGCACCCACACCCCCCAGCAGTCAGGGGCACCTGCCAGCAGGCCTTGACACATGTCCCCCAGCCAACACGTCATCACAATCCAGATCCCTGGCTCTTATGGCCACACAAATCCCACCCCACAGCACCCCAGTCCAAACACCCAACCAAGCTTTACATCCACTCCAAATTGAAATCCCCATTACATGATAGATCACAAATAAGCAGTATGCGCATGAGTACAAGTCTGTCCGACCCACACAATGGCAACACATGACTGAGAAAACCCATTGTGACATGCATGAAACCAATGAGAGAAGACCGCACATTGAAGTAAGAAACAAAAATGTAATCAAGTCAAAATGAAGTGAATGAAATAAAAACACACAATAATGCCAATAATAATGAAAAAGCAGCATGTCCCAAAAAATGATAAATAAAAAAAATTAATCCAAATTAATCCAAATGAAAATGTGTCCAAAGTCACCGTCCAACAAAGCAAATCCAAAGGGAAAGAAAAGCGTAATATCCATTGCTCCATGGTTAAGAAAAATAAAGATGAAGGAGAAAAATCCACTGTAAAACTATGTACAAATAGCAAATCCAGGCTCCATGAGCCCAATGACATAAATGAAACCTACAATGAAACCTATCTAATTACTAACTATATACAAAAATGTGGGGCTTAGTCCATGCGCCCCAAATAAAATAAAAAAGAAATGAAACTTAACACTAATGAACTATATACAATGGCGGCGGGCAAGTCCAACGGCTCACTTGTTGATGTCATGGGCCAGGGCATCATCGAACTCCTGTTCAATGTCTTGGAGGCGGGCCTGGTCTCTGGCCCCGAGGTCTCGCAGGGATAACGCCATGTCCACCTCCAACTCCCTGCGATTTCCCTCGAGGCACTCAGCCCGCCTCAGCGCCCTGCGCATGGAGTTCTCCGCCCTGACCATCGTGAGCCGTGCCTCCTCCTCCCGCCGCAGCTCCGCACCTATCTGCTGGCCCAACCGCTGCCACACGGAAGACACTCCCATTCCAGTGTCCTCCTGCCCTCCGGCCGATGCCTGCCCCTCCGATGTAGATTTCCCCGAGCCATGATGCCTCCCACGTTGAGCCTGCTGCTGCCTCCGACGCAACTGCCTCTGCCAGCACGACAGCATTCAGGCTGATGGAATCCACCGACGCCGTCGTGCACGTGCCCTGCTTGATGATGCCGGCACATCCTCCATCTGCTGGGTGATGTGGTGTCCACCCCTGCTGGACCTCCGACTCCCGACTTTGGCAGGGATGGGATCCCCACCGAGCTGGCTGCGTTGGTCAGGGCAGGTCCACAGGGGGCCCTGGTGGCATCTGGGCCGGAAGACGGCATGGAGAATGACTGGCGCATAGTCTCCACAGAGGAGGAGATGGCCGCCAGAGTGGACGACACATGTGCAAAACCCCCGACCATGGACACTCCCAACTGGGCCACGTTGGCACGCTGCTCTTCGTGCTGACGTGCGTGCTCCCCCCGGGAAGCACGCACGTCATCACGAATGTCACACGTGCGCAACGCAACACCAATCAGGACCTTCTCCATACGGCCAGGGGTCCCCTCGTCCGCAGGTAGAGGAGTGTCAGATGACATGGACATCCCCCCCTCCCTGCGGACGGGCCTGGGACGGGGCATCCCTGCTGGTGCATGGTGGTGCCTTGACAGGGTCAGGGACAGCGACATGCACAGGCCCCTCTGCGGTGACCTGTGCTGCCTCCTGCCCCTGGCCCTGGACTGCACCACTTGCACCAGTGGTACCACCCCCACCAGGCACCATGTGCGGCTCAGTAGCAGCCTCCTCCTCCTCTGTGGAAACCACCAACCTGGATGGCTCCACACCGTCTTCCGCCGTTGCAAGCCCCTGTGGGGGCTCACCCACCCCTTCCGCTGCAGCCATAGTGGCAGACGCAGCACCAGTCCCCTCACCCCTGGACGATGGTAAATTCTGGGAGGGTGACTGGGCCTTGCGTCGCCGGCCGGTGGGGGCATCCCCGCCACTTTGCTCCACAGCGCCGTCTCCGCCCTCTTCATCACTTGCCGCTGTGTAGAGGGAGACATAGAACACAAGCATCAGGGTACTGTACAATGATCCCCTAGACAGGAAGAAATAGCAGATGAGTGGCACTGTCAAACATCACTTCCATCATGTCCCTCCACAACACATGTGTCAGTGCAGGCAAAACACATGCAGTAACAGGCATGCCGCATGCTATGAACATTAGCATACATGTCCAAGGGACTCTTCAAACATACAAAGCCGGTTTGAAACTCACATGCATCAATGGGTCATGCCCATCACATGCACACACTTCACCGTAGTTTCATCCATCTGGCCTCGTACACCCCAGACACAGTGATACAAGGATGAGTAGGCTGCATCAGTGAATCTGAACATTGTCACAGACATGTGTCTTGCATCCATGGCATTTCCAAGTCACAGACACGCAAGTCAGACACACAGACATGGACACCATACATGTCCATGACAGCAGCACCCATCTCTCACACCCCATCCATGTCCAATAACGGAGACAGGCATGCATTAATGTGTGCATTCCCCATGCTGCTCCGCATGTTGCATTGTAACACATGCATCAACCATGTGGTTCACACATTACTGGTCTCACATGCATGACCATGATGTCCCTGCACACACACATACGTACATGGCCTATGTCACACATACAGGCAAGTATCAGACAACCAGCACCCTGCAACATGCCCTGTCTCACACAGCAATGCTTGCCCACTTACCGCTCAACTCCGGATCGGTCTGCCTCCGAAGGATCTGGGCGTGGAGCGCTGGGCCTACGGGTTCCAGGACCCTCATCTGGATGGTACTCATGCTGCCCCGGCCCCCCTCCACGAGGCGCCAGGCCTTGTTGAGGGTCCTGGACCTCAAGTCCTCCCAGCGCTTCTTGACATGTTGGTAGTTGCGGGTTGCCACCCCCTCCTCGTTGATGGCAACCACTGCGTCATCCCAGATCCTCTCCCGTCCTTCCTTGTTGGCGCGTCTTGTTCCGAAGAGGGCATCATAATGCCCCAGAACATGCTCGACCAGGACACCAACTTCGGTGGCAGTGAAGCTGATGTCCCTCTGCCTCTCTGGCTGGGGGTTGCCAGTGGTGCCAGATGGAGATGTGCCCGACATGGCAACCCCAGAGGCAGGAGTGGGTGGGCAACTGGGTCCTGGGGCTGGGCTGTGGAGCGATGGAATCCCAGTCGGGAGTCTCCGGTTGCAGCAGGGGTGGTCACAGCAACAGCACCCCTGGCTGACGTGCAGGCAGCAAATGGCAGGGCACGTGGGCAGCAGGCAATCAGGCAGCAGCAGATGGCAGGTGGGAGCATGCTCGGGGCTCTGGGGGGCAGTAATTCGGCCTTCTGGGCAGGAGCGTGGTCTTCCGTGTGTGAACGCGTGGCCAGCTTGATACGGAGTGATTTGGCACGTGAAAATCTTGCACGTCAGTGTGTAATTCGAGGAAAGGCCCTTAGCGCGTAAGCGCGTCAGCACACGTACGCGATTTCATTGGACCAAAGGCCCTTAGCGCATAAGCGCGTCTGTGACGTGACGCACGCGGGTGTTTCCCACATAGCACGTGATGACAGAGCACACGTGGAAAAGCTGCACATCCGAGTGTCAGCGCATGTAATTGGAGGAAAGGGCGCGTACACGCATAAGTGACGTGTACGTGTCGGCCGGTTTAAAAGGTACATGTAGGACGCCATTTCCTTGTATGTGCTTTTTGTGGAGAGCAAGTGGGTGGATTCTGTACTTCTTGTCGGTTCACATGCGATTACTTCACGGCGTTTCAAGTTCGTACTCCCTGTTACCTCTGACAGCTTTCATTTTTCTACTTTGTTTGGGCCTGTTTCCTCAAACATTGTTCACTTCTCCTTTTGTCCTGTCCCCTCAGACAGCGTACAATTCTTCTTTTGGCGGGGGTGTTGCCAACACGCGCACACGCGCGTATTTTTCACATTCTTTTTCCAGGCAGACGGTGAGTTCCGCACGTACTTAGCAACTGTGCTTGCCCCGTGTGTCGCGTACCCCTTCAGAGGTCATTATAGGCTGCGTGTATCACGCGTACGCTTATTTTTGTGTTTCTGGGTGCCACAGCATAGTGCAGGTTCATTTTTCCACGCACGTAGTCTATGAGGGGTTGCGTGCACGTTTATTTTTGTTTTTGGGCTGCCTGTGGGTTGCGTGACCCGTCATCTTCCCCCCAGGGGTCACAGACAGCCTTGTTAGAGCACTAGGGTACGAATTCCATCTAGTACCCTACCCCTTTGACCCCCAATTGCCCAGGACAATAGTTTACTGCTCCTTCCATACGCACAACAACATCAGTGCCGTGGTTGGGGGGCGACCAAGCGGTAAGGGAGGCAAAGGTGGCCGACCTTCAAAAGGTGGACATGGTGGGCGCGGTAGGGGACGTGGCCGGGATTTGCAGGGTGCCTGTATACCCCCATGTGTGGAGGACCAATCAGGGACACCCATGCCCCTCCCCCCATGGTTGAGGGAAACGTGGCTGAGACCATCCCAGCTCAGCCCTTGTTGGACCAGCCCATTGTGGCACCTGACCTGGCACAGGATGACTCCCTGGCTGACTTCCAGGTCAGCAAGTCTAAGCCACGTGTGGCGGTGCAAGTTGTCACCAAGCCACGTGGATCTGGGGCAGCTATGTCATCTGCTGCCCCAAGGATGCAGGGTGGTGAGGCTGCAGGGGCAGCTGCAGCTCCATCCGCCCCAGCTCTGACTCTCCCAGCCAGGACAGTGTCGGTCCTGGTCCATCATACTGATGTTCCCCCTGCCAACATCACACTTCAGACAATGCCTTCACCAAGTCCTATGGTCAATGTGCATTCACACACTCCAACAACCCAGTCCACCGGTGATTCTGCCCCTACTGACCAGAGCGGCGTTAGCCACTCTGGCTCCGCTCCACCTTCTAAAAAGAGGAAGAAGGGTGCTCTGGCACGACAGGCTGAGACCCCAGGCACGGCTACACACTCCGGTACCTCAAGGAAGCCTTGCTTCAATGATTCGGAACTTGATGCACTTGTGAGCTATGTGTTGGCACGAAATGGTGGTGACTGCAGGGTCCAAGACCACACCTGGTCAACGTAAGGCACACTGGCAGACCATCGCCAACCACATAAGTGCCCTTGGATTTGTGAGGCGCTCAGCTGATGATTGCTACAAGCGGTGGAACGACCTGAAACGCAGAGCAAAGAACAAGCTGGCCTCAAGTCATGCCGCTACTCTGGTGACTGGCGGTGGGTCTCCACAAGAGGACAACAAACTCACTGAACATGAGTCTGTTGCTGGAACCGTCACAGAGGAACAGATCCGAGGTGTGGGAGAACTACCCGATTATGACACATTGTCCGGTGAGTGCCCATGCGTGTGTGTGTAATGCATGTGTATGTTGTTTGGGTGACGGGTTCTGATTGAGTGGCAGGTGAGGGTGTGTGTGACTGAGTAGTATGGGTCACCCATGTGCTTCATCCAAAACATTCTGCAGCCTTGAATTTGGGTGTGACACTATCCCTTCTGCCCACAGTAGTAATTTAGCACAACATTACGGCAGTTGCCCTTGAGGTGGCATCATGCAACAACATTGTTTGTATTTTTCAGTGTTCTTTCAGGCTGATTGTTTTAATTCTCCCACTTTTGCAACACATTCTTCAGCCCTATTGTAACATATGTGACATGCTTCTGTCATTGAAGAACCCCACATTGGCCCACATGTGTCACCTTGGTAGTTGAATGATTTGACCATTCAGGCTGAATGAGTATTGTCCTGATCACATGATGTTTTTGGGCCTGTTTGAATGTGGAACATGCTAGTTGTTTCCTGTCATGTTGAAGTACACAACTATTGATGTGTACATGGCCCTGCAACCACTGTATTTATGTACACTGGATGTGTTGCAGTGTGTGGCACATGGCTTATCCTTTCACACTATGTGGCATTTTCATCTCTTCATGTCCATCTCACATGGATGGGTGATAGTAATCATTCATTGACATATGGATGTACTTGTGGAATGTACCATGGCTATGGTACATGCCATCTGTGTGATGGCATGTGTCATTTATGTGTATAGGACATGCCACTCACAGGCCAATGTGTGATGGCAGTGCTACCCAGCATGCAGCAAATGTGTTGCTCTTCCATCTTGGTGTCATCAGTGTCTGACTTTTGCGTCCCCTTCCAACTCTGTGACAGTGCATGCATGGGAGGGTTGTAGTCATGTGGGACATGTGTAAATCATCTACTGGTTCTGTAGCTTGTCAGGCCTATTTGTGTGCTATGGTGCTAATGCCTGTTTCCATTTTTTGTCTTTCATGTTTTTGCAGGGGATGACGCCCTTGATGCTGTTGAGGTTGAGGATATGGTGCAGACCCAGGAGGAACCTGAGGCACAACCGGCCACCAGTGGGGGACGTGGTGTGGTGGTGGGTGACAACCCACTCTTGCTGCAGACGATTCTGTCAAGGGGTGTCTCTGGGTGCACCTCCCCAGACCTCTATTCAGGTGCTGATTCGGATGATGAGAACTATGTGGCGTCGCAGGTAAGTGTTTCTGGAAGGGGTTCTGTTCTGTCTAACCCACCTGTACCAGGGGTAGAACCCTCTATGGGGATGTCAGTGTTGGTTAGTCAGCCTTTGGCGGTTACGGGTGCAGGGTCACACTCCACAACATCTGATCCTGTTCCTTGACCAGCAGATCAGAGCGGGAATGCAGTCCTGCAGCCTCAGGCAGTGCCGGCACAGCAAGGCGCAGATCGCCTTGCCCCAAACAGGTGTGGTGCCCGCCGACATGGTGGCCGTACACCACCAGGCAATACTGCATGGGAACAATCCATGTACGGTATGGCAAGCCAACAGGCAGCATCAGTTGAGTTGATGGCTCAAGCAATGGAGAGGGTGGCCACTTCCATTGTCCCCCCTGAAAGGCAGATGGAGCAACTACAGCAGGCAACAGACTCCATTTTCCAAGCACACAGGGAGGACATGTCGGCGTCCAACAGGGACAGACGGGCGGCACTGGAGACTCTACGCCAATCGATATCAATAGAGTCCCAGGGCCACAGGGAAGCCCTGAGGGTAGAACTCCATCACCTCAGGGAGATTCTTGTTGACCTTGAGACTTCCACTAACTTGAGGAAAGAACAGCAGCTGGAGCGGCTCACACGTTCGCTCTCAGCTGAGATGCAGGCAACTCGGGAGGAGATCCGGGCATCACATCAGGTGCTGCATGGGGATCTCCGCACTATAATCCTCCAGAACGAGACCTTCCGCACCTGCATGCTTGCCGCCATGGAGGACCATACCAGGGATTCGCGTGGGCTGCCTCCCATAGCACCACCACCACCTCCTGTGGCAGCAGCAGAGGGTGTTCAGAGTGACAGCAGCAGTTCTCCCACATTGGCATAGCCGTGCAGGCCATGAGCCCATGGAGGTGTTTTTTTTCCCCATCATCCACACAGGCGGCTGTTGGTTTGCACCCTGTCCTCGGACCTCCTGGGTGCTCCCCCCCCCACCCCCCCTGGCCCTCACATGGCCATTTTTGATTTTTGATTTTTTTGACAGTGTGTTGCCTTGTATGGCTCCCGTGGGCATCCACTGTATTCCGGCTGGGCATATGCAGGCTTGTCCTGAGTTTGGGTTTGATGCTTGGGTTCGTGAGACACACCCCCCTCCTGCTTCCCGTTTCCATGGGCTTGCAAAGGGTGTGACCAAGTGACAGTGATGTACACAGTGATGTTGGGCTCCCATGAGCTGTGTGGGCAGTCTGTAGTCAATACTGTGTAGAAATTCCTTGTGTATATTGTTGTTGTATTGTACACTGCATGTTGTAATTATGTATGCTTCTGCTTCCATGTCTCCCTCTAAATTTGCAGGTTCATTCCTCATGTCTTCACAAGGCCGTCTACTTTGGAGATGGAGTTCATGTTATATGCAGTACACAGACACGTTTTGAAGCCTGCAAGACTACAGTTGGAAGGGGGCGATGTGGTGGCATATTCAGGTTGTAAGACTACGACTACTTTAACTTAGTACTGTCATGTTTTAGTTATGTTTGAGCTTGTGTAGCTGCATTGTATTGTTGGTAAGTATTTGGTCATGTGTGTTGTTAGTTCAACATTACTGGGAGCATATTGTGTGTGGCCAGTTTCCATTAGGGACACTGTACTTTGTGACACTTGGGTCAGGTTTTCGGGATTGCTTTGTTTGCTCTCACATAGCATGACACGCCATGGTGTGTTGGGTGGCGGTGCTGGGGAGGGGTTGGGTGACATGGCACTGTTCTCATGTTGTATTTTGCAAGGGGGTAATGCATTTGGCAGCATATGTGTCTTTTGATGACACAGCATTGGTGGTGTTTCTGTAGGTAGGGATGCACACATTGTGACACTTCCAGGTGACCAACCCCAGGCTGGTATGGTTGTGACAATTGACTGTCCCTTATGTCATCATCAATTGTCAGCTGGTATGTGGCAGGGCTGTGTGCACTCCACAGGGGTGTGATTCTAAGTGAAGTAATTAGCCACCAGCTGCGTTCGGGCTGCCTCACCCCGTGCCCTTTCCCCTCACGTGCGCAGTGGGTGTGCATGTGGTTGGGGATGTGGGGGCACCACCATGTCCACCGGCAGGCCCCGGCGTGTTGCAACGTTGTGCAGGACACATGCTGCCACTATGATCCTGCACACTACTGGGGGAGCGTATAACAGCTGCCCGCCAGAACGGAAGAAAGAAGGCATGACTTGAGCACTCCGAATGTGCACTCCACTATGCCCCGGGTTGCAATATGGGCTGTGTTGTATCTTACCACGGGTGGCGTGGTGGGGTTCCGAATTGGCGTCATCATGTGGGTGCTCAGAGGGTAGGCACTGTCCCCTGGGGAGGTGGTGATGGGTATCATTAGTAGGGTTATGACATTACTCCGTATCTGGCATGCATGCATGTGCTGTGGCATTTATACTCACCAAGCAGCCATGTATCGCCATGCTGCCCAGCTTCTAGGTCCCGGTTTAGGGTTGACATTCTGTAAATGAAACTGTCGTGGGTGGACCCTGGATAGTTGGCATATACTGAGGTGATGATTCCCTTGGCATCACATACTACCTGCACGTTGATGGGATGCCAGTGCTTGCAGTTTCTATAGATGTGCTCTGATGCCCTGGGGGGACGTAGAGCCACATGGGTGCAGTCAATGGCACCTAGGACTTTGGGGAATTGTGCCACCCCATAGACATTCTGGACGGCAGCCTGCCTTTCTGCAGGTGTTCTGGGCAGGTATATGTGCCTGCGGACTGATGGGTGTGCAGTCATGATGGCCAAGACCTGGTGTAGGCAGCGGAACTGCGTGGCTTGTGACACCTCCCCCACCACTATGGCAATTGTCCGCTGAAATGATCCGGTGGCCAAAAAGTGCAGTACATTGAGGACCTTCTCCAGGGGGCTGAGTGCTTAGGAGCAGACGGTGGGTGATGTGAGGTCATCCTCCCACTCACTGGCCAGGTCGAGTATTATGTGAGGTGGAAACCTGTACCTCCCATACACCTGGTCATCAGGCATCCCAAAAATGCTGGTTCTGGGTGTGAAAATTCTGGGCCTGACTATCCTCCTCCTCCTGCGGTATCCCACGACCACTGCTGCTAGGAACGGTATGTTCATCCTGGCATCTGAGCTTGCTTGTTGTTTGCGTGCACTTTTATGCTCCGCGGGTCCACGAATGCCTGCTTCGTGCTGGCGTACGTGTTTCCGGATTAGCGCGTCTTTTTTGGCGCGTGCGTGTTGGCGTTCCGCGCATTTGCCTCCTGTACTTCCCCACCCACCCCAGTAATACACGTACCCCACTCGCCCAGGTCCAATCATGTGTAAAACTTCCCGCGAGCCCCTGAAATACACGTACCCTGCTCGCCCAGGTCCAATCGCGTGTTAAACTTCCCACGCACCACCGAAATACACGCTATTTTTGACAGAGCGGGTGTCCGTGTTTGTCGCGTACCCCTTTGCACGTCATTTGTCCTAGAGGACCACAGTATGGGACATCCATCAGAGCTGTATATACGTGATTTTTGTTAGCGCACATTTTTTTAATGCGCAGGGACGCTACCACCTGCCTTCGTGTGGCGGACATGTGTTGATGTACATAGTTGACTTTTGGTTTGTGTCATGAGATCGCCATTTCACTGCTGGGGGGTGCGGGTGCAAGGGGACATGAGTGGGGGCCTGCTGGCAGGTGTGCCTCAGTGCTGGGGGGTGGGGGTGCAAGGGGACATGAGTGGGGGCCTGCTGGCAGGTGCCCCTGACTGCTGGGGGGTGGGGGTGCAAGGGGACATGAGTGGGACATGAGTGGGGGCCTGCTGGCAGGTGCCCCTGACTGCTGGGGGGTGGGGGTGCAAGGGGACATGAGTGGGGGCCTGCTGGCAGGTGCCCCTGGCTGCTGGGGGATGGGGGTGCAAGGGGACATGAGGGGGGGGCCTGCTGGCAGGTGCCCCTGACTGCTGGGGGGTGGGGGTGCAAGGGGACATGAGTGGGGGCCTGCTGGCAGGTGCCCCTCAGTGCTGGGGGGTGGGGGTGCAAGGGGACATGAGTGGGACATGAGTGGGGGCCTGCTGGCAGGTGCCCCTGACTGCTGGGGGGTGGGGGTGCAAGGGGACATGAGTGGGGGCCTGCTGGCAGGTGCCCCTGGCTGCTGGGGGATGGGGGTGCAAGGGGACATGAGGGGGGGGCCTGCTGGCAGGTGCCCCTGACTGCTGGGGGGTGGGGGTGCAAGGGGACATGAGTGGGGGCCTGCTGGCAGGTGCCCCTCAGTGCTGGGGGGTGGGGGTGCAAGGGGACATGAGTGGGACATGAGTGGGGGCCTGCTGGCAGGTGCCCCTGACTGCTGGGCGGTGGGGGTGCTGGGGGACATGAGTGGGGGCCTGCTGGCAGGTGCCCCTGACTGCTGGGGGGTGGGGATGCTGGGGGACATGAGTGGGGGCCTGCTGGCAGGTGCCCTGCACTGCTGGGGGGTGGGGGTGCTGGGGGACATGAGTGGGGGCCTGCTGGCAGGTGCCCCTGCACTGCTGGGGGGTAGGGGTTCTGGGGGACATGAGTGGGGGCCTGCTGGCAGGTGCCCTGCAGTGCTGGGGGTGGGGGTGCTGGGGGACATGAGTGGGGGCCTGCTGGCAGGTGCCCTGCACTGCTGGGGGGTGGGGGTGCAAGGGGACATGAGTGGGACATGAGTGGGGGCCTGCTGGCAGGTGCCCTGCACTGCTGGGGGGTGGGGGTGCAAGGGGACATGAGTGGGGGCCTGCTGGCAGGTGCCCTGCACTGCTGGGGGATGGGGATGCTGGGGGACATGGGTGGGGGCCTGCTGGCAGGTGCCCTGCACTGCTGGGGGATGGGGATGCTGGGGGACATGGTGGGGGCCTGCTGGCAGGTGCCCTGCACTGCTGGCGGGTGGGGATGCTGGGGGACATGAGTGGGGCCTGCTGGCAGGTGCCCTGCACTGCTGGGGGGTGAGGGTGCTGGGGGACATGAGTGGGGGCCTGCTGGCAGGTGCCCTGCACTGCTGGGGTTGGGGGTGCTGGGGGACATGAGTGGGGGCCTGCTGGCACCCCACTCGGCCTATCGCATGTGCAACTTCACGCGAACCCCAGGAATACATGCACGCCACTCGCACAGGGCCTATCGCGTGTGAAACTTCCCGCGAACCCCAGATTTACACGCACCCCGCTCGCCCAAGGCCAATCGCGTGTGAAACTTCCTGCGCACCCCCGAAATACACGCACACGCTATTTTTGACACAGCGGGTGTTCGTGTTTGTCGCATACCCCTTTGCACGTCATTTGTCCTAGAGGGCCACAGTATGGGACAATCATCTGTATATAGCTGTATATACATGCTTTTTGTTAGCGCACATTTTGGCGCACATTTTTTTCATGCGCAGGGACGCTACCGCCTGCCTTCGTGTGGCGGACGTGTTTAGGCCTGTGCGCGTCTTCGCCCGTGCGCTGGTTTGCCCTATTCGATTCCATGACTACGTGTTGTAGGCGAGCGTGTGGGCGTTCCGCGCACTTGCCTCCTGTACTTCCCCCGTGACGCCCACATTTTCACGCGTTGTTCCCCATTCCGCGTGTCACGCCCCGTGTTACGCCTACTTTTGTTATGTGCGCCGCGCTATGTGCGCTTTCGCTGTGGCCGTAGCGCTCGCCGTTAGATGACCTGTGCGCCGGCATGCACCACACAGATTTTCAGCGCACATCCCAGATTTTACTTGCGCACGGACTTCCATGAATCGATGTGCGCGGGTTTTGCTGCGATTTTCGCACTTGCACTGCGATTTTCGCACTTGCACTGCGATTCGCATGGTTTTGCACCCTTGCGCGGGAATTTTCAGCACACATTAATTCCATGAATCGGGCTGTAAATCTTGAAGTGTTAAAGGTATTTATTGTGACTTTGGTGCAACAGAAAAAATTATCAGCTTTTTAACAACTCTTGCCTATCCACTAATGCCAACACGTGTTTCGACCATTCTGGTCTTCATCAAGGCAGACCTCTGAAAGTATCTCAAAGTTCTTAATAGTAGTCCAAATGCATAATTTCTAATACATGAATCATCAACACCCGACTGATTTTGTCAGTCGTCCAGAATGCATACACTTAATATATAATGGTATCTAAGCATACTTTAGAGCCAGAGCTGGTGTTATGCAGAGAGCACAGTACATTCTATAACATATATTACTTGATCACACCATCCATGAAAAATAATGACATTACATTTTAACTATGAGAGTAAGTGCATGGACATAATCATCAAAAACCAAACCGAAAGCAAAAAGAAGAGAGAAAAGAGATCAAGCATTAGTCACCATGGTATAGTAATATTACATTTTGTTTTATCCCCACAACACGCTTCTTCACAGTATCAAGGTGCAGCATCTAATATATCACATTGCATTATCCTTCTCCTTGGGCAGCACTAAGGTGTTATAGGCTACCCAAGGCTTTTTGCATTAACAAAGGGCCCGGAGCATACAGCCCTTGGCACCCCTTCGGATCCCTTCTGGCAACCGAATGGGTAACATTTGGAACAGGATAAAGCTCTCTGGAGAGGAAGTTCACTTTTAGGGCGTTTAATCGACCCATCCCTGAGATGGTATGTCCTTTCCAGACAGTCATTTCACTGTACAATCTCTCCAACAATGGAGGATAATACAACCTGACCAGAGACCTGGTGATATTCAACCCCAAATAACAGACCTTTTCCAATTGGACTTTCATCCCCAATGTGTGGAGGGCCGATGTCTCTCTGTGCCCATCCACATCAAAAGGGAAGTGCACTGATTTCTGTTGGTTTACCCTAAACCCTAAGAAGGACCCATATTCCTCTATAACTGTCATTGCCAACGAGACTGAACCATTCGGGCTACGCAGATGTAGAAGAGAATATCCTCTGCGTACATCCGTAGTTTGAACTCTCGTTCTACCACCCTTCTACCCAACACTTGGTGCATCCCCCCTAATTGTTCAGCAAGGGGTTCAACCGATAAAGCAAACCTCAAAGGTATAATTGGGCACCCCAGCCTAGTCCCCCTCTGTAGGCCAAACTGTCGAACTTCCCATTCACCGCCACACGTGCCTGCAGATCCGTGTACAGTGACCTTTTCAACTGAGAGTGTTCTGTCTGAAACCATGCTTTTGCAAGACTGCGTATAAAAAGGCCCAATCCACTCCATCTAACGCCTTCTCGGCATCCAGAGAGAGCAGCGTAGGGTTTGCCCCCTTATCCCTTGCAAAGTCCATGGGCCTCATTATGACCCTGGCGGTAGCCGTGCCAGTAAAAACGGCATGGCTGCCGTCACTTTTTATTTTTTTTCAGCTCCTGGCAATGGCGAATTACCGGGGCATTACAGCCCCGGCAGTCCCAGTAATTCCCCATTGCCAGGCGCCAGAACATATTACTCCCCATTCCCATTCAAGTCCCATAGGACTCAATGGGAATAGGGAGTACGGTAGCACTGGCACCATTCATGATGGTGCCGATGGTATCGTCAAGGTCTGCTAGCGGGTGCCATTCCGCTCGCCAGGTCAGACCCTGCGGGTGGAAAGGCACTCACTCACAGAACTCGAAGTATTCTGATCCGGTAACAATGATGCCGGTAGCTTACCGGCACTGTTGTTACCGGACCGGCATACTCATTAGGTCCTATGAGTTGCAGAGTCTTTCTCAGTGTATCTGTCTCCTGTTGTCCCAAAATAAATCCCACCAGATCGGAGTGGATCAAACTGGGCATTAGGTGGTCAAACCCGGTTGCCAATTCCCTAGTGACAATATTGGCATTCACAGTGGGAAGGGATAAAGGGCGGTAAAATTTACATAAACTTGTGTCCCTCCTCTCTTTGGGAATAACTGATATAAACGCTTGTCCAAATGATTGAGGAGCGTGTCCCGTGTCCATAATGTGGTTGTACAACTTCACCATGTGAGGGGAGTTGGGGGCAGAACTCTAGCGTGTATACGTCTTCCCCCTGTGCCCTGCCCGTCTTCATCCTCTGAATGGCTATCATAACCTCCTCCTGTGTAATCGGGGCATCAATCCGTGCCAACTCTTCCTCCTGCAACTGAGGGAGCGACACTCCCTCCACGTACCTCTCTAGACCCAGAACATCCACCTCCCTTTCCATCTTGTAGAGGCATTCATAAAATTCTACAAACTCATGAACAAATCCTCTGTGGTTCCACATTCCATTCCCTGGGCATCAGAGATCCTCTCTAACCATCACTCCACCTTCTGTCCCCGAAGCCTTGCTGCCAACAGCGCGTGAGCCTTGTCTACCTTTTCATAATATTTATTGCGTAGAAACTGTAATTGTCACTGCCTTATCCATCTCCAGGACCTTTCAGGTCTTGCCTCCTGTCCCTGGCTTCCCCAATCCGTTCATCCTCCATCTCTCCCTCAGCCTGTCGCCTCTCCCTCCAAAGCCTGAATCTCTCCCCCGGGTCTATTCTCAATCTGAGTCTTTTTCCCTCTTCTTGTTGGCACGTTCGCTGATAATAAGCCCCCTCCACGTCGCTTTCGCTGCTTCCCAAACTGTGCATAAGTCCACTTCCCCATTATCGTTAAGTTGAAAAAACTCAGTCAATGCCTTTCGCATTAGTTAGAAACACCACATCCTTGAATAGCATGTCGTTACTCCATTGAGAAGTTCATATACACCATATAATGGTCGGACCAGCTGATGGGAGACAATTCACACGCTACCCCTCTTCCTAGCAACTACCTACATACACAAAGATAGTCGATGCGATTGTATGTGCCGTGGGTAGGGGACAAAAATAAAATGTATAACCCCTGTCATCCGGGTGGACCCATCTCCAAACGTCCAGATATTCTCCAAGACCACCACGTAGTCCCACATCTCCCACTGTCTGCCCTTTTTGTTCCTTCAGGCCCAGAATCCAGAGGTTGCTCCTCCTTTCCCTGTTTTCGAGGTTGTCCATTTTTAGGAGGACATCTTCTTCCTTAACCTCCAGATCTGTAAGCCTTGACCATGTTCCATAGGTAAACATGTAGCTGGTTATTTTCAACACCCTCCATTTTGTCCTGCAATGTTTTCACCCTCCCTTTCAGGTCAGGGATGGAAGCTTGAATGTCACCTCTGACGGCCTTAACGTTCTGCAAAATGTCTCCAAGGTCATATCTTTGTAATGGCGTAAGTCCCCCTTCCTCATTCGTTTTTCGCGACTGGTTGGCTTTCTCCCCACTTTCCATTTCCGGGGTTCTTCTAAACTGCTGCCGTGCCTGGATCTCCCAAAGAGCTCTCTGCTCCAGTCTGGTAGAGGTCACCTACCCCACATGAGCTCCTCTACTCCATTCAGGCCCTTCCCTGTCTGCCCGCTGCTCAACCTACGCAGTAGCCTCTATGACGCCAAAGTTCTGTTACACTCTCAGCCTCTCCTGCCAGCTCTCTGTCTGGAGATCAGGGGGTCGGGGGGTGTTCAGTGCAGCTCCCAATACTTGCCTGTGTGCTCTTCTCTGCTATCACCCCCCTCCACAAGTATGCCTGCTGGCCTCTTCCACATCCAGGCCTCTGGCCAGTTCTTCATATCTTGATATGCATCGAGTCCTCTGGAGCCAGCGCTTCCCAGGCTGCTCTCCCTGCTGAGCCGCTCCTTCCCCTCCACCGTACTGCATACTCTGGTCCCACTCAGTCCTGTATGGCAATCACAGCCTGGAAACGAAACCTGATGCCCCCCCACCCCCACACCTCCAAGACACACTAACATTGCTTCATATGCCACTTCTGGGGGTCAGCAGAGCTCCGCTATGGCTACGGTTCTCGCCACGATCGCAGCACTCTCCAGGGTCCGTCGCCTCTTTCCACTCTGGTCTCTCTCTGCTTCTCACCTCTAGCCACTGTCGTGGCCTCGGAAAGGCCTGCCCTCACTTTTCTGCAGTCTCCTCAGCCGTTCAGCAAAGCACTCAGCCACAATCGCGCTCTCCCTCCTATGAGCACCTTAGGGCTCTGGCACGATCCCGGGGAGGGTTGGGGGGCGGGATTTAAGCACATCAGCTTCAGGGGAAGTGCATCTTACAAGCAACCGGGACGGGTTTACACAGTGCTTGTCTTTATGCAGTCATAATGGTCTGCACCCCTTGGTGGTCTCCAAATTAAACTTTTTAATATGTAGCCCATTGCTTGGGAAGGATCGTGTTGGTATAAAGTGCTCTTTGTCATTGGTTTAAACTCCCAATCTTTATTTCCCGAAACTCTGAACTCTTAATAACTTGTCGTTCATTATTTATTTGAGGAAAGGTGAAGACCTGGCTTCGGTTCCCATTGTGCATTGTGAAGATGAAGCGGGAGGAAGCTGCGCAGACCCAGAGTCAGGTGAGTTTCCAATGTTTGGATTAAGTTGGGAAGGCCCCCCCTCTTGTTGAGAGATGGATTAAAATGTGTTTTAAATAACCAGGTAATGATTTATATTGTATTTTGTAAGTTGTGATATCATTGTTTTCTGTGTCATTTTTTAATTGTAAAGCCCTTTTATCAAAATACATTGAGATAATAAACTCAATATAAATCCTGTCCTGATTTGAGATATTGCAGCCGATGCTCACTTGACATCTTTCCTCCCTGGGCCCAAGAAGCTCCTGGCTTGTATGTTTGGGTTGGACAGCTATTGATCTCTTCTCCTCATTTGTTGGAAACTTGAGTGTTGCTGCGTTTCTCTGAGACATAGAAGCTTGAGGGTTGCTGCGTTTCTCTGAGACATAGAAGCTTGAGGGTTGCTGCATTTCTCTGATTGGACAGTGTGTGATGTCTTCTCCCCATGGTACAGAAGCTTCTGGCTTGTTGCATGTTTGGGTAGGGTAGTTTGTGATCTCTTCTCCCCATGGTACAGAAGCTCCTGGTTTGTTCACGTTGGGGGTTGGACAATGTGTGATCTCTCTGCCATGTGCCATAGAAGCTTGAGGGTTGCTGTGTTTCTCTGGTTGGACAGTTTGTGGTCTCTTCTCCCCATGGTACAGAAGCTCCTGGTTTGTTCACGTAAGGGGTTTGGACAGTGTGTGATCTCTCTGCCATGTGTCATAGGAGCTTGACGGTTTCTGCGTTTCTCTGGTTGGACTGTATGTGATCTCTCTGCCACGCATCATAGAAGCTTGAGAGTTCCTGCATTTCTCTGGTTGGACAGTATGTGATCTCTTCACCCCATGTTTCCAGAAGCTCCTAGTTTGTTGTGTGTTTGGGTTGGACAGTTTGTGATCTCTTCACCATGTGTCAGAAGCTTGAGGGTTACTGTGTTTCTCTGGTTGGACAGTTTGTGATCTCTTCTCCCCATGGAGGGGAGATCACACATAAGTCTGACAACCATCCCAGGGGATGGTTGTCGGACTTCTTTCTGTTGTACACAGACAGTGCATTCCTGTGCATAGGCGTGAATGTCTTCTCCACGTGGGGCCGCCAGAACCATAGTTGCACCATTTCCATCATCTTGTTTTGTCCAGGATGGCCACAGAGCTTGGAATCATGACACCACTTGTATAGTTTGCGGCAAGTCTCTGACAAGGGAAAGTATAGGGAATCTTGCAGGTAGTATGTGCCTCCAAGACTTGGTTGCAACTCCGGGTGCTGCTTTGCGGGTTTGATTACTCCCAGGGCATGAAGCAAAAACTTGAGTTGTTTCGCCAATACTGACATAGCCACGATGGTGGTAGTTTGCACAGGCTGCAGAATGCATAGTGGGTCCAGATTCATGAAGCTGGGGCTTGTACGGGACAAAGCATCAGTTTTCACATGTTGTGCCCGGTCAGTAGGAAAAGGTGTAGTTGAAGCAAGTGGAAAAACAGCATCCACCGCCATGCCGAGAGCTAAAGCATCTGGATTCCTTCAGGATTGTCAGGTTTATGTGGTCCACAAGCTTGTGCATAGGGTGCACTCTGCCAAACAGATGACTCCATTGTGAGTCCATCCTTGATGGCCTGAAGTCTGCTAATGTAGATAGCGTAAATGCTCTATGCTGGGGTGAGAGTTCATGAATGGTTGGCCACGGGATGAAGGAACCATCCTTTCCTTTTTGCAACCGCACAGCTCCCATAGTCCAACTGGAGGAATCTGCTTCTAGTAGAAGTAGGTGGCAAGTGCCGGGTTAAATCAAAACCGGTTCCAAACGTGGAAGTGTCCTATGTGTTATTCTTCCAAACCAAGGCAACGACCTCAGAATAAATAGATCAGTGTTTCGTCAGCTGTGCAAAGTCATCTATGAATTTCTGGTAACAAGTTGCCAAATCATAAGAATCACTTAATTTCTGTAGGGTTGGTAGTCGTGGTCACCCAAAGATGACTCCATCTTTACCACTTTGCAGATGGGCACATAGCCCAAGAACCCCACTCCTTTGTGTGGAGCTGGCATTTTTCCAGTTTTGCGTACAGCTGGTGTTTTCACATTTGGTGTAGGGCTTCCTGTGCGTGCTGACATGGTCTTGTCTGTTGTGGGAGTGGATGAGTATGCCATCCCGATACAAAGATACATAAACTCTGATAATGTCATGGAGCACATCATTGATGAAGTGCTGAAAGGCGCCAGCATTACAGAAGCCAAAAGGCATGAGTGTGTCCTGGAAATGGCCGCACTTGATGTTGAATACAGTCTTGTACACTTCTGGTAAATTCAGCTTCGTGTGCACCTGGAGGTGTTCAAAACTTGCTCAAACATCAGTGGAGATCGGTTCTTCATCGTGATCTGATGTAACTCACTCTAGTCATTGGGCAGCCAGGAGATCGGTTCTTCATCGTGATCTGATGTAACTCACTGTAGTCAATGCACAGCCAGAGCTCTCTGACCCTGAGGCCAGCGGGCGAGGTGGAAGGAACCCCTTCTGCAGGAATTCATCCACATGGAGGAATATAATTTGTCTCTCTTCCACAGGCAAGTAGATGTTTCCATGCAGAATCTATTTGGCAATGATGGGTGTGGTATCTCAGCAGATTCCGTTGGCGAGAATACATCTACAAATGCTTAACATTTAGGCAGGGTCTTTTCTCAGCATGGCAGCCATGGGAGGAACTGTCGGGGCTACCATTGGAGCGATGCTGATAAACACAGGGTCCGGCATTGTTGACAGTACTGAGAAAAATTCACTTGTTGCTTGTTGGGCTTGTAGGATTGTGACTCTATTACCAACTTATCCCCAGAATCACTTGTCACCTGGGGGAATAAATGAGCTTAAAGTGGTGGACCTCATGATGATCTTAAATGGCACTTGCATGATGTCATCAAAGGGGTGCAGCCTTTGGCTCTGTAGGTGTTTTGGACTATAACTCCTAAACACCCACGCCAGCATGGTCAATGGTGGAGGATCATGGGAGTAGTAGTCCAAAATATCTGTAGAGCCACAGGTTACAAAACCCTGATCTGTGAATGGTTTGGTGCTGAGGCTTCATGACCAAAGGTATCAAGTGCTTCTTGGCAAACTGAAGATCGATATAGTTACTTGTTTCCCCACAGTCTATAAATGCAGCACCTTTCCTACAAACTCGATGGATTTGTAGACATGCAAAGACTGGGTAGTGGAAGAGGCACACAGGATCGCAGAAGAGAATTGGATACATTCAAGCAGGAGTTTCCCACTTTCCCCGAGCTTTGGCGTTTTCCCAAACTCTTTAAGGGACCATTGTTTCCAAGCATCTACTATTCAGTTCTGCCAAAGAAATGGTATTGCAGAGTTGATCAATCTGCAAATGGGTAGGTTCTTCTGTGACTTCAGTGTAACTGTGCACGCAAACGTGGACTGTTATCATGTTTCCTTTCTCCAGACCGGCTGTCCCGAAGACGCTCATCAGTTTCATGCACCACATCGATAGGATCTTTCTAGAGGCTTAGACAGGCTGCACATTTGCCAGGGTATCCTGAATTTCACCATCATACATTTTCAATGTTTTCCAAAAATATAGTAACATCTAACAAGTAAAATGAGTACAATTTAGTTCTCTGCAATATAATACAAATCTTAGCATACATTGTATTACAAATAAATTGACTCCCTAGATATCAGAGTTTTTCTTTTTAAGGAGAAAAATCAACAAAGTAATCCTACTATTTTATTTATTTATTTATTTATTTATTTATTTATTTATTTATTGTGCATTTGGAAGGGACTTCTACATCAAGTAAATTGTGTTTCAAACAGCCCACAGGGAAACGGGGAGGGAACATGGGATTGAAAGGCAAATATATTAACAATCAGGAGAAAGAAAGAGGCAGTCTTACTAGGCCTTGTGAGCATTCACAATGTGCAAGTGCAGAGGGAGAGTAGGGACAAGGAGGAGGTAAGTGCTAGGACTTCCATGGAGGGAAATGCTAGGGATTAAGTTGCAAGTAGCTGTTAAGTGCCAGGCAGAGATCACTTTGTAACAATGGTCAACTACCAATACAATAAGTGCAGTCCTGTGAGACAGCACAGGCCAGTGGGTGCCTAAAGGCAAGTGCTGGGAGTGGGCAGAGGTTGAAGACTATTGGGGGGGCGGTGGGGGAGGCCAGGACCCAGAAGGGCCCTGGTCACCAATCTCAGTGCCTGTGGGGTTAGCAAGGGAGAAAAAGGGGGAGGAGGAGGTGAAGAGGAAAGTCTTGAGGAGTTCCTGGAATTTGAGGAGATCCGTCTCAAGACGGAGAGGAAGGGTGAGGCTGTTTCAGAGGAGGGAGGCTGCCAAGGAGAGAGATCGACCACCAGCTTGCTGTTTAGAGAAGCGCTTGACACACAGAGTTGGCGCCGGAGGAGGGTAAAGATCTGGAGGGGGAGTATTTAGTGAGAGCACGTTGTAGATAGCTTGGTCCCCAGCCCCAGGCAGCCTTATTGATGATGCAGAAGGATTTGAATTTGTTCCTTGCAGCAACCGGGAGCCATTGGAGAGATTGTAGGGCTGGAGAGATGCAGTCCCTGGGCCAGAGGCCAAGGATAAGTCTTGCAGCCCTATTCTGGAAAAGCTGGAGGGGATGTAGAGACGAAGAGGGTAGAGTAAGGAAGAAGTTGTTTCACTAGTCCACCCTGGAGAGTACCAGAGCTCTAGAGACATTGAGCTTCTGCGGGAAATTGAGGAAAGGAAGGATTGCTTTGAGGAGGTGGAGTTGAAAGTGGGCCTTCTTGGCAAGGTCCTGAATGTGAGGGAGGGAGGGAGGGAGGAAGGAAAGAGGAGTCAAAGATGACTCAATGCTTTCTTGCTTCAGATGAAGGAGAAGGGGGAGAGAGAAGAAAGAGAGAGCAGGAGTCCCAATGGGAAGGATCTCAGTCTTGCTGGTGTTGATGCAGAGATCATTAGAAGGTGCACCAGGACTGGATGGCAGACAGGCCGTCAGGAATAATGGAGGAAGTGAGGAGAGGATCAGAGGGAAGTTTGAAAAAGAGTTGTGTGTCATCTGCAAAACACTGGAAGTAAGGGGGGTAGTGGAAATTAGGTGTGCAAGCAGAGCAAGATAGATTTGAAAGAGCCTGGGAGAAAAGTTGAAGCGCTGGGGGATGCCGCAGGTGGAGACAGAGGTGGGAGAGGAGAAAGAGCCAAGAATAAACTGGGTGTTACGGCTCCTGCACCTATCAACATCTCTGAGGTTGCCACGCCCCCACCCTCGGCCTCCTGCCGTCCCACTCGCTCACACATACACCCAAATGCACGCACGTTCAGGCGCCCATTCGGGCATCATACCCAGGGGTTTGCTCGTACACCTGGCACTTACCTTCCCTCCCGCTCCTGGCAGTTGCGTTGGAGGCTCCCAGGTTACCGAGGTGCCCTGAATGGACCTAGGAGGATCCGCTCGTCACGTGTCACGTGACTCTCCACTACAGAAATGCTTCCGTATCACGTGATTTCAGTCGTCCTCATCACGTGATACGTCTTCGCTGGATAAAAGTGTCCGGAAATCAATGAGCGTCGCTTCACAGCTGTTTCCACCGGGATTCCGCGACGCTCATTTTTGTTTTGCTCTACGAGATTCTCGACCACGTTTTCTGTACCACGGACTGCCTCTGCCTTGCCCTAGTATTTGACTTTGGATTACCAGTTGCCGGACCACCTTTTCTACATTGGATTCCTCGTGCCCTTTGCCTCTTGTTACCACGTCTTGGAACTGTTGGTATTATTGCTGCCTGACCTTTGGACTGTCCCTGGTTTTGTCTTACGGATTTTTGTTTCTGTTCCTGGATTCTTGGCCTCTGGCCTCATGCTGGGCGCTTGCCTGTCTGCTTACCTACCAACTGCCCTCCGCCATTTGGGGATTCCCAACGCCTGCTGTTATTACACATCTTTGACTGACACATAGGTAAGCCAATTAGGATCCTTACCCTGTTGTTATACTCTTGCCAATTGTTCTGTGCTTACCTATACCCTATTGCCTTGCAGCGATCGGGGGGTCCTTTTCCGGCTGTTCCCGAGTCCAGGCCTACGAACTACTTCACCTGTGGCCTCAAAGACCGCGCAGGCAGTATTTCTGGTGTTGTCTGTGCGGTACTTGGGGACGGAGGTATCCTTACTCTGCACGACCATCAAGTCTATAACAGACTGTGAAGCCTCTGGCCGTCAGAGTATGGATCCCTCCGCCGGGGACCCCGTGATCGCTTTAATGCAGGCCGTAGCGGCCCTCAGGACTGACATGGCCACAGCCACAGCCGCCATTCACCACCGTTTAGACCTCCTACAAAGCGCACAACAGTCCCCGTCTGCGGACATCGAGCTTAGGGATGCCACCCCTCCAGTCCAGGCCGCACCTGTTTCCGCTCCTGCCCCTGTTTTGATCCCAACCACCTCTCCTCTTGCTGCCCCAGAACGCTTTCAGGGAGACCCACGGTCCTACCGCACCTTCATAAACCAATGCAGACTCCACTTCTTGTGCAGACCTCAAGCCTTCCCTGATTCGGTTACGAAAGCCGCTTTTCTCTTATCTCACCTATCAGGCATAGCGGCCACTTGGGCAAATCCTTTCTTAGAGGGCAACCATCCCATATTGTATGATTTTGAGCTTCTGGTCACAGAGATGGCTAAAGTTTTCGATACCCGCTACAAGGCCCAGGCAAGAGACCTGGAACTATTGGACCTTACGCAGGGCAAACAATCATTGATTGAGTACATCACCCGGTATAACCAACTTGCCGCTGAAACCTCTTGGCCTGAGGAAAAGAAGGCGATCGTGTTTTACCGAGGACTCAGTGGTGCTATGAAGGACGCCCTTTCAGTGGTCCCTGCCCTCCCTTCTGTTTTCACAGATCTCGTAGATCTTGCCCTACAGGTGGACGCCCGCAAATCCGAACGAAGGGTGGAATCCACGTTCGGGCAGCCCCATCCAGCGCCCTCTTCCGTCGGTTCTAAGCCCATGCAAATAGGCGGAATCCGCAGCCCTATAACACAGTCAGAACGTGAACGTCGAAGAACCAACAACGCTTGTTTCTATTGTGGTCTAAACGGACATTATGTAAAAGAATGCCCCCGCCGACCGAGAAACAAAGTGCCGGGTTTTCAGAAGGCTCGCCCATGATATCGGGGGCACCGGCGAGCCCATTCACGACCCCCGCTGACCCTACATTTTGCCCTATCAGACCCGTTACAGTACAAGCTCTATTGAAACCCACCAGAGACATCATACACGCTGTCCAAATAGTGATAGACTCCGGAGCCACGGGTTGTTTTATGGACATTGCGCTAGCACATCGACTGAATCTACCCCTGATTCAAAATAATCGCCCCGAACAGGTACAGGCTGTTGACGGGACTTCTCTAGCATCCGGCCCGATTAAACACCAAACCGCGCCTTTGGAAGTGGTCATACAAGGTGCACACAAGGAAAACTTGTCGTTCGACCTCATTTCCACGCCCCAGTTCGGGGTCATACTAGGTATACCCTGGTTGAAACACCATAACCCGTTAATCAACTGGGGTACGGGACAAGTGCTATTTGAGTCAGAAGAATGCCAACATTTCTGTCTCATAGAACCAGAGTCACACTCATCTCCTGCTTCCATTCTCGGCGCTATGGCCTCCTCCCATATCAGCGATACGGCACCCGACGGCACGTCAGCACACACCGTGGGAGCTGTTATGGCAGGCATTCCTAGGGAATACCAAGATTACCACATGGTCTTTGATAAAGTCGTAGCGGAAGGCCTACCTCCGCCTAGGCCCTATGATTGCCCTATCGATCTTCTTCCAGAAGCTCCCATACCCAAGGGAAGGGTTTACTCGTTATCACCATCTGAGGAACAAACCCTAAAGGACTATATACAACAGGCCTTGCGGTTGGGTCATATCCGGCCGTCCTGCTCTCCGGCTGCCAGTCCGATATTCTTTGTACCAAAGAAAGAGGGTGATTTGCGCCCTTGCATGGATTACAGGCGATTGAACTCCATCACAATAAAGAACCGATATCCTATCCCTCTTATCTCCACGCTCCTGGATAGGCTGACTAAGGCAACGATCTATACTAAACTAGACCTAAGAGGGGCTTATAACCTGATCCGAATACGGCGCGGTGACGAATGGAAAACCGCGTTTTGTTCCCGACAGGGGTTGTTCGAATACACCGTTATGCCCTTCGGGCTTTGTAATGCACCTGCTACGTTCCAACGTTTCATCGACGACATTTTTTCTGATATCTTGGACACGTATGTGGTGGTTTACTTAGACGACATCCTGATTTTCTCTTCCTCTTCGGAGGACCATGTCACTCATGTCAGGGAAGTCCTATCACGACTGAAGAAGAACGCATTGTTTGCGAAATCCGAAAAGTGCTCGTTCCATGTCAGAGAGGTGGACTTCCTGGGTTTCCATATTTCTCCTGGGGGGCTATCAATGAACCAATCCAAGGTCCGCGCTGTCACGGAATGGCCGATCCCTGGCAACACCAAACAGTTGCAATCATTTATCGGCTTTGCTAATTTCTACAGACGATTCATAGTAGGCTTTTCTTCCATTGTATCTCCCTTGGCTGCATTAACTAGCCCCCTTGTCCCTTTTATCTGGACCTCCATACACCAGAAAGCGTTTGACATACTCAAATCTAGGTTTATCTCCGCTCCCGTGTTGCAGCATCCTGACCCAGAATTACCGTATGTATTAGAAGCAGATGCCTCGTCGTTTGCCCTAGGTGCCGTGCTGTCCCAACCATGCCCTGCCACGGGCTGTTTACATCCGGTTGCTTATCATTCGCGGAAATTCTCCGCAGCCGAATCTCACTACACGGTGACTGAGAAGGAACTCCTTGCCATAAAGGATGCCCTTCAGGTATGGCGGCACCACCTCATGGGAGCAAGGCACCAGACGATCGTGTACACAGACCATAAGAACCTCCAGGACCTGGCCTCGCTCAAATGTGCAAATAGCCGACAGGTGCGCTGGCACCTATTCTTTGCTGCGTTTGACTTTGTGGTTAAGCACAGGCCAGGTTCGATCCATGGCAAAGCTGACGCCCTTTCTCGCTCCCCTGGGGGGGAAACATTGCCTCTGTTCCCAGACACGGTTTTAGGAAAGGGCCATGTCATATGTCTATGTACACCATCCCCACCTATGCTTACGTCCATCAGGCAATGGGTTTCCCAACATCCACATGCACTTAATGAATGGGATGTCGTACTTCAGGAGGGGTTACCATTCGTTCAGGGTAGATTGTACCTTCCCACGATCGACGTCCGCAATCAGGCACTTGCTTGGTCCCACGACGCGGCTATCAATGGCCATCCAGGGCAACAACGCACTCTTGAGTTGTTACATCGTTGGTGTTGGTGGCCATCCATGAGACGAGACATAGTTAACTATGTTAACACCTGCTCAGTATGTGCTCAATGTAAGGCTCGTAGAGGACGTCCTTTGGGGTTACTCCAACCACTACCTGTTCCCCCCAGGCCTTGGCATACCATCTCCATGGATCTTATCACTGATTTACCACGCAGGCAGGGCTATGATACAATATGGGTTATAGTCGATTCCTACACCAAAATGGCCCGCTTCATCCCCTGTACCGGCATTCCCTCAGCCCCGACCCTTGCCCGTCTATTTTTCAAGACCGTTTTCTGTCTTTTCGGTCTTCCGCAGGTTATGGTATCAGATCGTGGGTCGCAGTTCACTTCCTGCTTCTGGCGTGCCCTTACCAAGCTCCTAGGCATTGCTGCTCACTTTTCTTCTGCCTATCACCCAGAAAGCGACGGGCAGACGGAGAGAGTGAACCAGGCACTGGAACAATACCTGCGTTGTTTGACCCTCCAGTATCAAGATTCCTGGTTTAACCTACTTCATCTCGCTGAATTTGCATATAATAATGCCCGACATTCTGCTACAGGTTTCTCTCCTTTTTATTCTATGTACGGTCAGCATCCCCGCACTCTCCCGTTACCTGACCTCACTTCTGCCACTCCTGCTGCTAATGCCTGTGTTCGCGATCTGGCCGATGTCCATGCTCGGACCCTGGTCCATCTTCATGAGGCACAAGCAGTCATGAAATCAAAGGCTGACAGGAAGCGGGCTGCGGCCCCTGTTTATCGCGTGGGTGATCGGGTATGGCTGTCGACCCGGCATCTACGCATCCCTGGTTGTCGCAAACTGTTACCACGCTTTATTGGTCCCTACAGGATCACTCGCGTCCTGAACCCTGTTGCTTTTCGTCTTGGGGTCCCTTCTGCCTGGCGTCTCCACCCTGTTTTTCATACTTCCCTCCTCAAGCCCTATCTCGCTCCTACCCGTATCACTGCGCCTCCTGCTCCCGTGTCACTGTCCGCCCCTGATGAGTTCGAGGTCAGTGCCATCATGGGTTCTCGTTTTCACAGGGGGCGCCTTCAGTATCTCGTTGACTGGGTGGGTTATGGCCCTGAAGATCGCTCCTGGGTTCCCTCCTCTGATGTCCATGCCCCTCTCCTTGTTGCTCAGTTTCATAGGGACTGCCCTGCCTGCCCACGAGGTCGTGGGCCTTTGAGGGGGGACTCTGTTACGGCTCCTGCACCTATCAACATCTCTGAGGTTGCCACGCCCCCACCCTCGGCCTCCTGCCGTCCCACTCGCTCACACATACACCCAAATGCACGCACGTTCAGGCGCCCATTCGGGCATCATACCCAGGGGTTTGCTCGTACACCTGGCACTTACCTTCCCTCCCGCTCCTGGCAGTTGCGTTGGAGGCTCCCAGGTTACCGAGGTGCCCTGAATGGACCTAGGAGGATCCGCTCGTCACGTGTCACGTGACTCTCCACTACAGAAATGCTTCCGTATCACGTGATTTCAGTCGTCCTCATCACGTAACACGTCTTCGCTGGATAAAAGTGTCCGGAAATCAATGAGCGTCGCTTCACAGCTGTTTCCACCGGGATTCCGCGACGCTCATTTTTGTTTTGCTCTACGAGATTCTCGACCACGTTTTCTGTACCACGGACTGCCTCTGCCTTGCCCTAGTATTTGACTTTGGATTACCAGTTGCCGGACCACCTTTTCTACATTGGATTCCTCGTGCTCTTTGCCTCTTGTTACCACGTCTTGGAACTGTTGGTATTATTGCTGCCTGACCTTTGGACTGTCCCTGGTTTTGTCTTACGGATTTTTGTTTCTGTTCCTGGATTCTTGGCCTCTGGCCTCATGCTGGGCGCTTGCCTGTCTGCTTACCTACCAACTGCCCTCCGCCATTTGGGGATTCCCAACGCCTGCTGTTATTACACATCTTTGACTGACACATAGGTAAGCCAATTAGGATCCTTACCCTGTTGTTATACTCTTGCCAATTGTTCTGTGCTTACCTATACCCTATTGCCTTGCAGCGATCGGGGGGTCCTTTTCCGGCTGTTCCCGAGTCCAGGCCTACGAACTACTTCACCTGTGGCCTCAAAGACCGCGCAGGCAGTATTTCTGGTGTTGTCTGTGCGGTACTTGGGGACGGAGGTATCCTTACTCTGCACGACCATCAAGTCTATAACACTGGGACGGGCGGTCACTGAGGAAGGAGGTCAGCCAGTCCAGGGCCTGCTCTGAGATACCTAAGGTATCGTGGAGCCGTTTTATGAGGATGGAGTGGTTGACCGTATTTAATGCAGAGGAGAGATCAAGTAGAATGGACATCGCCGACACGGGCTTATGACAGATGGGAAACAGTTTGCCTTTGTCGCCAGGGATGGTTGACGGCCACTAACTTTCGCCAGGATGTTCATGCAAAGGTGCTGGACATACCTTTCGCCTGTGAAAATATGTTCGGAAAAGCGATTGACGAATCCTTCAAGCCATACAGATGGACACGGAGACGGCACAGTACCTTGGCACTCTGCAGCAGCATTGCTTGTAGTCTTGTTGCTCCTCCATGGGAAAATCAAGCATATCATCCAAGGGATACTCCATGTTGTACAGGCAACCTCCCTCCCAGAAAGCCTACAGGGGTCGCTCCCATGCCTACTGTAGCAGAGGTCAGCGTCACCCGCAGGGCAGGGCGCCCGCCGCCTTAGCAGTCCTGAATCGGCCAAGACATCGGGCCCCCACTTGTGTACACCAGTCAGCGAGTGGAAGAAGATGGAGCAGCACATCCCTCAGTTCCTGGAAGAAGTGCAAGCCATGTCATGGAAAGGGAAAATAGAGCTCGTTCCCCACCGGCTGCGGTGCTCCGGAGTCTATTCCAGATACTTTCTGGTCAGAAAGAAGATGGGCGGGGCGGAGTGGCGTTGGGCGAGGGGTATGGTCTAACCAAGTACTTGAAATCCCAAAACTTCAGGATGGTCACGTTGCAACACATGCTCGGCCAAATAGAGGAAGGGGATTTCTTGACGTCGTTGGACCTAGAGGATGCGTACTCCCATGTCCACAGGAAACAACAGAAGTTCCTACGGTTCATGGTACAAGGCCAACACTACCAGTTCAAGGCCCTACCTTTTGGCTTAAAGTCAGCCCCAAGGGTGTTAACAAAATGCCTGGTACCTGTGGCGCGGCACACCTGCATCTACTGGGTGTGCACATATACCGATACCTGTACGAGCCCACTCCTGGGAACTGGCTGACGAGCACACAAAGGAGATTGTCCGGCTACTGACAGAGCTGGGGTTCTCTGTGAACTATACGAAGTCCTGCTTAACGCCATCGCAGAACACACTGTTCCTCGGCACCAGACTTCACACACTGGCTTGCCTGGCATCCCCATTAGAGGAGTGGCTAGTGACCATTGAAGGGAAGGTACAGCCGCTTTCGTCGGCGAAGAGGGCCACGATTCGGGCCATCAAGTATTTTCTGGGCATGATGTCGTCCTGCATTTACCTCGTCTGTCTCTGCAGGTTACAGATGCGACCCCTACAGGAATTCTTGAATGCACGTTGGATACAAGTGCCCGGGAATTTTGCAGACAAGATCCCCCTCAACAAGGAGTTTGAGGGTGATGGAGTGGTGGGGGTACACTCCCACATCGCCCAGGGGATGGGATTTCAAACCCCGCCATACCAGGAGACCACTCTGGAAGATTGGGGCGTTTACACCAGATGTCTACACGCCAGAGGTCTGTGGCTTCGGGAGGAGAAGTATCTGCACATCAACATCCTAGAGTTACAGGCAGTGTTCTGGGCCCTCAAGTCTTTTCTACTGTCTCTGAGAGACAAGGTGGTGAGGATCTTCAGACAACACCACCAGCATGTTCTACATCAGAAAGCAAGGGGGCACTCGATCACCAGCGCTCTCCAAGGAAGCTCAGGATTTGTGGCATTGGGTCATCGGACAGAGGATGTTCTTTGTCCTGATCCACCTGACAGGCGTCAAGAACACCTTTGCCAACTCCCTCAGCAATGGAGCTGTGCACCTGCCACCAGTGGGAACTTCGTCAGGATCAGGTGCCCCGTCCATTCATCAAATGGGGCAGACCTCCGATCAATCTTTTTGCCATGGCGGCAAACTCAACATGCCAAAAGTTTGCCAGCAGATTCCACCAACCGAGGAGCATGGGGGACGCGTTCTCCTTCCCGTGGGAAGGTCTGTTTCTGTATGCCTTTCCTCAGTTTCCTCCCCTGCTACATGTGATCGACACACTCAAAGTGTTGGTGCAAGATGATACTCAGGCAGATTTGGTTTCCGGACCTACTCAGCCTGTCAGTCTCGCCTCCAGTCAAGTTGCCGGTACTTCTGGATCTGCTCACCAGGGAGAGAGGCACAATCCTTCATCACAACCCAGAATCTCTGAATCTGAAGGCATGGCTCCTGTAGCATTAGAGTTAGGAGGTTATGAGCTGCCAGCGGACTGCATGGAGGTCCTCACCTAAGCCAGGGCGTTGTTGACTCTAAAATGCTACGGCCATAAGTGAAAGAGCTTTGCTATGCATCGCCGGTCGCAGAAGATTACTCCTCTGAGGGTTACGGCCCCACAGATTCTTCCATACTTGCTTTCCTTGGTAAAAGATGGGCTGGCTCACGCATCCATCAAGGTACACCTGGCAGCCAACTCATGCTACACCAGATTCCCAGGAAGATCCTTGCTGTGGTCCCACAGACTCGTCAAGGAGTTTCTCAAGGGGCTCTTTCGATCTTTCAGGCACCTGCCAAGGCATTGGAAATCAACATGGTTCTGACAAGACTCATGCGGGCACCTTTCGAATGTATGCATCAAGCCCACTCAAGTTTCTCTTGTGGAACACGGGATTCCTTGTGGCCATCACCTCAGCCAGACAGGTGGGTGAGATCCAGGCCCTATCCTGCAAGCAGCTGTATCTGACTTTCCATGAGTTAAGGGTGGTACTGCGTACGCAACCCAGTTTCATGCTGAAGGTTCAGTCAGAATTCCACCTCAACAAGCCTTTGGTGTTGCCTGTTTTCTTCCCAAAACTTTTGTCACCAGCAGAGAGGACCTTGCATTCACTGGACATTGCTCGTGCCTTGAAGTTCTACGTGGCACGCATGAAGAGTTTTCGGAATACTTCTCGATTGTTTGTGAACTTTGGAGCTGTGAAGCATGGTAAGGCCTTGTCCAAGGCTTCCGTCTCAAGATGGCTCTACAGCTGTATCATGCACTGTCATCGGCTGGCTAACCTGCCTCTGCTGGGCGGTCCGAGAGCTCACTCCACCAGACCGATCGCTCTGAAGACGGCGTTGCTTTCTGGTGTACCCCTGGTCGACATCTACAGGGCTGCAGCGTGGAGGTCCACGCAAACCTTCATGAAATTCTACTGCATTGACGGGGATCCCAGAGAGGAGTCCAGAGTCTGCCAGGCAGTGCTACGCAACCTGTTTGTTTGAGGTGATTCTGTTCCAGGGGTAATTGTTAATTGCTTCTGTTGAGCCTTGCCACCTTCCGTGGTTGTGTAATGCTGTACTGCTCTGTATTCCATTATTCATGAGCATGTGAATCCATGCCAGACCCCGTGCTGGAGAGGTGCAAGTTACTTAACTGTAACTATTTGTTCTCGAGCATGGGTCTGGCATGTATTCATATGCAAATGCTCCTTCCGGCCCCTCTGCGACTCTTCTTGGTCATACTTCCACTTTACATGCTTACCAAATCTGAAGATGGATACCAGAGGCAGGGTTTAGGAAGAGGACTGTCATTGGATGGGGGCACTATGACCCGGAGGACAGTGATTGGTCTAAAGGAGAACTGCAGTTTTAAAGTGAAAGTGAAACAGTTTTTTCTTTTACCGAGGATTCCCAGCCTGACGACGGGAAATATTCATTAGCATGTGAATCTATGTCAGACCCATGCTGGAGAACAATAGTTACAGGTAAGTAACTCAAACCTTGTCGCAGGGTGAGCCTGAGGTCTGGGATGCAAGTTCAGAATCGTACCAGGTGTTACGCTTGGTGGTATGTTTCAGGCGGATCCTCATGACTGAGGCAAGAATGTCAAGAGTGTTAGTGATGGCAAGATGGAAGTTGCTCAGAGCAAAGTCAGAGGTAGAGTCTGCCGTGGGGGGACAGGGAGGGGATGAAGGTGGATGCGAAGGCAGCAGCTGACACTCGTTTCATCATATGGATGTACATGAACGAGGTTGGCAGGGCTGAGGAGGTGCAATCAGATGGCAGAGAGGACCCAGGTGAGGGTAGAGGAGGGAGTGGTCTGACCAGGAGAGTGGGGGTGGTGAGTGGGGAGGAGAGCAAAAGATCAGAGTGGATGATGGCATTGAGAGTGTGTCCAGCCGAGTGGGTAGAACCAGAGGGGAGAATGGAGAGGGAGAGCGAGGTGCAGATGTCAAGGAAGAGAGTGGATGCTGCGATTGAGGAGTCCAGTTGGATGTTGAAGTCACCCAGGAAAAGGAGTTTAGTGGTAGATGTGATGAGAGAGTAGGAGAAATCTGCCCATTCATAGAGGAACATGGTGATGGAGCCAGGTGGCCTGTACATAGTGGCAATGGTCAGGGAGGAAATGGGAGATATGACCAGCTTGCAGTCCAGGCTTTCAAAGGGAGGAGTATGGCTGGGTGGGTATGAGGGAAGAAGGGACCCACTCATGGAAGATCAGGGGAACCCCACTGCCAGTATGGTAGGGCGAGGCTTGGAGATGACCGTGTAGCCATCAGGGAGAAGGGAGTCAAAAGCAGTGACTGAGCGAGCACTGAACCATGTCTCAGTAGAATCGTGGATATCGAGGTTAAGGTATTCAAGGAGGAGGCAGATGTCGGCAGAGTGTTGAATAGCAGAACCAGCATTAAGCGTGGCTAGAGGCAGTAGGTCCATGCCTTTGTAGGGTTTCCAATGAGGGGTACAAGGGTGTAGTACAACAGTCGGAGGAGGGGGGGACAGAGCGGTAGCAAGAAGGAGTAACAGGTGTGGGAAGGAATTTTGCTGAGGGATGGCAAGCTCCAGTCGAAGAGGAGGAGGAGAAGGAGGAGGAGGAGGAGGAGGAGGAGGAGGAGGAGGAGGAGGAGGAGGAGGAGGAGGAGGTTGTGTTGAGGACATGGGCCATGATGGTGCCATTGCAATAGGCATTCATGATTCACCTGGATGAAGAGAAAACTGCCAAGAGTACTTCCTATCTAGTGCCTCCATTAATGGGTGAAGATGTGAGAGGAGAGAGAGTGGAGATAAAATGAGGAGTCTAAAGATCTGGAGGGGGGACAGAAAAGGGTATGCAGTGATAAAATTGCGGCAAAAATGTCGCCTGTACAAAATATTGCGGCAAAAATCCAGTGGTTTGACCCGTTAAAGGTGTACCCCATTACACCATTTAAGGGTAGCGGGTGTTGCTGGGGTGTCCCCCGCTCCCCTTAAATGGTATAATGGGTCTGGAGGGTACAGGGGTGTCCCCCGCATCCTTTACATGGACTCCGGTGGCAAAACCACAGCCTTTTTGCCGCGATATTTTGTTTCCACAGCCATTTTTGCCGCGATTTTAACACATGGAACCCAGAAAAGAGGATATCAGTGACAATCTGTCTTCAAGGTGCGCTGACATAGGTGTCTGCAATGGGTAGACCGGGGTTAGTGGTCAGGATATCTTTTTTTTAAAACTTTTTCCTTCTAGACTTTGTGAGAGAGGGAGGGTAGGCGATAGTATAGCAATTAGAATAGAATGGGGACATGGTGCGTGCCATAGGGGTGGCGGAGAGATAAGGATGGAAGATGGAGACTACACAGCACGAACACAAACTCACGAGGCGGCCTAGTAGCCCAAAAAGTGAGAAACAGTACTAAAAAGTGGGGGTGTATGGTTGTGAAAACACACCAGAATTTGAATTACCAGAAGGCACAGAACTGCATTAAGGAGAAGAGATGTAGTAAGGCATAGGGCCTCATTACAACCCTGGTGTTGGACCATGGTGCTATTAGCACCATGGTCCATGCCGGATTCCGCCATGGTGGATGGCGGATTTACCGCCCCATTCCAAGGTTGGCGGGGCGGTAAATCCCCATTCACCATGGCCCCTTTCCCAGTCCCATTTTTGGCCCATAGGGCTCAATGGGAATGGGGAAGGCGCTAATTACAGCACCGTAAATTATGGTGCCGTAATTAGCACCAAGGTCCCTTAGCGGGTTGGACTTTAACGCCTGCAAAAAGCAGGCGTTAAAGTGTGAATCTGGCGTTAAGGGTTTAACGGCGCCGCAGCCTATTACGGCGCCGTTAACCCTTTAACGCCAGGGTTGTAATGAGGCCCATAGAAAGGCAGGGTGGCATAGGCACACTGAGGTTCAACAGCTGAGTGAGTTAGTAAAAAAAGGCATAACAATATCTCACGGGTATTCTAGGTGGGAGATCAAAGTTCCAGAGGCACACGGCCGTGTTGCTGGCTGCATGCTGGGTAGCTGTTCCATGATGCTGAGAGGTGGAGGAGCATGAGGCGCTGTGGGGGAGGTCCTCTGAGCCCTCCATGGCCCGAACAGGGGTCTAAAGTAGGGCCTTGGAGAGGGGGGCGGCTTTCACCTGCCAGCAACCTGGATTGGTTCTTTTGTTGCAAGTTGGGCCAATCAGAGAGGTCGCTGTGTGAGCAGAGTAGGCACTCCAGTGCCTGTGAGTGTGGCGGTGATGGAAGACTTAAAAAGGCCAAGGTTTTAAAGGTATCCAAAAAGTGCCTCGTGTTGCTGTAGGCATGCAATATCATAAATGGGCATGCAACGCTGCCACAGTATAAACAAGTCAAGGCAGACTATTATGGCATCATGAGTGCTCAATGGTGAAAGTAGGGAAAAAAAAAGCCAGTTGGGGCTTAACTCACAACAGGGTAGTAGTGCATGAGCTGCTCCTGCAGCCTTGTGGGGAGGGATCAGGCTGCAGTGGATCATCTGTGCTGATTGACAGACAAAGGAGACAATAAACATCAAATGCATAACTAGTCCCAAAACATTCAAAAAAATATATTTCTGATGCTTGTTAATCTGCTTAGATTCACATGCTGTGCATATGGTCCGACATCCAGTGGTAATCGCGGAGTATTGCATCTTGTCTTTCGGGGATCGAAAGGGGACGTCGGCATAGGCGTGTCTGAAACACTATCCCTATCGTGACGTGTGTAGTACCCAAAATCCCTCACGCGCCGAGGTCCTTCAGATTGTTTTTTTTCTGCCCAGATCACTGGTCGCCCTATAGCGGAGCTCTTCATGAGACATTGTTTATTTTACCGAATTGTCGGTTTATCCCCGTTAAGTCACTACGCCCATCAAGAACATCATCGACGAAGACTACGGGGAAATCGTCTACGGCTGTGGGTTCTGATGCCTAAGATTCGGCGTTTGGACTTCCACAGGGACGGGCCTTCCGGCCGACCTACACAGTAGGGAGAGTGGGCTTGGGGTTTGCCAAACTGTTATTATGTCTTTCCTTTTTTCCACTGCTTTCCCTTTTGGTCTGGTCACCCTGCCCTTCTGCTATGGAAAGGACTCCATTTAGATTCTGCCCTGTGTGCAGGGTTAGATATCAGTGGAAAGACGAGCACACCTCGTGTAACGCTTGTCTCCCACTAGAGCACGACGAAAGGCGGTGTTCGGCGTGTAAACTCCTTAAACCTAAGACCCTTAGGGAACGCTGGTTAAAGCGGTGGGCCGCATACGGCATGTCACGTGTGGACCCTCCTTCCCCTGCCGAGACACCAGCCGAAAGTGACGGGGGCACGTCGAATGACCAAACGTCCAATGTGGACGTTATAGACCTTGAGGCGGCCACTTCTAGGGCCGCCACGCCCGTCCCCGACCCTTCCAGGCCCGACTCAGGTCTTGCTACCGGGAACACACCCAGCGACAGGGGCGTACAATCGCACCACACCAAGCACACAATCCAAACGCCGTCCTCGACGACCTCGTCGAAGAAGGCGAAAGCACCAGCCGGCCCACCGGAAATTTCGGCGGTGCCCACGGATCGGTCAGGTCCGAAGCCTTCCCCGCACCCGCAGCAGCGCATGCCGACTGGGCATAACAAACATAACAAGGGTGCTACTCCCCAAACTACACGCGCCGAAGTTTCAGAACAAGAAACTTCGACGGATTCCAAGGTTTCCACGGCCCGTACAGGCCTGAGAACTACGAGTAGGCCTCTACCCGAGAAGCCATCCGCTGGCCCTTTTGGAGCCACGGAAGACACTTCCACTGCCGACACATCATCGGAGGTGTTGTCTCCCGAAGATTCAGTGACTATCCGTAAGAGCATCAATAGGATTGCTACGGCGGTGGGCCTAGTACCGGTTCCGCCCACAGTTATGGGCTACTCCGCCAAAATGTTTTCCACGGTTTTGGAAGACGATCCCGAAGACTCTTACGAAGAAAGCCAGGCACCCCTCTCAAGCACCCTGAGGAGATCCTCTCAACGCCTTAGGGCGGAGAACACGGTTCCTACTCAGCTAGGTCCATTTGGGTCATCCAAGTGGACCACAGAGCAAATCGAGGGGTGTATGGATCGGCTGGAGCAATTTTTCAGGGCTTCCGATCAACCTCTGCCGAAAAAAGCTCGGGTAGACCCTAACCCTCAAACACAAGATGTCCAGCACCTAGATGTCCAACACCAAGTTGACTATCAAGAAGATGTCCAGATGGACACGTATGGAGACATCTCTACAGAAGAAGAATAGGCCTCTTTTCTGGCCAACTATGGGGAAGATCAAGGAGCAACGGACAACTGGGAGGACACCCAGCAGGACGATCACAACTCTGATATTGTTTGCCTTGACTCTCCCCCATCCACCCCGATTCGACAAGCTTCCCCGGTGGATGATCAAATGGCTTTCAACAACATATTGAAAAAAGCAGCAGAATTCTTTAAAATTGCCACGCTGGAAGCCTTGCCCGAACAAGATTTCGCGGAGGACATTATTAATGAAAAGCCTCCGGCAAGCCAGTCTATCCCTCTCTTGAGCTCTGTAAAGAGACGGCTGGCCCCTTCCTTACTCATGCCCGCTCAGACTAGGGCTGTGAACCCAAGGGTCGAAAAACTTTTCCGACCCTCCCCCACTGACCCGCTTTATATCAAAGGACACACAATCCCAGACTCGCTGGTGGTGACCAACACTCGCAAGAGAGCAGGGGTTCCCCTTGTCACGGGAGAGTTACCCCCCAGACAAGGAGTCCAAAAGGTTGTATGCCTTAGGCAAACGGGTTACGTCGGCGGCGGCGGCCTATACCGTCCGGATTGCCAATAACACGACGTTACTAGCAAGCTACGTTGACGCCCAATGGAACCTACTCCAGGAAGGCCTTCAAGAGGTTCCGGAACCAACCAGAGCCAAGCTTCTCGCCATTGTCTCGGAGAGCAAACTTGCCAATCAGAATGTGGTAAAGAATACCCTGGACACCGCAGAGACAGCAGGCAGGTCTCTCCCAAAGAGGCACGCGTGGCTGCGCACGTCGGGCTTCAGGCCTGAGACCCAGGAATCCATTATCAACAAACCCATCGAAGAGGCCAACCTCTTCGGGAAGGCGGTAGACGATGCGTTGGAGACAGCCAAGAAGGAGCACAAGACTATTAAGTCGCTGCACCAAATTTCCCAGAAACCCTCTTCACAGAGGGGCAGTAATTCTCAGCGGTCCTTTCGAGGACAAGCCCGCGCTGCTCAAAACAATTTCAGCACGGGCAACTTCAACTCAAGTCAAACTGCTGCAAGCCCCACTTACTACCCCCAGAGGGGTCAGAAGCATGGAAAGAATAGAGGCAGAGGCTCCAATTCCAGAGGAGCGTCAACTTTGGGTCAGAAATGACCACCAAGTCCAGGTCCCCTCCCATGTCTCCCCGGTCGGGGGGCGATTAACATCTTTCCTCAAGGCATGGGAGGGGATAACTTCAGACCAGTGGGTCGTAAAGACGGTCACCCACTGTTACTGCATGGAATTCGCCTGACCTCCACAGTTCAGACCGCCGAAACATCGACGCCTTTCACCGGAACATCTGCAGATCCTGATCCAAGAGGTGGAAGCGCTGCTGGGAAAGGACGCCATAGAAGCCGTCCCGATTCTTCAGGTAAACAAGGGTATCTATTCAGTGTACTTCCTTGTACCCAAAAAGGATCTCACCATGCGTCCTGTACTAGACCTGCACCCAGCGAACAAGTTCATAAAGCCCCAGAGGTTTTGCATGGTAACACTGCAAGAGGTGATCCCATTGCTAAAACAGGGGGACTTCATGACAACATTAGATATGAAAGATCCATACTTTCATATTTCAATGCTGCCAGCGCACAGAAAATTCCTAAGGTTCGTGATTCAGGACACTACCAGTTCAAGGTACTCCCCTTCGGCATAGCCTCGGCGCCAAGGGTGTTTACCAAGGTCCTGGCAGTGGCAGCGGCACACCTGCGCAGACTTTCAGTTCCAGTTTACCCTTACCTCGACGATTGGCTCATCACGGGGGACTTGTTCGACGTTTGTTTTTCGAGCACCCAAAAAACAATAAACCTACTGTTCAACCTGGGATTTTCTATCAACGAAAAGAAATCCAGCTTAGTCCCCAGCCAAGTAAAACAGTTCCTGGGGGCTCTAATTAATACGGAAGACTGTCTAGTCTTCCCTTCCAGCAAGAGGGTTCAGAACATGCTCTCTCAGGTTCCTCAGTATGTAGCCAGTCGAGAGGTGACGGTACGCAAAGCTATGCTTTTGCTAGGGATGATGGCGTCATGCATATACTTGGTTCCCCACGCGCGGCTGCGCATGCGTCCCATGCAAGAGTGGCTTAACAGCCAGTGGTGTCAGGGCAGCGGACAATGGGAAGATCTGTAAGTTGTCTCGCCAGCCCTCGTTCTCTCTCTGCAGTGGTGGTCGAGGGAGAATCTCTTGAAGGGGAAAACCGTCACCACCCCTGCAGTGGAAGCCACTCTCACGACAGACGCATCTCTCACGGGGTGGGGAGGCTCACCTGCTTCAATAGACAGCGCACGGAGTGTGGTCCCCTCAGGTAGCGCCACCCATATAAACCTACTGGAGCTACTAGCAGTGTTCAAAGCATTGAAAGCCTTTCAGGAGCAACTGCAAGGGAAGACAGTGCTGGTCCTAACTGACAGCACAACAGCAACGTATTACCTGAACAAACAGGGGGGCACTCACTCTCCAGGGCTATCCAAGCTGTCCCAAAACATCTGGATATGGGCTCTCAAACACAAGATGTTCCTGATATCCCAACATGTTCCAGGGTAACTAAATCTTCTGGCAGACGTACTCAGTAGAGATTTTCCTCTTTTTTTTTTTTGTTCTTTTTTTTTTATTGGTTTGTTACAAACCTTTAAAAAAGTAGGTTACAGAAGTACAAGAATGAAACAAAATCTGAATAACAGCTTGGGAAAAGGCAGAAACATACGTAAGGCCATCAACTACTCTGCACCGGAAGCCCTGCAGGAACCATTTTTCAAGGTAGTTAAGCATCAACCACATATTGAAAATGAAGGCCATAGCATATTTTCCAGAAACCGGTAAAAGCTGGCACTTAATTCAGCATACACTACATGATTTAGCTGTTTTGGTGTCTTTGGCTGTTGGATTCTAGGTTCGCTTCTCCCTTTAATAGTTTATCCACCATAGCTTCCAGAAAAAAGGTTAGCTCGAATGTTAGACTACGGTCCGAATCTTGAGAAAGTTGTTTCCACCAGTCTTCAATGGACATTGTTGGTCTTGCTGAAATGAAACTTCCTAGATGCTTTGTGCGTTCATGTATCAACTTAGGGCATGTTAATGTTAGATGTTTCAAGGTTTCGATGTCATTATCACAAAGGCGACACATTTGAGACTTTAGGTTGACAGCTTTCCGTATGCTCAAATTTTCTCGAGTAGGCAATTGATTGAGGCGATATTTCATAAAAATTTCTCTTCGATTTTTGTCTGGGAATTTTTGAAGGTATGGTATGATCCCAGTCAATTTTCTCTCTTCATTAGGCATCAGCTTCATGATTCTATGTTTTTTGCACGTATCACCAGTATCGATCCAATCTTGGGTCCAAAGCAATGATTTAACCTTAATTGGATTTTCTAGGAGCATACTTTTGTAGAGGACAGTGTCACCAGACTTTTTGGCTAGATCTTTTAGGATGTTGTATTGTAGTTGTGGCTTCTCAGCTATGGCCATGCGATATTCATTTAACATATTCCACATAATTCTCCCATTAATGGATAGGAGGCTGAGCTCAAATCTTATACAGGCGGTTGGAACTCCTGGAGGTAGCCACAATACCTTGGACCAAAAAGAGTGTTCCAGTGAGGCCCAGACTTCCGCAGGACATCCAAAGGCACAATCAGCTCCATGAATTAGGGCCGGGATGACCTTCATTTTGTAGAAAGTCAAAGCTGGTATTAGTGAATGTTTCCCATATTTCATATTTACAATGCACGCTTGCGCTGTCAGTTGCCTGCATTTAGATTTGACTTTTTCCACCCATGGGGCATCATTGATGTTTGAACTCAAAAGCATACCTAGGTACATTGCTTGTGTTTTTTGTTGAATCGTATCTTCGCCCATTTTCCAAGTGAACCTTTTCTTTCCAACAAGTTCTTTGTTCTTTTGCAAATCTTGCAATATCAGAATTTCTGATTTTTTCATGTTCACTTGGAGGCCATTTAGGCGGATGTATTGGGCTAGAATATCAAGTTTATGTTGCAGGCCTATTGGGGTCAAGTCCAGAAGAACTAGATCGTCCGCATACAATAGCCAATGGACTTCATTTCCATTCATTTTTGGCGAGAAGGTGTTTGCGTTTTTGTATGCAACGCCAAGGTCTGAGATGAAAAGATTAAAGATAATCGAGGCCAGGGGACACCCTTGTTTTACTCCTTGGTATGTTTTTATTGGAGTTGATAAAGTTCCCCTTTTGTCCAGCCTTATTGTTAGCTCGGGGTTGGTATGTAATGCTTTTATTGCTAGGAGTAGGCTGCTTGGGCATTTCCACTCGGACATTTTCTTCCAGAGTAATTCTCTGTCAATGCTGTCAAATGCTTGTGACAGGTCCACACATGCCAGATATATTTTTTTATTTCTTTTTATTGCATCCATTTTGAGTATATTCAGCAAAAGGAGATTAAGGCCACAGCCTACGCCCTTAACAAAGCCTGCTTGACGGGAGTCCACATGGTTAGAATCTTGAATCCACATGAGAAGTTTTTTTCTGCAGTTGAATTGCGAATATTTTTCCCAACACATCCAATAAGGCAATTGGCCTGTAGTTTTTCCGTTCAGCCCAGTTGCCTTTTTTGAAAATTGGAATGATGATCGCAGTTTTCCAGCTAGATGGTATATTTCCTTCATTGGCGATGACGGCAAACAGTTTTGATAGAAAATTGGCCCATTCTTCAGGATTTTGTTTGAGTGTGAAGTTTGTTAGGCCATCAGGACCTGGCGCCCTGGAGGAGGAACTTTGTTTGATGCTCGATAGTATGTCCTCTCTGTCGAACTGAAGATCCCATTTTGAAAGCTGAGGCATTGGAGGGTCAATGGTGGTGCTGGTTTTCTCATAGACTGCATTATAATGTTTAATCCAGTCCTTTTCACACACCATAGCTGTTTGAATTGAGTCTTGATTGCAATCAATGCTGTTTATTAATTTCCAAAACTCAGAAGAGTTTTTATTATTGAGGCTGGCAAACATTGATTCACTATCATTTTGATACGTAATTGCTTTGTGGGATATTTGCCAGTTTTTATATTTTTGTTTGCTGATTTTATTCGCCTATATTTGATGTTCGGCTTTTAGATTTTTGTGCTGTCTTAATTCTTTACGAAGTTGTTGTTTTCTTTCAAGTACTTGTTTATCAAAGTAGTGTTTCAGTTGGAAAGATGGTCTTAACCCTCCTTTGTTTATAGTCATAAACTGCTCTAGAAGACAGTTATATTCAAGCTTCTTTTCATATTTTTACATATTTGTCAAGTGATTCTGTCAGAATCTTAACATCTTGAGGATTTATCTTTAGCTGCGATCTATTAGGTTCGGCGACAACTTGGTTATTCCATTGTTGAGGTTTCTTGATGTTTGTCATTTTTAGTGATAATTTTAGTGGACTGTGGTCACTATTTGAGTCAACTGTGATGTTCAGGGACACGGCTCGTTGTTGTAAGTTATCTGATATGAAGAATTAATCTATTGTAGAAGATTGATTCATGCTTCTCCACGTTTTTTCTGGAGGGATGTCGCCTTTGATGTTCCCGTTCATCATGTATAAATTTCTTTCCTCGCGTTCAGTGCACCATTTTTTGACCAGTTTTTGTGCTAGATTTTTAGATCCAATTTCCTTGGATTCGTTCACAAAGTCTAAATTGAAATCTCCACAACAGATAATGTTTGAGTTATGAGTACCACTATTTATTTCATCAATCAGGTCACACACCATCTTTTTGAACTTGTATCTTCCCGCGTTTTTATGGTGCCAATAGATGTTGATGATGTGGATTTGTTCTGTGATGTTATTTGTCTCATTCTTTGCGGAAATCACAGAGTACTGTATGAATGGAGATAGGTTTAATGTTTTTATTAGTTTCCAGCCAGAGTTTTTCCTTATCATGGTCAAGAGACCAGCAGACGGACGACCATTGGCTCTTGTTATGGGAGGATTTATTCCTAGTTCATATGCATCTGACAATGGGCAGGTAGCCAGCCATGTTTCTTGGAAACAGATGATAGTTAAGTCATCGCTCCAGTTCCTTGTATCATTAAACAGATGTACGAAACCTCTCGTGTTCCATGATAAGATGTTTATTATAGGGCCAACCGGCCCTAGTTGGCATTAGCTCTATTTGCTACCTAAAACACCTGCCAACCAATTCCAATTTGTATTCATAGTTGGCTTCTCTGCACTCTCAATTGAGTTATTTTCATTAGTCAGGGTGTTAGTGTTTCCATTTATCGTAACTTTGATTTGTTCGCCAAACATGCATCGTGTTTGACTTTTAGCACTGCTATCTTTTTCACTCTGCGATCCATCTGATAACTGATCTGATTGCTCTATCATTATTGGTGTTTGGGCAGCGACACCGGTCTCAAAATGTTTTGGTCGAGTTTTATCTGCTTCTGCACCATTTCTTCTTTGGAAATTGTTGTTATCTGAGATGTGGTTCCTTCTTCATGAATGTCGAAACCCAGCGACAACAAGAAATGGATCGCATTGATGAGTAGGTCACATATTAATCTTGAATCAATATGTGGCCGTACTTTGTCATTCTGCTGGTCATTGACAAATTCGACAGTTTGGATGTCGTTAGATTCTATAGAACGAAGACCAGGCACATGGTGCAGTAGGCGTAGTACGTTGTTTCTATTTAGAGTTAAACCTCTTTTGAGTCCAAGATTCGTTCCAGTATCAACACATATCTTCCAGATTTTTTGTGTTTCTCAACTTGCAGGATATTTTTTCTGCTAGGCTGGCTCCGTCCTCTTTCATTTTCTTTGGGGATTGTTTTTACCATCAGATCCCTCGGGCAAGATTGTCTCGGGCAATCTCGAGCAGGAATGCACGGCCCGTGTGTTTCAGCAGCATCCTTCCCCTTTGTCATGACAGTTATAGGCATTCTCTAAGCCTCTCGGAGAAATCATCGTGCTCTCCAACCAAGCACCGGTGCTTTCAGAAGTCAGACGCCTCTCTCTACCTTCGCGTGCCTGACATTTTATTTCAGAATTTTGCTTGGCAGCGCGCGCGGCCAGCTCTTTCAGTTGCGAAAGGGGAGCCACCGAAACGCCTCCTTGATGGACCAAGGCGGTGAAATCTATCGTTTCCCGCGGATTCTGCTCACTTTGCTCACCCGACTCGCGGCCAGCCAACGCAGCGTCATCCGCCTCATCTCTAGCACACCAACAGTCAGCCACGTCCGCTCCACACCCCCCCCACAATACTCAACACACTCTCCGCCATCAATGAGGGCTCATTATGGAGCCTGGAATCGCCTTTTTCCAAGGAAAAGTGAGTTTGGTGTGTAACAACGGTGTTGTGTGGCGGATGTGGCATGTGTTCAACCTCTCTCATATCGGCATTGTCTTTTGTAATCACGACCGAATGCATTATGGGCTTAATAGTTAATTGACGTGGTAAAGAAATTACACGAGGGGGAGGAGAGGAACAACCCCATGCTTTTCTTACTTGAGGGTCACAGGAATCCGCTTCTGGTCGATTCATCATGTCGATCATCTTCGTGGATTCTCCTCGCTCAGTGCGGCGCATCTGTAGTCTTGCTTGTGGATAATTAATTGTTTGTTGTAAAATCCTCTCCCGATTCATAGTGCACGGACGCACATGGCAAGGTGCCTCACAAGCCTCGTGAGCCTCCAGAGACTCACGAGACTCTGCACCGACTCTGCGCCGCTCCGCGGATGGTAAGGGTTTTTATGAATCCACACCCCTCACAAACAATGGAAACAGAAAGAGGACTGGCAGTCCACAGTAGGTCCTCAGCAGCACCTCCAGGAGAACAGAGACTCACGAGACTCTGCACCGACTCTGCGCCGCTCCGCAGATGGTAAGGGTTTTTATGAATCCACACCCCTCACAAACAATGGAAACAGAGGACTGGCAGTCCACAGTAGGTCCTCAGCTGCACCTCCAGGAGAACAGAGACTCACGAGACTCTGCACCGACTCTGCACCGACTCCGCGGATGGTATGGGTTTTTATGAATCCACACCCCTCACAAACAATGGAAACAGAAAGAGGACTGGCAGTCCACAGTAGGTCCTCAGCAGCACCTCCAGGAGAACAGAGACTCACGAGACTCTGCACCGACTCCGCATTTTCCCCTGCCAGAAGAGTACGAATGGCGACTGCACGAAGACATTGTATCCAACGTCTTCGTAGAATGGGGGTTTCCAGAGATCGACCTGTTCTCTACTCAGGAGAATGCCCAATGCCAAGATTACGCCTCCAGGTACCCCCAGAACCGATCCAAGGGGAATGGTCTCTGGATAACTTGGTCGGGGAAATTTGTCTACGCTTTCCTCCCCCCCCCCCCCCCCCCCGACCCCCCCTTCTGAACAAGATAGTACACAAGATGCACCAGGAACCAGTCACCATGATTCTGGTGGCTCCCATGTTGGTCCGCCAACCTTGGTTCGCGCACCTGATGGAAATGTCCCTCTCCCCACCAGTCAAGCTGCCCTGCCCGTACAACATGTTGTCTCAGGACAGGGGGGAGACTCTGCACCCATGCCCACAAACTCTGAACTTAGCAGCCTGGCTCCTGAGGTCATAGAGTTTGGACATCTGCAACTCCCTCAAAGATGCATGGACATACTGAGGGAGGCAAGAAAGCCTAACCCACATTATTGCTATGCCAGCAAATGGAAACGTTTTGTCATCGGGTGCAGTTCCAAGGCATCAATCCCACCGATTGCTCGCCTTCACACATTGTGTTATATCTAACCCATCTGTTGGACTCTGGGTTAGTCTTCAATTCCTTAAAGGTTCACCTAGCTGCGTTGTCAGCCTACACCAAGTCACAGCAGAAGGTGTCGTGGTGGAAGATACCTGTGATTAAAGCCTTCATGGAAGGGGTTAAAAGAATGTATGCCCCCATCACTCACCCAGCCCCTGGGTGGGATCTAAATGTGGTTTTAACTAGGCTCATGGGACCCCCTTTTGAGCCTATGCATAAAGCTATTCTGAAAGACCTGACCTATAAGGCAGCCTTTCTAGTAGCTATCACTTCTATCAGAAGAGTTGGCGAACTACAGGCCCTCTCAGTTTTGGACCCCTTTGTTACAGTCCACAAAGGTAAGGTAATTCTGCGCACACATCCCAGATTTGCGCCAAAATTTATTTCGAAGTTCCATGTGAACCAGTCAATCGAACTACCCACGTTCTTCCAGAGACCTACTAACATGGCCGAAAGAAGCCTTCACATACTAGATGTGCGCAGGGCAATCATGTTCTACATGGACAGAACTAAACCACTGAGGAAAACTAAACAATTCTTTGTTTCAGTGGCAGCTGGTAGAGAAGGGGACCCTGTCTTTAAATCAGCAATATCAAGGTGGATTGTCAAATGCATCACACTATGTTACACTCTTGCAAAGAGAGAACTGCCCTTCAAGCCTAGAGCACATTCTACTCGAGACACTGGGGCATCCATAGCATTCATTGCAAATGTTCCCCTAGAGTCCATTTGCAAAGCGGCAACCTGGAGTTCTGTACACACCTTTATAAAACACTATTGCCTAGACACTCATTCTAGGTATGATTCTCAGGTGGGACAAGCAGTATTAAGACATCTTTTTTCTACTGTTCCTTCTCACAACCCACCTCCAACTCCGGGTACTGCTCGCTAGTCTATGCACAGCATGTGATTCTAAGCAGATTAACAAACATCAGAAGAAATGCATTACTTACCGTAAAAGCATTTCTGATGATTGTATCTGCTTAGATTCACATGCGCCCTCCCTGCCTCCCCGCTTTCTTTCTTCATGTACTCACTCAATATAGCCTTGGGCTCCCTCATGGCAGAAAAAATACAATCGGAGGAACCTCGGCGCGTGAGGGATTTTGGGTACTACACACGTCACTATAGGGATAGTGTTTCAGACACGCCTATGCCGACGTCCCCTTTCGGTCCCCGAAAGACAAGATGCAATACTCCGCGGTTACCACTGGATGTCAGACCATATGCACAGCATGTGAATCTAAGCAGATACAACCATCAGAAATGCTTTTACGGTAAGTAATGCATGTCATACTCTAAAGCTATTGTGCAAACCATAGAAGATCAGCATCACAGTTACCCAAGCCAAACTAGAATCACCTGTAGAAGTCATTAAAGGAAGTCCAGAGATTGGCAGTCATCAGAACAATCTTTTTTCTTAAACATGACTTTCTCATAGGCAGGCAGTATTATCAACTCATTTAGCCAAGTGTCTAAATGAGGCATTTTCCATACTTTTTTTATTTTTTTGCGCAACTACCAACTGACAGTCCACATTTTCATGTAAAAGTTTGCTCCCGCACTGCACCCACTTAAACATAATAATGTGTGTTTGAGGTATCTTGAAACATCAGCGTTCATAACTAACTCCATTCGGTCAAGGACTTCTCTCCAAAATACCTCAACCATTTAAACATTTTTAACCGTATTTTCTTCAATTAATTTTCTGTGATAAATTCTGCATTATAAGTGGGATTTATACTAAGGTCTTCCCAATTTATCCGACAATGCAATGATTTGTAAAGCAGAATATGGTGATTATTATGATTTTAAAAAATTGTAGAATTTGCCCAATAATTATAATTTATTTATTTCAATGCTCTGGACAGAACAATGCTCACCAGAGATAATTTTATTAGTATTTGTTGTAGAGTGTAAATCTATGATTGCTGTTCAGGTGCCAACATTGTATTTCTTTGGCTGAATGGAATCTGGTGGACACGGGACAAATGGATTCCGTTAGACTCTCCCCTCTCCTCATGTTCATGCTCTTCACCTCATCTTGGCAGCACCTTTCATCTGCCCCTCACCACGAGCAGGAGGCAGTTGGCCTTATTAGTATCATGGCCGTCATCCGAGGCAGAAGCAATCAGTTGATCTCTGCAGCCTCTGCCGGCCTTGCCCGATTGGCTGGCCATTTTGGTTTTCTGCAAAAGCCCCCAGAGCTGGCAGGCGTTCGCCAGCCCCCTCAAAGGGCCTCATCGAAGGCCCTGGTCCCTCCCTGTCTGGCCCTGTCTGGCCCTGGAGGACCCTGAGAACGGCTTTCTATGCAACTGAGCCTGAACATCTGGTAAGCGCCCTACACCTTGCTCCGCTATTGCTGCTCAGGCTACTGTCTACCCTTCAAGCTTATATAGGCTCACCATGCCCTACCAGATACAACCTACTGGCCATGTACTGTGCCCGCACTCCTGACTTGACTTCACAAATGGTCATGTCCATTGCGGCCCTCTGTGGTAACCACCTGGCTTATACAAACCTCCATCATAAGTCCCCAAAGCCACGCTCTCTTCTAACCCCTTTTTGTCATTTACCTCTGCCACTATCTTTACATGCTTACCCTATCTGCTGACTATGTGCCACCTTACACGTCCAGCCAAATGCTGCCTCTCACATAATGGCTTGTTACTCAAACCTTGATGCCACTCTTGCATTGCTTGCTGACCTGCTGTAGGCTCTGTCTCTAAAGTGTGCCTACATCTGTGCATCTTCCATTTTGTTGCATTTAAGTGCTTCTTTGAAAATTCTAATTTAGGCGTGCCTACATATGTGCATCTGACTGCCTCCCTCGGCTGCCTGGCTGCCTGATGAGTTTACCCGTGCCTTGTGCAGCCTCTCCAACCTTCCCTCCTTCCCCCACCTCAATGGCACTCGCTATCCCTCCCGTTTATTCTAACTGTTACTATACCACCTAACCTTTCTCTCCCCCCCTATCCCCCGAAAAAAGACTGGAAGAATTTTTTTTTAAAAAAATAACTCTTGGCCTCTAATCCTGGCCTGCCCATTGCTGACACCTATGTTAGTGCTACCTCCAGACAGACTCACTGATATCTTCTCTGTCCCCTCTCAAGGCTTGTGGGCTCCCCGTCTGATCTCTCGCTTCTCCCCTTTTTCCTCCTCATCCATTAATGGTGGCACTAGATGGGAAGTACTCTTAACGCACGTCGCATCATATAGGTACATCCTTTACGTCTATTACAATGGCAATGTCATGGCACAGGGTCCTCAACCCAATCTTTTTCTCTTCGACTGGTGCCTGCCAGCCCTCATCAACTTCCTACCTTCTCCTGCAACTCCTCCTTCCTCTCTCCCTTCTCCTCTTTTACACCCTGTACCCCTCCTTGGAAATGCTTGAAAGGTGGTGACCGGCTACACTTAGCCACCCTAAATGCTCGATCTGCTGTCAAACACTCTTCGGATATCTGCTTCCTTCTTGAAGACTTTGATCCCGAAGTCCTCTCTCTCACCGAGACGTGGTTCAATGTCAACTCTGTCACTGCATTTCACTCACTCCTCCATGACAGCTACAAGATCCTCTCCAACACTCAGCCCTTTTGACCTTGTGGTGGCGTAGCCCTGATCTTCCCTGAGTGGGTCCCTGTCTCCATCATACCCATTCAGCCCAGTTTCTCTTTCGAAAGCCTTGTCTGCAAGCTTGGTGTCTCCCCTTCACTCTCACCCTTGCTACTATCTACAGGCCGGCCCCTGGACCTCTCTCTCTCTTCCTCTCGGAATGGGCTGCCTTTACCTCCTCTCTTCTGACTTATTCCTCTAAACTCCTCCTTGGCGACTTCAACATCCACCTTGACTCCACTGTCCATGCCTCCACACTCTTCTGTGATCTCTCTACCTCTCTCCTTCACTATTCTTCCTTAGGGCCCTACCCACTATGCCGGACACACTCTTGATGCCTACGTCCCTGCTGATCTTCCTTTTCTCTCAACACTCTCACTACCCCTCTCCTGGTCTGACCACTCCCTCCTCTCTTCTCACTTGGGATCTCTCAGCCCTCTGACTGAGTCCTCCAGCACTGCCAGGCTCCTTCGCAGTCAATCGACCGATGAAATTAGTATCACTTGCTGTGTTTGCCTCCACCTTCACCTCTTCTCACCCCCTCCCCCATTGACTCTCCTACGGACTCTGTCTTTGTTAGTAATAGCAAGGTGTAGATTGGCGCTCTTGGCATTCTCTGGAGGGACTAACAACACGGCTGAACTCTTAAAAATCTGCAAGGAACTAGCCAATCCATCTGCAGTCTCTCCTTCCCCTCTTCCTTCTCAGGCCCTCTGTACTGCACGGCCCACCCACTTTGCCTCTAAAACTCAGGATATTCTGACCGCTCTCGCCTCTTCCCCCTCCTCTACTCCTCTCCCTGTTCCCCTGCCTCCCTTGGTCCCCCCAACCCTCACCTACTCTCTCCTCCTTCTCGCCTATCACTATGGATGATGTCTCTAGAGTAGTTTGCTCCGTGAAGGTCTCTTCCAAACAAGTGTCTCCCTGTTCTTCCAGAACCTTTAAGGACAACATCTCCCTCGCACTGGCTTTTGCTGACTTCTGCAACCGCGTTTGCCCTCTGGCTCTTTCCCTTCCTATCTAAAGCACTCCCTTGTGGGCCCCCTCCTTAAAAAGCCTTCTGCCGACCCGCGTGTCCGCCCAATTACCGCCCTATCTCTGCTACACCCTTCCGTGGGAAACTCCTGGAGAAGTTGGTGTTCCCCCAACTGACCCAATACACTGAGCTTGTTGGTTGTTTACATGACCGTCAATCTGGATTCCGAGCGTCCAGATGAGCACAGAAACTGCTCTCCTGAACACCTTGCAAATCTTGACTCTAACTCTCCCGCTATTCTCATTTTTCTTGACTTTCTCTTCTGCCTTTGACATGGTCAACCACTCTATCCTCATAGCCTCCTATCCTCAGAGCCTGGGAGGATAGCTTATGGGCAACATGCTCGCCTTGGAAGCAAAACGTTGCGGAGCAACACAGGTCTGATCCCCGGGTCTGAGCTTAGAAACCTCTGGGTTTTAAACGCGTTGTAAATAACCAATTATAAATATAAAGTGGCTCCAAGATACCCTTGGTATCTCAGTCCGGGCACTAAATTGGTTATCCTCCTTCACCACTGACCGCCCCTCCCAGGTGCTACTAGGCTACTTCTCCTCCACCACTCTCTCTACATCAGTGTTCCCCAGGGCTCTATCCTCTCACCTTGGCTTTTCAGTATCTACCTCTGATTGCCTTCACTTCTCATTTCCTGTGCTACGCAGATGACGCACAACTCTTCAAGCTCCCCTCCTCCTCTTCTTTCTCCACCCTTTTTTTTTTTTAGCACTTACACCCACACCCCTCACCCCTTCTTTTTCTCTGCACTTCCACGCTCTGAATGTCACAAAGGCCTAGTAGGACAGCTGTTTGTTTTATTATTTATTCATTGTCTTTTCCACTGTTTATTTGCTTGTCTTGCAGCGCTTTGAAACACTGTTTTGTTGTATAAGCGCCATATAAATAACCAATACTTAAAAAAATACTAAATGTATGAAGGAAATGGGATCAAGTATTCGCAGCTCTACCCCAGATCTTTTATAACTTGCACATCTGCTTCCCTCAACAGAAAATGGAACCCAAACCAAGAGCCTGCAAATGAACCCCAGAAGATGCACGTACTGTGATCAGATCTTTATTGAGCACTCCGAACTCATGATACATATGAGGGTCCACAAGAAGAGTAAAGCATTTACCTGCAGTGTATGTGGGAAGAGGTTCCATAACAGGACAGGTCTAATGGCACACAAGAAATCCCACATAATTCTGAGACCCTATAAGTGTACAGAGTGTGATAAAAGCTACACAAAACCCTCGCATTTATACCAGCATCAGAGGACCCATACAGGGGAACGACCATACCGATGTACGCAATGTGAGAAAAGCTTCATAAGGAGCTCAAATCTATACGTGCATCAGAAGAGCCATACTGGGGAACGACCCTACCAGTGTATGGAGTGTGGAAAAAGCTTCACTCTGAGATCAATTCTGTACCGCCATCAGAAGATCCATACTGGGGAGCGACCTTACCAGTGCACGGAGTGTGATAAAAGCTTCACTATGAATTCAGATCTGACCAAACATCTCATAATCCATACTGGAGAGAAGCCTTATGAATGCACAGTGTGCAAGAAAACATATAGGCACTCCTCTACTCTAAGCAGACACCAGAGGATCCATACTGGAGAGAATCCCTATGGATGCACAGAGTGCAAGAAAAGCTTCACCCACTCCTCAGCTCTGAGTAGGCATCAGAGCACCCACACAGTGCAAGTGAAGATTCTGTGAATCCTCTCATATTCCATCAAAGGGCCATACATGGGAGAAGACCCAGGGGTGCAGAGTGCAAAAACACCTGCCATGAAATCTCAACTGTGAAGGAGGCATCAGAGCTGCCATACCCTATGAGCTTGCAGAGTGCAAGTTCAGCTTCAGACACTCCTCAGTGCTGAGCAGGCATCAGAGGACCCATTCTGTGAAAAAGGTCCCTCAAATGCCTGGAGTGTGGCAAGTGTTTTAACCCTTTGAATATGTGTTTTCCCCCGAAAGGCAGCTGACTCGTTCTTTCATAACATACAGAACATTATGTTCAGTTTTATTGTAATTTGAATCATGCACACAGCAAAGAGAAACACCAGGAGGGTAGGTGGGGCTACATGCCAGGATGGGGGGGATGTGGAATGGGAGGATTAGATGGAGGTGTTGAGCAGAAAAGCCTGAGTGCTCTCCTGCACTGCGCGAGGGACTTGATCCCAGCAATTCCTGGCTCAGAATGAATGCAGGTGATGCTACCCTGAGGGAAGAAAAACAACATATTTTACTAAAAATTGTGTATTTTTTCAAATTAAATTAGAATTACTACAGAAAAGACGATGAGAGGCAGAATATGCATAGTGAAAAGTACAACAAATTAGCACATAAACTGCTGCTGGTTAGTATTTAACAGTGGAATGCGAATGTGTTTGGGGTTATACCCCAAGAATTGTCCCCAAGTTTTCTTAAACTTGTATTCACACTTATGATCCTTGTGCTGGATCTTTTCACGAGGTCTCTGGAGAGAGTTGAATCTCTGCACTTAGTGCAGGGGAAACTACCACACACGAGCACGTGACTAGCTTACATACATGAGCGTGTTCATTAAGTGGGCGTGGACATGAAATGTACACTGTTCTCAAGGGGGCTCCTTTGGAAATACGTTTTGTGTTGACAATTTCGGGTGGCGTTTTAACAGCGACGGATAATGTCCCTGACGAAGTACCTTTTTTCGTCTGAAATGCTTTCAACTTTGTTTCGCATTTGTCTCCACATTAAAATGCATTTTTTCTTCCTACATGTATTCACACATGTGGTGCCCAACTATAAAAAGGAATTGTGAGCAATGTTTTGCTAAATTGTGTTTGAATAGAACGGCAAAGTTTATCGGTAAGGGACTAAAGGAAGGTCTCCCTGGTCACATGTTGGTACACCTGACTAGCTTACTATTGGTGAACAGAAATATTGTTGTTTGTGTGTACCTATAGAGTACCCAGGAACCAATGCTTCCTACCCTTGTGTGTAGCATAAACATTTAATGTTATCACTATATCTTCCATGTATAATATATCACTAAACAAAGAACTAGTTGCACTTGCAATTTAGTGTTTTTTATTCTGATTAAAACATGTTTAGAATGCTCTTGCTGTCTTGTTTAACATTTGTGTACATATATTATCATGTAGCGATAATGAGTATTAAAAATAATAGCCAACCAGTTTAAAGTTCCAAATATTAGCAATACAGTAGTTGAGTAGATACCCAGCATCCTACTCTTCTATTCACTTGTGAATTATGAAAACTATCTACAGCCAGTCAGCAATGTGTGTGTAGCCACTGGGGCACATTCAAACATGAAATCATACTCAAAAGCATAGCGCTGTGTGGATGGGTGAACCTGGGGACGGCGAGGATATACAGAGCATCCCCAAAATAGATGATTATCCAATTAGATGGGATTGGTTAAGAACTCTGTTAGAGGCCCATGGCTTCTATGGACAGTTAACTAAGAACATACTCGAAGCAATCTAGAGCCATGGATACAAATACGTCAGGTTAAGCATTCACAATCCCCCTACAAATGACTAATCTCTTCCTTCCTCTGGGCTTTGATGGATTCCCTTATGCTGGCCAAAGAAGGATGAGTGGCAGCACAGGCCATCTTTGTGCTGTGCCAAAATTCTCTGTGATAAACTCTGTGTGTCACCAGTGCAGGGAAATTTGAAAGGCGTACCTAACAAACATCACAGCATCGCCTAATGGTGTAACCATGGAAAAGAAAACATGTTGCAAAAATAGGTAAAAATTACTTATTCATATGTTAATGTTAAAGGACATTTATACCGTGCACTATCACACCGGAGTGGTCCCCTGGCAGATCTTAAAGGTAAGGGGTGGGATGGGTTGGTAGGGTATAGTGGGGAAAATGTAGAGCGAGAGTTGTGATGTCCTGTTGACAGCTTCAGTTCGGTTAACACCGTTCTCTGAGCATGGGTGTGACTTTCAGATCGTTAGACTCCCACGGGCTGTTGTGCATGAGATTGTGTGGTTTGTCTTGTTGCGTTGTAGTGAAGTGCGTGCAGAATGCTATGCAGAAATGTAATTGTGTTTGTTTAGTGTTTTTAGAGGTCTACGCAGAGAATTAAGATTTTCAGTAGGTGTGGTTAATGGGCTTTTCTTGCCTTGTTTCTTCGGACTTCAGTGTTCGATGACTCTGCCCATGCTATGTACTTCAGCGTTCCATGGCGGGTCACTCGCCGTGTTCTGTGCATAGTGTTGGCATGACTCTGTGATTGTCTATTGGTCTGTGGGACGTAGGGTGGTGAGGGGCTCCCCCCCCACCCTGAGTCTGGTTGCAGTGCTCACTCTTAGGGTCGTTAAAGGGGTGTGCCTGTCATCGCCACCCGGAGCTTCCAGGGTGGTATCCCATCCCTACGCTCCTTTATGCTTTCTCTGGACTCCTGGGTGCTAGTTATGCATTGTTTCTCCCTCGTCTGCAACCAGTGTGTCTGACCCTATGATATGCTTAACGTGGGGGAAAGGCTTGGGGGTGGGTACATCGTGTGCGTGTGTTGAGGCGCGTTCTATTTCCAGTCAGGTCTTTGTTTTCTAGTCATTTCCATCTGGTTCCATCTGGTTCTGAGGTGAAGAGCCAAGTTTTAAGTAATTTTCCGGATTTCAGGTGGTCCTTCGTCTTGTCTTGTTTCTTTCGGGGGGGTGCTCCAAGTTTTTTGCTGCCAGGTGGGAGAATGAGGATCCTCCATGTTTTTTTCTTGTGTATAGTTTTGGTTCTAGGCGGATGTCGTTACTTGATTTGAGTACTTTGTTGATAGGTAAATGGTATTTTCTTGTGTAGGAATTCTGCTGCTTGGCCATGGATTGCTCTGTGCGCTATGCACGTTGTTTTGAAAGTGATTTGTTGTCTGATTGGCAGCCAATGTAACCTTTTTAGTGCTGGGGTGATGTGGTTTCTTCGTTATAGTTTGAGTAGGAATCTGGCCGCTGCATTTTGGATACGTTGCAGTTTCTTCAGCAAGTGTTCCGGCATTACGAGGTATAGGCTGTGGGCATAGTCTATTCTGGATATGACGAGGGCAATGATGCTAAGTGCTTTATGGGTGAGGGAGATGGAGGAATGGTAGGATGGTTTTTTTTCATGTGTAGGAGGAAGATAGGGACGATCCTTGTGGTACTGCCATGGAGCGGATTTAAAGTGTTTTATCTGTTTCGGTTCGATCAGTTAGGAATTATTCAATCCAAAGCAAGGCTAGGTTGCTAATTGCTATTTTTTTCATGGGTCTAAAGCTGACTTATGCCTGGACGAGCAGTTGATTTTTTTTCTACTTTCTCTTGTGTTAGTTTGTGGGCGTAGGTTTCTAGCAGTTTTGCAGGGTAGGGAATGTTTGAAATTGGTCTGTAGTTAGGTAGGTCTTCCATGTCACGTGCCCTGTCCTTGAAGGGTGTTTTGATGTATGCTGATTTGAACATTCACAGAACGTTCCCTGTTGCGAATGATAGGTTAAGGAGGTGTCTGTAGTATTCCAACAATGTGCTTTAATGCTATGTCTTACGAGCTTGACTAATGTCTCTACTGATATTTGTGGGAAAATTTGGAGTTTGTTCTGGGGTTCGACGGTTGGCAGGGTTGGTTGTGTGTTTTGGGTGACTGGTCTGCTTTGTATGATTCAATAGATGTCACTGGTTTTATTTTTTAATTTATCTGAAAGATCGTTGCATAGTTTTTGTGACGGTACCATAGTGTTATTGCATCCCGGTGGGTACCTCATTTCATTGATGATGTTGAACAATTCTTTTTGGCTGTTGGCAGCTTTGGTGATTCGGTTGTTATGTTTCTTTGTGGGAGTTTGAATTTCCTTTTTTTAAATCAAATTTGTTATTGATATTGTGACTTGTTTATTTTTTTTTAAAAATGTTGCCTGATCGTTTTTTTCCTCCATTCCAGTTCTAGCTCTTTTTTTTTTCTTCATGGCACTGAGTGGAGTAAACCATTTTGCCATTGCTCTCTTTCGTGATCGGGCGAAATGTTTAACCGGGCTGATGCAGTTGATGTTTTGGTGATCCATTTATGAAATATCTCTATTTTTTCCTCAGTCGGTTTCATCCAGGCTAGTGGTTGATGGTTTTGTGAATTCAAGGTGTTCTATTAAGTTGCTACCTTTTAGACAGACTTCCAGTTTCCTTTCAAGATAGTTTGAAGTTTGTTGGGCTGTTTGGGTGCTTTAGTTGGTAGCATGATCACAAATGGAATGATGAGGTGGTCGCTCCAGAGTATCTGTATTGGTGGTAAAGTGGTGATGAGGTTTTTGTTGCTGAAGGGGGGGGGGGGGGGTGTGTGTGTGTGTGTGTGTGTGTGTGTGTGTGTGTGTGTGTGTGTGTGTGTGTGTGTGTGTGTGTGTGTGTGTGTGTGTGTGTGTACACTTTTTTTTAAAAACTTTATTTAGTGCAGTGCAAGACATACATTCTCAGAAACACATATATACAGCGATATGTTGTCATCAAACTTGAGCGTAATGATAAACATTTGATCAAATTTCAATAAAATTAACATGCATCACAACACATCTATTGAGTTGACCTCCGCTTCCGCAGGTATTCCCGGAATGGTTTGCAAATGTCCTTAGGCCTGCAACTTAGTGTCACCAGGGAAACATAGCCCTCCTGCCCCTCATTAGCATATGTCAATTTCCACATTTTAATGGTCGGGGCAACCTTCGATTTCCATTGTCTAAATATACATTTTTTGGCGATCAAACATCCCCAATTAAAGAGGCGATGTATTTTAACAGATACCTTTCCGATGTCACCAAACAAGTATTTGGGGGGCAACAGTGTGGGAGGGATGTTTGTGATCTCATGTAGACAATTAGCGAATGCCTGCCAGAACTGGACTATTCGTGGACAGTTCAGTACATATGAAAAGAATCGGCCACGTCAGCACCACACTTAGCGCAGCTGCCACCTGCCGCGGAAGCGAACCTAGCAATTTGTGCGGGAGTATAATGCAGCTGATTTAGTATCTTGAATTGTATCAACCTGTATCTAGCGTTAAGGAATACCTCTTTGGTCAGACGACACCAGCGGAGCCACTTAGCATCGGCTATCCTATTTAAATCTGTTTCCCACCTTCCCTTGACATCTTGAGCGGGTATCTGAGAACCCTGTCATTCCCTATATAGTCTGGATTGCAGCCCTCAGGGGTTCCCACCAGTAACTACAGTCCCTAGGATTGCACATTCACTTGGCTCGGCTGGGATTGATGACCAACGACTCCTGATCGCTGCTCTCATCCTGTAGTATTTTAATGATTTAATTGGATTATTACCCAATTTTTCGGAAAGTCTGCATACGAAACATAGGAGCCATCTGGAAAAAGATCATGTAATGTCAGTGTCTTTGGGGTCCCACCATTTTTGTATGTCCCTATTTGGGGTCCGACCCTTTTTGTATGTCCCTATCGTATGTTGCAGGAAGGCCCAGGCAGTTCCAGAGTGGTAGTGCACCTACGTATGTGGTAGAGGCACCGAGCCTCTTGAATATTCTAGCCCATGTGTTCACAGTTGTGCGGACCGGGTCAAATGTGCATCTGTCCGCATGCTGATTGGCAAGAACTATAGTACTCAAGCTCGAGGGGGAGGCGCTGTACCTCTCCAGAGCCGCATGTAACAGCCGTTCTTGTGGGGAGTACCTGTAGCCGGAGAATTGTGCCTGCAAGACCTTGTAGTATGGCTCAAAGTTAGGGGCCTTCAGGCCGCCCTGTTCAAACGGCCTGGTCATACCCTCCCATCTCATCCGTGGGGTACCAGCGCCCCAAACCAAGCCGATCGCCAAGGATCGTAGCCTCTCAAAGAACACGACACCTGGCCAAAACGGAATGTTAGTGAAGCAGTACAGTAATTTGGGGAACACAATCATTTTTAATAAGGAGAGCCTGCCATACAGGGAGATGGGGAGCCTGGTCCAGAGACCCAATTTGTACACTAGCGTTTGTAAATATTTCTCATGATTTTCAGCTAATAGGGAGTGGTGTGTACGAGAGACCCCTATGCATAGGTATTTAAATTTGTCCGGGGCCCATCGAAATCCAGCCAGATCCTGTGGAACATTAGAAGTATTGATCAGCGGAAATAGCTCCGATTTAGATTCATTATTACAATATCCCGAATGGGCGGAGAACTTATGCACCTCCTCCAATATCGGGGCCAGATTTAAAACCGGATCTCGTATGTACAGCAGCATATCATCGACATAAAGGGAAATTATTTGTGGCGGGCCAGCTATATGTAGACCACAGTGAATGTGTTTAAGACGTATTATGCATGCAAGGGTCACTATTGTAAGCGCAAATAATAAAGGGGACAGCGGACGACCCTGCCTCGTGCCGTGCCTCAGCATAAATGCGGGGGAAATTGTGACCCCAGTGCGGACCCTAGCTGCCGGAGAAGCATACAGCAGTCGGATACATTGAATAAAGAAATCCCCCAATCCCATCTGACGTAGCACTGAAAATAAAAACTGCCAGGAGACCGAATCAAAGGCCTTCTCATCATCCAGCGAGGCAGCAACTGACTGCGCCTGTGGATTGAGCTGTGAAATAATACCAAATAGCCTTTGCAGGTTGAACGCTGTTGAACGTCCAGGGATAAGCCCTGATTAATCCAGATGGACCAGCTTTGGCGTGTATGGGAGAAGACGTGAGGACAGCAATTTGGCAAAAATGTTAGAACCCGAATTGATTAGGGATAACGGCCTGTGGGAGTCCATATCCACAGTGGGTTTGTTGGGCTTCAGCAGTAGTGTAATTACTGCTTCAGTAAGGGAGGGGGGAATTCGGCCAAGTCGGAGCAACTACTCCCATACTCACAGCAGTCTAGGAACAAGGGTGGCACAGAGTTCCTTGTAGAACTCCATGCCCATTCTGTCAGGGCCAGGTACCTAACCAGGCGGAAGTGACATAATGGCATCAGTAATCTCCTCGGGGATCAGCGGTTGATTAATGGACAATTGTGCATCTAATGGCAGCACAGAAAGCGGTATTTCATCCGGATAGCTCTCCAGCTGAGCTGCCATCGGATCTTGAATAGAGAGATTCATAGAACCTATAGAATTCACCATTTATCGCCTCTGGGCTAGTAAAGATGAGTCCAGAGGATCCCCTAATACCTGTAATATATTGCACACCCTTTTCGGAACTAACTGCATTAGCAAGAAGCCGGCCTGGTCTCTCCGCCTCACCACCGTGTTCCAATGGTTTAATACAATAGATGGACCTCCCTATCTGCCAACTACCTGAACTTCAGAAGATTACCCTTAATAATACCCAGCAGGGCCCGATCTTGTGTGCTGCCGTATTCGTTTTCAAGCTTGTCAAGGTCCGATTCTACCCTGCCCAGCTCCCGCCTTGTGTCCTTTAGAGCACCTGAAGCAATAGAAATCATCTGCCCTCTGACCCACACCTTGAAAGCCTCCCAGACAGTGCTGTGATGTTGTACCGTCCCTTCATTTCTATGAAAAAAATCGACTACTTCGTTCTGACACGTCTCCAGAAAAAACTGGTCGACAGGCATGTGGGAGGCAGGCTCATGGGGCACTGGGGATAGCCAGTCCTTCCCTCATCAACCTCATGATGATGGGGGAGTGGTCAGAAATTGGTCGAGGAAGAATCTTACTATCTTTTACCTGTGTCATCAGTGTGGCAGGAATCAGCCAATAATCGATCCTCGAATGGGCGTCGTGGACCGCCGAATGGTATGTGTACTCTTGTTTGTCCATGTTTTGATCTCTCCACACGTCTATGAGATCAAGGTGTTGCATTATGTTGAATATCGCGCGGCCTACATTGGTTAATTCACGTTGAGTGGATCTGGATTGATCCAACACAGTCTAATATTAGGTTAAAGTCACCTCCCCAAATAATACACGTATGGGCCCCCCTAATGGGACATCCAAAACCTGACCACAGAACTCGGGGTCATCAACATTTGGGCCATGTGTGTTCACTAAGGTTTTGGAGATACCTGCCAATTCACCCCTTAGAATAACATATCTCCCTTTTGAGTCTATGCAGCGTTTAGTTTCTTTAAAAGGGATAGAGCAGTGTATCACCGTCATTACTCCTCGTGATTGCGATGAGTAGTTAGTGTAACTTCGTTGAGGCCTCCAGGTAGCAGCAAACCCTTAGTTAAGGACCCCTTGAGCATGCGTCTCCTGTAACATCACCATACTTGGGGCTTGACGGTTAATGTACGCCACCACCTTGCGTGACTTAATGGGGTGATTGAGTCCTCGGATATTCCCTCACATGAATGAAATGTTGTTATCTATCATGCACTAGCTTTGACAAATTACCACCCAAGTTTGGATGGGTGAAACAAAGGACAAGATTGTAATGTGTGGTCGAGGAGCAGTCTGCACTGATTTTCAACAATGTATTTAACAATACAAAACATGTGAAACCCATACACCCATGATTAACTTGTGTCATTGACCCAAAACTTGACACCTTCCATCCCCACCTCCCTCATCATAACCCCAACTCGACGATGGAACCCAAAAAAGAAACATAACACACTTGGATATCCCCTGGGGTGCACAGTGAGCAGCGAACAGTACTTTTCAGATAATAATAATAAGAATTTAGCATTTATATAGCGCTACGAACCCTCAGGTATCTGAGCGCTGCTTATTATTACCCACGGTGTGGTGCTCATTTATCGAACTCGGAAGGATGAAAGGCTGAATTTGGCCCTGCCGGGATTTGAACCTGCGTCAGCAGGCTCTGTACAGATGTCAAAGTGAGCGCTCTACTCGCTGTGCTATCGGACCGACATGGCTGCTTTGCAGCAGCCCGTCCCAATTTGCAGAATGTGTGTACCCATGGTTAATGAAGGGGGATGACACAGCACCATCTGTGATATTTAGTCATTGTCCATGACATCTGGCTCGTTATTGCACACTGGGTGGGGGCTACCCCCGCAACACCTGTCTCTCCTCGGGAGTGGTATGGGAATGGAGGATTCGATGAAGGCTGTTGCCACCGTCGGGTTCTCAAAAATATGCGCCCGGCCGCCATATTGTATGCACAGTTTTGCTGGGTATAGTAGGGTATACGGGACCTGCCTCATGCGCAGTTGTTTTTTAACTTGAGTCATATGATTTACACTTAGCCTGTATGTTGTCGGAGAAAGGAGGATATATATGGATGTCTGAGGATTCATACCTCAGGGTCCCTTTTTCTCTGGCCATGCACAAGATTGGGTTGTTATCTCGATAGTTGAGGAGTTTAGCAAGGGTGGTACGGTGAGGAGCCTTCGGGACAGGAGCCAGGATGCGGTGCGCCCTTTCCACAAGAAAGTGCTGAGAGAATTCAGATGGATCGAACATTGATTTCAATAGGTTTTTTGATGAAGTATTTCATCGTGCCCTTAAAGGCTGCCTCCGGAATCCCAATTATATGAATGTTATTGCGTCGAGACCGTGATTCCAAGTTGTCCGTTTTTTGCAGATTTTGCTGACCTCCTGTTGCAAATGTGCTATATCGCGCTTGTGTTTATCGACTTTATCCTCCTTCTCGCAAATCATCATCCCAGCCTCTGTGATATGGGCCCCTGTAGGGGAGGATTGGTCCAAAAGACCCCCTCCCATGCATCCTCTCCCCCGGTGAGGGCCATGGCTCATCAGGGGTCCCCTCTCTACCACCAGGGCCCAGGTGGTGGGTGGGTCACCTGCCAAAGACATTGACCAAACCTGCTGAATTTAGCTAGGCCTCGGAAACCATTTTGTCTAATGAAGATGGTGTGAGCCCTGCGCACCGCAGCGCGGCCCCCACCTTTGGAGAGTTTCAATTATTCCTGTGGCCACAGCTCTCTGGCAGATCCGCTGAGAGCCCGTTCCCACGAACAAGACGGACATGAGCTAGTGTAAAAAACCAACACTGTAACATTTCACCTTCCGCAGTGTATAGCTGCTCCCAGCATGACCCGGTCAGCAGGGCCTGGGTGGAAAAAGAACTGTAAAATGGTCATTTGATAAAAGCAAAGTTCCCAAATACTAATGAGAAAACTACCTGCGATGAAAGCGTTCTCTCCACAACCTCTTTGACTAAAAAACCTGTAAAATGTATAAATATGGCAGAATGTGTGCTCATATGACATTAGGAATGAAGCACCCACATCCCTGCAGTTATGCGCAAGTAGTAAAAGCGTCCCGGGGGTCTTTTTGTTATGTGTTTCACTGAAAAGATTACACCCCACTGTCCCACACCATAACCAAACTAATGCTGATAGAGTGCAAAGAAAAGACAAATGCTACCATATGGAGGGCTTGTGTAAAGGGTGCACGAAAATCCACCCTATGCGTGTGTCCAAGCCCACTATGTGCCACTGCCATCAGTCTCAGTGGCCAGTTGTTTCTATGCGCGCCTTCCAACCTTACTACTACCTCACTTACCGCGAATGTATAAGCATGTAACAAAATGTTGTAGTTGTCAAAAACATGGTGTACAAGTAATGTGCTCGGATCAGCTATATGAGAGGCATTAGCAATGTTAAAACGTGAGCTTTGGAATGACTCAATTAGTACTATGTATTATTCGAATGTTTATGCTTCTTCCACCTAAAATCGGCAACACACGAGGAAAAAACCTTTGTGAGCACATGCAAGGCCATTCCCCCTCCCTCCCAGAAAAGCCTGCCAGACGAGAGAGCAGAGGCCCGCGCTGCGCTGCTCCACCTCCCCCAACTCGGCTGGAGCCGCTTCAAAGATTTGTAGTTCCCCCTGCAGCACCCAAGGCCACGGCCCGCCACCTGCATTATTTACAACCCAGCAGTAAACCTCAGCCTGAAAGCACAAACCCAGAGGCGCCCTTTCTTAAGCTCCACGACCCACCGGCTCACCTTAGGTTAATGGCCCCTGTAAAATTAGGACATCCAATATTATGGCAACATTACAGCAGAACATTCATAACGTCTTCTAACAAGACAGAAAGACATGTACCGCCCGTCCCATGCCCTGAGACTTAGCCCCTCGACCTATGGTACCGGTCAACAGGACACTGGTAACCATGTACTGATGAATCACCATCAAACCCCTCACAAGGTGCATTCCTCCTGTGTTGCATTAACCTGTAGAGTAACCTATTGAAAGATTTACCAGGGAAGATATTATTGCAATAACTGAATGACTGCGGTGTGCATGGCCTAGGGCAAAGAAGTCAGGAAAAGACATTCATCTCTGACACTGGCCACAGTGGCACAACAACACCGCCCGGATGAACCCAGCCGACCCGCCAGGCCCAGCCCAACCCACGAGGCTGACCAGTGACATCCTCCAGCCAAGGCCAACCACATCGCAGCAGCGCCTATAGCTAGTCGTCGCCACCCAATCCCATTGAACTTGTGCCCCCTATAGTGTGTAGGTTCTGATGACGTTTTTTGTAAATATATACGCCTGTCTTTGCTATTGTCAGACAGAGCGCTCTCGGAGTTTGCAGTGTTCTTTGCATGCCCTATTCTGATTGATAAACTCCCATTTACGCTCACCCGCACTTTTTTCGTGGCCTTATTCCCATCCTGGGAGAGTCCATTATTGTCTCTCATTGTGGGGAGGATCGTGCTGGTTGGGGACGCTTGCCTTCACCCCCTGTTTCTCTATTTTGGACTTCAAGGAGCCAATGGTCGAAACAATGTCATCCAGTTTCATATTTACTGCCATGAATCCATTCTGTATCGCCACAAGGAGTTGGTCTTCCCTGGTGGTGTAAGAAGCCGAGGGTTGTTCATTATCGGTTGGTGGCTGCGTAGGCTATGAGGTTTTAGTGGGGGTATTGGTATACAAATCCATTGGACCCTTCTTCTTGGCTCCAGAGCCCTTCGTCATGTTGCCTCGCCACAGAGTACAAGCTGGACACACTGTTTAGCACAGATCACAGCGGGCTTCCAGTTATCCCACTATAGGATTCTTGTCCGTAGGGGCAATGTGTCAGTTATCAACCAGAAGATCAACCTAACAGTGTCTTGGGTTTCGCAGTGGCGGGAAAGAGGCCAAGTGTGCTCCACCCTCAAGTCTCACGTGCCAGAGGCTGATGTATCACAATATTCAGTGGGGTAGCTGGTCACCTCCGCATGGAGCGTCTCTAGACCCAGCACATGTCCAATATCTCAGGGTATCCCCTCAGCGTTCTCCGAGTCCGCAGCCCAAAATTAACAGCCCAGTGCAGGCTTACCAAGATGTGCCCTTCATGCAGCGGGTCCCGCACCCCAGTGCTATCTCTGGGGATACTTGCTTGTGTCAATAGGTGTCAACCTGGGGGGGGCAGCCCCACAGACCCTTCAGATCACCCCCACTCCGTCCCTCCTGTGGCTTAGCAAGGGCACTAGGACGGCCACGGCACTCCCAGCAGAGGCGTCTGTATACCTGGTCAGCTACCACTCCAGAGGACCATGCAGAAGTTTAGTTTCTATTGTATCACTTATCCCAGCTCTGCAAGAAGGCCCAGTGTTTTATACTAGCCCCCCTCGCCCCCCCCCCCCCCCCGAGTTACTCCGGTGTCCACCCAATCATCACCTGCACGGTGGTCTGTGCATAAGGGCCAAGATCTCGCCAAGAATAAAAGTGCCCCCCCGCCGGGGCCCCACGCTCACACACACAGTGGCGCCATGGCGCAGGGTGGCAAGATAGCAGGCTCCTGTCGCTCGAGAGGGGGGCAAAGCCCCACACTCACCATGAGCCCAGTCCTTGAGGCCGCGGGAATGATCCACCAAAACTAATGCAGCAATGTAGCAAGAGAAATGGCCCAACAGTAGCCACCATCTGCCCCAAATATGACCTCCCAATGTTCAATGCTTCATAGGAAGCAGCGTGGGCATCAGCAAATGGCAACCATCAGCCAGTCCGGCGTGCAGGTGTCTCACCACACAGAAGCAATGTTCGTTGCAGGGTGTGGAATTCAGCTCTTCTGAGATTGCAAGGGTGCCGTCCCACTTTCCAGGTCTGCACTGTGAGCCTGAATCCTGAGCTCAATGCTTAGCAGATCATGTGGCCAGGAGCAGCCTGCAACAGGCAACAGCGGAGGTCAACCCGGGCATCGCCAGTGCTGCAAACCACACCGCTGTTGCCTTTCAGCAGCCTTGTAGTGAAGTGCCCAGGGGAAGCGTCACGCCCACTCTGCTCTCTCTCCTGTCCCCCCTCTGGCATTCCTGACCATGACCGGGGGCTCAGTCAGGTCGAGGCTAGGGGCACCAGCCATCACCGTGCAGGCAGAATCTACATTGCTGGGGCGCGGCACCAGCCGATATCTTGCCTTGGGGCCACCCGCCGAGTGCAAGGCTCCAGACACCTCCCCCAAGGTGGCCCGCCAAAGCGCGTCTGATAGGATTTACGTGGCATCTGGCAGCCCACCAAGGCCAGGCAGCATTCGCCGCCGGTGTGCGCTCAACTGATCCCAGTGCCTCGTACTCTCAGCAAATCGCCACCAAGTTTGGACTGCAGCTGCTATGTCCTTATCGCCAGCCACAGCTGACGGCAGATCATTCAAATAATGGGCCAAGCAGGATTTATTGAAGCTCAGGATATCATGGGGCCACCCCCCCCCAGCTGTACACTTTTAATCTGGAGCCCGGCTCAGAAAAGTGGACACGACAGTCTTCCATTTTGGAAACAACCCATAAGACCAGTGCTGTCTCATCCCGGGGTGCTACCTGGCGCTGGCCGGCCCCATTTCTCACTGACCACCACGTATTCTGCCAAAAACGTGAACATAAGCAACTTCAGATTAGGATATATACAACATCCAACTATAATTGCAGCCTATCGACTTCTGCTTCTTATCAGTGATATTGGATTTTTTCTTTGCATAACTTCACATTTCTGTATTGTGGATTTCTCAGTTTTCCATTAACATGGATCTGTTAGTGATATTTATTTGAACTATTTTATAATTTACAAAGCCAGAATGTAAATTCGTTCATTACAGTTCCGTAATTAATCTTTTTAAAATAACATGTGTTTAAGAAATAGTTGTGACTTTTTGATTTTGAATCATTGTGTTCTTTGTTCTGTATTTTCAAAATGAAGCAAGAGAAATAACCGATGATATACACTGTGTGCTCACGTTCTGGCAGAATGATCGATAAACAACACAAGATAGAAATAAACCCTTTAGTAGTTAATCAACGTCTGTGCTGCTCATATAGAAAAAAACATATTTTAAATGTACAGTCCTCTTCTGGCTCCAAGTCCGTACCATCTCATGTCACCTGCAGTGAGCATGTGTCCTCTTTATTAGTGTCAAATGAAATGGAGCAAGTTTAATATTGGTTTATGTATTTTACTTGCGATGAACGGAAAGGCTACCCAAGCAGATAGCCCTGAATGGGAACATGCATCTGTGTTTTTACCAGCGTGTGCCAAAGTCAATAGGCAGGTTCCAATAATATATGGCTTCCCTTGGATTTAGAGATATTCAAATCACAGGTATATTTAGATAGTTTTAAACATCCCACCATGAACACTGCACCTCTGTAAATTGAGAGTAGAGAGAGAAAAGAGGAAGAGTAAACTGCTTTGTAGTAAATGTATTTTCCACCAGCTACTCGGGTAAACATGCAGGAGTGTCTCTGTTCAGGCCTCCTTGCAGGAGTGTCTCTGTTCAGGCCTCCTTGCAGGAGTGTCTCTGTAGAAACCATGCAGGGGTGTCTCTGTTCAGGCCTCCTTGCAGGAGTGTCTCTGTAGAAACCATGCAGGGGTGTCTCTGTTCAGGCCTCCTTGCAGGAGTGTCTCTGTTCAGGCCTCCTTGCAGGAGTGTCTCTGTTCAGGCCTCCTTGCAGGAGTGTCTCTGTAGAAACCATGCAGGGGTGTCTCTGTTCAGGCCTCCTTGCAGGAGTGTCTCTGTAGAAACCATGCAGGGGTGCCTCTGTTCAGGCCTCCTTGCAGGAGTGTCTCTGTAGAAACCATGCAGGGGGGCCTCTGTTCAGGCCTCCTTGCAGGAGTGTCTCTGTTCAGGCCTCCTTGCAGGAGTGTCTCTATTCAGGCCTCCTTGCAGGAGTGTCTCTGTTCAGGCCTCCTTGCAGGAGTGTCTCTGTAGAAACCATGCAGGGGTATCTCTGTTCAGGCCTCCTTGCAGGAGTGTCTCTGTTCAGGCCTCCTTGCAGGAGTGTCTCTGTAGAAACCATGCAGGGGGTGTCTCTGTTCAGGCCTCCTTGCAGGAGTGTCTCTGTTCAGGCCTCCTTGCAGAGTGTCTCTGTAGAAACCATGCAGGGGTGTCTCTGTTCAGGCCTCCTTGCAGGAGTGTCTCTGTTCAGGCCTCCTTGCAGGAGTGTCTCTGTTCAGGCCTCCTTGCAGGAGTGTCTCTGTAGAAACCATGCAGGGGTGTCTCTGTTCAGGCCTCCTTGCAGGAGTGTCTCTGTTCAGGCCTCCTTGCAGGAGTGTCTCTGTAGAAACCATGCAGGGGTGTCTCTGTTCAGGCCTCCTTGCAGGAGTGTCTCTGTTCAGGCCTCCTTGCAGGAGTGTCTCTGTTCAGGCCTCCTTGCAGGAGTGTCTCTGTAGAAACCATGCAGGGGGGTCTCTGTTCAGGCCTCCTTGCAGGAGTGTCTCTGTTCAGGCCTCCTTGCAGGAGTGTCTCTGTAGAAGCCATGCAGGGGTGCCTCTGTTCAGGCCTCCTTGCAGGAGTGTCTCTGTAGAAACCATGCAGGGGTGCCTCTGTTCAGGCCTCCTTGCAGGAGTGTCTCTGTTCAGGCCTCCTTGCAGGAGTGTCTCTGTTCAGGCCTCCTTGCAGGAGTGTCTCTGTAGAAACCATGCAGGGGTGTCTCTGTTCAGGCCTCCTTGCAGGAGTGTCTCTGTTCAGGCCTCCTTGCAGGAGTGTCTCTGTTCAGGCCTCCTTGCAGGAGTGTCTCTGTAGAAACCATGCAGGGGTGTCTCTGTTCAGGCCTCCTTGCAGGAGTGTCTCTGATCAGGCCTCCTTGCAGGAGTGTCTCTGTTCAGGCCTCCTTGCAGGAGTGTCTCTGTAGAAACCATGCAGGGGTGTCTCTGTTCAGGCCTCCTTGCAGGAGTGTCTCTGTTCAGGCTTCCTTGCCTCCTTGCAGGAGTGTCTCTGTTCAGGCCTCCTTGCAGGAGTGTCTCTGTTCAGGCCTCCTTGCAGGAGTGTCTCTGTAGAAACCATGCAGGGGTGTCTCTGTTCAGGCCTCCTTACAGGAGTGTCTCTGTTCAGGCCTCCTTGCAGGAGTGTCTCTGTAGAAACCATGCAGGGGTGCCTCTGTTCAGGCCTCCTTGCAGGAGTGTCTCTGTAGAAACCATGCAGGGGTGCCTCTGTTCAGGCCTCCTTGCAGGAGTGTCTCTGTTCAGGCCTCCTTGCAGGAGTGTCTCTGTTCAGGCCTCCTTGCAGGAGTGTCTCTGTAGAAACCATGCAGGGGTGTCTCTGTTCAGGCCTCCTTGCAGGAGTGTCTCTGTTCAGGCCTCCTTGCAGGAGTGTCTCTGTAGAAACCATGCAGGGGTGTCTCTGTTCAGGCCTCCTTGCAGGAGTGTCTCTGGTCAGGCCTCCTTGCAGGAGTGTCTCTGTTCAGGCCTCCTTGCAGGAGTGTCTCTGTAGAAACCATGCAGGGGTGTCTCTGTTCAGGCCTCCTTGCAGGAGTGTCTCTGTTCAGGCCTCCTTGCAGGAGTGTCTCTGTTCAGGCCTCCTTGCAGGAGTGTCTCTGTTCAGGCCTCCTTGCAGGAGTGTCTCTGTAGAAACCATGCAGGGGTGCCTCTGTTCAGGCCTCCTTGCAGGAGTGTCTCTGTAGAAACCATGCAGGGGTGCCTCTGTTCAGGCCTCCTTGCAGGAGTGTCTCTGTTCAGGCCTCCTTGCAGGAGTGTCTCTGTTCAGGCCTCCTTGCAGGAGTGTCTCTGTAGAAACCATGCAGGGGTGTCTCTGTTCAGGCCTCCTTGCAGGAGTGTCTCTGTTCAGGCCTCCTTGCAGGAGTGTCTCTGTTCAGGCCTCCTTGCAGGAGTGTCTCTGTTCAGGCCTCCTTGCAGGAGTGTCTCTGTAGAAACCATGCAGGGGTGTCTCTGTTCAGGCCTCCTTGCAGGAGTGTCTCTGTTCAGGCCTCCTTGCAGGAGTGTCTCTGTTCAGGCCTCCTTGCAGGAGTGTCTCTGTAGAAACCATGCAGGGGTGTCTCTGTTCAGGCCTCCTTGCAGGAGTGTCTCTGTTCAGGCCTCCTTGCAGGAGTGTCTCTGTTCAGGCCTCCTTGCAGGAGTGTCTCTGTTCAGGCTTCCTTGCCTCCTTGCAGGAGTGTCTCTGTTCAGGCCTCCTTGCAGGAGTGTCTCTGTTCAGGCCTCCTTGCAGGAGTGTCTCTGTAGAAACCATGCAGGGGTGTCTCTGTTCAGGCCTCCTTGCAGGAGTGTCTCTGTAGAAACCATGCAGGGGTGCCTCTGTTCAGGCCTCCTTGCAGGAGTGTCTCTGTTCAGGCCTCCTTGCAGGAGTGTCTCTGTTCAGGCCTCCTTGCAGGAGTGTCTCTGTAGAAACCATGCAGGGGTGTCTCTGTTCAGGCCTCCTTGCAGGAGTGTCTCTGTTCAGGCCTCCTTGCAGGAGTGTCTCTGTAGAAACCATGCAGGGGTGTCTCTGTTCAGGCCTCCTTGCAGGAGTGTCTCTGTTCAGGCCTCCTTGCAGGAGTGTCTCTGTAGAAACCATGCAGGGGTGCCTCTGTTCAGGCCTCCTTGCAGGAGTGTCTCTGTAGAAACCATGCAGGGGTGCCTCTGTTCAGGCCTCCTTGCAGGAGTGTCTCTGTTCAGGCCTCCTTGCAGGAGTGTCTCTGTTCAGGCCTCCTTGCAGCAGTGTCTCTGTAGAAACCATGCAGGGGTGTCTCTGTTCAGGCCTCCTTGCAGATGTGTATCTGTAGAAACCATGCAGGGGTGCCTCTGTTCAGGCCTCCTTGCAGGAGTGTCTCTGTTCAGGCCTCCTTGCAGGAGTGTCTCTGTAGAAGCCATGCAGGGGTGTCTCTGTTCAGGCCTCCTTGCAGGAGTGTCTCTGTTCAGGCCTCCTTGCAGGAGTGTCTCCGTTCAGGCCTCCTTGCAGGAGTGTCTCTGTAGAAACCATGCAGGGGTGTCTCTGTTCAGGCCTCCTTGCAGGAGTGTCTCTGTAGAAACCATGCAGGGGTGCCTCTGTTCAGGCCTCCTTGCAGGAGTGTCTCTGTAGAAACCATGCAGGGGTGCCTCTGTTCAGGCCTCCTTGCAGGAGTGTCTCTGTTCAGGCCTCCTTGCAGGAGTGTCTCTGTTCAGGCCTCCTTGCAGGAGTGTCTCTGTTCAGGCCTCCTTGCAGGAGTGTCTCTGTAGAAACCATGCAGGGGTGTCTCTGTTCAGGCCTCCTTGCAGGAGTGTCTCTGTTCAGGCCTCCTTGCAGGAGTGTCTCTGTAGAAACCATGCAGGGGTGTCTCTGTTCAGGCCTCCTTACAGGAGTGTCTCTGTTCAGGCCTCCTTGCAGGAGTGTCTCTGTAGAAACCATGCAGGGGTGCCTCTGTTCAGGCCTCCTTGCAGGAGTGTCTCTGTAGAAACCATGCAGGGGTGCCTCTGTTCAGGCCTCCTTGCAGGAGTGTCTCTGTTCAGGCCTCCTTGCAGGAGTGTCTCTGTTCAGGCCTCCTTGCAGGAGTGTCTCTGTAGAAACCATGCAGGGGTGTCTCTGTTCAGGCCTCCTTGCAGGAGTGTCTCTGTTAAGGCCTCCTTGCAGGAGTGTCTCTGTTCAGGCCTCCTTGCAGATGTGTATCTGTAGAAACCATGCAGGGGTGTCTCGTCTTTGTTGTCTTCGCACGATGGTTCTAACAGGGTGATGAGTAGAACTCTTGATGTCGCCACCACTTCATTCACTTGTTTCAATGATTCTGGTGTCTGCTTAGTCTCAGACTCCAAGGACATTCAAAACGACCAAGAGATCTCCTTCTGAATGACAGTACTGATCCAGGTACAAAGGACCATATTATGTGTTTCGCTATAAATATGGTGGTATATCCTCTATGTAGAGATAACATTGCCACCACTGTGTCCAGCGGAGTTACCGTCATAGTACGAGTGTACCAATTGGCCTGGCTGTAATGGTAATACCGTCTGGAGGAATTGGCACCAAAAACCATTAACTAATACTAATTCTGCCCAACATTGCAGGATTTACCATTACCGCTGGTAGTGTTTTGGAGTATTTAATTAATTGTTTTACCGTTTATACACCATTCTCACATGGGGAGGCTCTGCTGTAAATTCAGGAGGTGACTCTAAAAATTGATCTGCTCAATCTTTCAGTGGCTCTTGTTAATCCACTGCACTGGGATAGTTCTGTAAAATAAAAATGTACCAAAGTAGCTAACAAAACAGCCATGATCAGCAACGTCCTCCCATGCGTCAATGCCGTCTTCAAGAATGGCTTAAAGTTTCAGGTCTAGGCCTTGATATGTCCTCCTATACTTCCGACACTGGGTCTCTAGGACAAAACCTGCTGGACTCCTCTAGCACGGATAGTGTGTGTACCTGGATTTGCATGGTAGGCCCTCTATATGTTCTGTATTGTTTTACCCAGTACTGACACAAAGGAAGTATGTGAATGCTTATGGACGCATGGACTGTATCCTGAACATCCTTCTTGTTTAGTGAATGTGTACAGGCTGCTGTTAAATGAAGGGCCTCATTGCAAGTTACGCGGCGCGGGATACAAAACGCTGCATTCCTGCCACAGTACTGCACTACAACTTTGGTGAGCAGGCAGACAAAACCCCTCCAGCAAAATGCTGAAGGTAATTCCACTGCCTTACTGCAGAAAATCAGCAAATTCGGACAAATGACTGCCAGCGGAATTACAGTCGGCAGTAATCCCTCCAAAATCCCGATTTAATGGGGACTAACATCACCATACCAACACTGGTAATTCCTCTGGGCCCAGTGTCAGTAACGGTAATTCCGTTTGGTAGTATACCGGCGGATGTACCACTGGAATCCCATCAAACTTGTAATGACGACCTAAGGGGGCTGCTAGCAGGATATGTTGCAGCAGGTGTAAAAAAATAATGATCCTGTGGTCAAAGAATCTACTAAATCTTGAGGCTATTCCACAGCAAAAAATAAAATGGGGCTATAATCCCAAAAATGATCGTCCATCCTCTGCTATGTGAAAATCTGGTCTTTGGCTGGGTCTGGAAAAGTCTGTTACTGTTTCCAAAAGGCAACAATATTTGGGAATTGTCATTAATTCCTCTCCACCACCCCTTGCCTGCTGTCAATGTGGTTAAATAGGAAAAGTGTATCACCCTGCGGCAAACATTTACTAACTCGCCCAATGACCCAAATGCTCCTTTCCTCCCAGCCATCCACAACCCATGTCAATAACGTGTGCCGTTCATTCCATGCCACCACACCCACATATCCCACTAGTGATGCAGTAGGGGCTGGGGTGACCCTAGCAGTAGTAGTGCTGCAGTAGGTGCTGGGGTGGCCCTAGCAGTAGTAGTGATGCAGTAGGTGCTGGGGTGGCCCTAGCAGCAGTAGTAGTGATGCAGTAGGTGCTGGGGGTGTCCCTAGCAGTAGTAGTGATGGTGCTGGGGGGGGCTCTAGCAGTAGTAGTGATGCAGTAGGTGCTGGGGGTGGCCCTAGCAGTAGTAGTGATGCAGTAGGTGCTGGGGGTGGCCCTAGCAGTAGTAGTGATGCAGTAGGTGCTGGGGGTGGCCCTAGCAGTAGTAGTGATGGTGCTGGGGGTGGCTCTAGCAGTAGTAGTGATGCAGTAGGTGCTGGGGGTAACCCTAGCAGTAGTAGTGATGCAGGAGGTGCTGGGGTGGCCCTAGCAGTAGTGGTGATGCAGTAGGTGCTGGGGGTGACCCTGGCAGTAGTAGTGATGCAGTAGGTGCTGGGGGTGACCCTAGCAGTAGTAGTGATGCAGTAGGTGCTGGGGTGACCCTAGCAGTAGTAGTGATGCAGTAGGTGCTGGGGGTGACCCTGGCAGTAGTAGTGATGCAGTAGGTGCTGGGGTGACCCTAGCAGTAGTAGTGCTGCAGTAGGTGCTGGGGTGGCCCTAGCAGTAGTAGTGATGCAGAAGGTGCTGGGGTGGCCCTAGCAGCAGTAGTAGTAATGCAGTAGGTGCTGGGGGTGGCCCTAGCAGTAGTAGTGATGCAGTAGGTGCTGGGGGTGGCCCTAGCAGCAGTAGTGATGCAGTAGGTGCTGGGGGTGGCCCTAGCAGTAGTAGTGATGCAGTAGGGGCTGGGGATGGCCCTAGCAGTAGTAGTGATGCAGTCGGTGTGGGGGATGGCCCTAGCAGTAGTAGTGATGCAGTAGGTGCTGGGGTGACCCTAGCGGTAGTAGTGATGCAGTAGGGGCTGGGGTGGCCCTAGCAGTAGTAGTGATGCAGTAGGTGCTGGGGGTGGCCCTAGCAGTAGTGGTGATGCAGTAGGTGCTGGGGGTGGCCCTAGCAGTAGTAGTGATGCAGTAGGGGCTGGGGTGACCCTAGCAGTAGTAGTGATGCAGGAGGTGCTGGGGTGGCCCTAGCAGTAGTAGTGATGCAGGAGGTGCTGGGGTGGCCCTAGCAGTAGTAGTGATGCAGTAGGTGCTGGGGTGACCCTAGCAGTAGTAGTGATGCAGTAGGTGCTGGGGGTGACCCTAGCAGTAGTAGTGATGCAGTAGGTGCTGGGGTGGCCCTAGCAGTAGCCGTGATGCAGTCGGTGTGGGGGTGGCCCTAGCAGTAGTAGTGATGCAGTAGGTGCTGGGGGTGGCCCTGGCAGTAGTAGTGATGCAGTAGGTGCTGGGGTGCCCCTATCAGTAGTAGTGATGCAGTAGGTGCTGGGGGTGGCCCTAGCAGCAGTAGTGATGCAGTAGGGGCTGGGGTGACCCTAGCAGTAGTAGTGATGCAGTAGGTGCTGGGGGTGGCCCTGGCAGTAGTAGTGATGCAGTAGGTGCTGGGGTGACCCTATCAGTAGTAGTGATGCAGTAGGTGCTGGGGTGACCCTAGCAGTAGTAGTGATGCAGTAGGTGCTGGGGGTGGCCCTAGCAGTAGTAGTGATGCAGTAGGTGTTGGGGGTGACCCTAGCAGTAGTAGTGATGCAGTAGGTGCTGGGGTGGCCCTGGCAGTAGTAGTGATGCAGTAGGGGCTGGGGTGACCCTAGCAGTAGTAGTGATGCAGTAGGTGCTGGGGTGACCCTAGCAGTAGTAGTGATGCAGTAGGGGCTGGGGTGGCCCTAGCAGTAGTAGTGATGCAGTAGGTGCTGGGGTGACCCTAGCAGTAGTAGTGATGCAGTAGGTGCTGGGGGTGACCCTAGCAGTAGTAGTGATGCAGTAGGTGCTGGGGTGGCCCTAGCAGCAGTAGTAGTGATGCAGTAGGGGCTGGTGTGACCCTAGCAGTAGTAGTGATGCAGTAGGTGCTGGGGGTGGCCCTAGCAGTAGTAGTGATGCAGTAGGTGCTGGGGGTGGCCATAGCAGTAGTAGTGATGCAGTAGGTGCTGGGGTGACCCTAGCAGTAGTAGTGATGCAGTAGGTGCTGGTGTGACCCTAGCAGTAGTAGTGATGCAGTAGGTGCTGGGGTGACCCTAGCAGTATTAGTGATGCAGTAGGTGCTGGGGTGACCCTAGCAGTAGTAGTGATGCTTTAGGTGCTGGGGGTGGCCCTAGCAGTAGTAGTGATGCAGTAGGTGCTGGGGTGACCCTAGCAGTAGTAGTGATGCAGTAGGTGCTGGGGTGACCCTAGCAGCAGTAGTAGTGATGCAGTAGGTGCTGGGGGTGACCCTAGCAGTAGTAGTGATGCAGTCGGTGTGGGGGATGGCCCTAGCAGTAGTAGTGATGCAGTAGGTGCTGGGGTGACCCTAGCAGTAGTAGTGATGCAGTAGGTGCTGGGGTGACCCTATCAGTAGTAGTGATGCAGTAGGTGCTGGGGGTGGCCCTAGCAGCAGTAGTGATGCAGTAGGGGCTGGGGTGACCCTAGCAGTAGTAGTGATGCAGTAGGTGCTGGGGGTGGCCCTAGCAGTAGTAGTGATGCAGTAGGTGCTGGGGTGGCCCTAGCAGTAGTAGTGATGCAGTAGGTGCTGGGGGTGGCCCTAGCAGTAGTAGTGATGCAGTAGGTGCTGGGGGTGACCCTGGCAGTAGTAGTGATGCAGTAGGTGCTGGGGTGACCCTAGCAGTAGTAGTGATGCAGTAGGTGCTGGGGTGACCCTAGCAGCAGTAGTAGTGATGCAGTAGGTGCTGGGGTGACCCTAGCAGTAGTAGTGATGCAGTAGGTGCTGGGGGTGACCCTGGCAGTAGTAGTGATGCAGTAGGTGCTGGGGGTGACCCTAGCAGTAGTAGTGATGCAGTAGGTGCTGGGGGTGACCCTGGCAGTAGTAGTGATGCAGTAGGTGCTGGGGGTGGCCCTAGCAGTAGTACTGATGCAGTAGGTGTTGGGGGTGACCCTAGCAGTAGTAGTGATGCAGTAGGTGCTGGGGGTGACCCTGGCAGTAGTAGTGATGCAGTAGGTGCTGGGGTGACCCTGGCAGTAGTAGTAGTGATGCAGTAGGTGCTGGGGGTGGCCCTAGCAGTAGTAGTGATGCAGTAGGTGCTGGGGGTGGTCCTAGCAGTAGTAGTGATGCAGTAGGTGCTGGGGGTGACCCTGGCAGTAGTAGTGATGCAGTAGGTGCTGGGGTGACTCTGGCAGTAGTAGTAGTGATGCAGTAGGTGCTGGGGGTGGCCCTAGCAATAGTAGTGATGCAGTAGGTGCTGGGGGTGGCCCTAGCAGTAGTAGTGATGCAGTAGGTGCTGGGGGTGACCCTGGCAGTAGTAGTGATGCAGTAGGGGCTGGGGTGACCCTGGCAGTAGTAGTGATGCAGTAGGTGCTGGGGGTGACCCTAGCAGCAGTAGTAGTGATGCAGTAGGTGCTGGGGGTGGCCCTAGCAGTAGTAGTGATGCAGTAGGTGCTGGGGGTGGCCCTAGCAGTAGTAGTGATGCAGTAGGTGCTGGGGGTGGCCCTAGCAGTAGTACTGATGCAGTAGGTGTTGGGGGTGACCCTAGCAGTAGTAGTGATGCAGTAGGGGCTGGGGTGACCCTAGCAGTAGTAGTGATGCAGTAGGTGCTGGGGGTGACCCTGGCAGTAGTGATGCAGTAGGTGCTGGGGTGACCCTAGCAGTAGTAGTGATGCAGTAGGTGCTGGGGGTGACCCTGGCAGTAGTAGTGATGCAGTAGGTGCTGGGGTGACCCTAGCAGTAGTAGTGATGCAGTAGGTGCTGGGGTGACCCTAGCAGCAGTAGTAGTGATGCAGTAGGTGCTGGGGTGACCCTAGCAGTAGTAGTGATGCAGTAGGTGCTGGGGTGACCCTGGCAGTAGTAGTGATGCAGTAGGTGCTGGGGGTGACCCTAGCAGTAGTAGTGATGCAGTAGGTGCTGGGGGTGACCCTGGCAGTAGTAGTGATGCAGTAGGTGCTGGGGGTGGCCCTAGCAGTAGTACTGATGCAGTAGGTGTTGGGGGTGACCCTAGCAGTAGTAGTGATGCAGTAGGTGCTGGGGGTGGCCCTAGCAGTAGTAGTGATGCAGAAGGTGCTGGGGTGGCCCTAGCAGCAGTAGTAGTAATGCAGTAGGTGCTGGGGGTGGCCCTAGCAGTAGTAGTGATGCAGTAGGTGCTGGGGGTGGCCCTAGCAGTAGTAGTGATGCAGTAGGTGCTGGGGGTGGCCCTAGCAGTAGTAGTGATGCAGTAGGTGCTGGGGGTGACCCTGGCAGTAGTAGTGATGCAGTAGGTGCTGGGGTGACCCTAGCAGCAGTAGTGATGCAGTAGGTGCTGGGGTGACCCTAGCAGCAGTAGTAGTGATGCAGTAGGTGCTGGGGTGACCCTAGCAGTAGTAGTGATGCAGTAGGTGCTGGGGGTGACCCTGGCAGTAGTAGTGATGCAGTAGGTGCTGGGGGTGACCCTAGCAGTAGTAGTGATGCAGTAGGTGCTGGGGGTGACCCTGGCAGTAGTAGTGATGCAGTAGGTGCTGGGGGTGGCCCTAGCAGTAGTACTGATGCAGTAGGTGTTGGGGGTGACCCTAGCAGTAGTAGTGATGCAGTAGGTGCTGGGGGTGACCCTGGCAGTAGTAGTGATGCAGTAGGTGCTGGGGTGGCCCTAGCAGTAGTAGTGATGCAGTAGGTGCTGGGGTGACCCTGGCAGTAGTAGTAGTGATGCAGTAGGTGCTGGGGGTGGCCCTAGCAGTAGTAGTGATACAGTAGGTGCTGGGGGTGGTCCTAGCAGTAGTAGTGATGCAGTAGGTGCTGGGGGTGACCCTGGCAGTAGTAGTGATGCAGTAGGTGCTGGGGTGACTCTGGCAGTAGTAGTAGTGATGCAGTAGGTGCTGGGGGTGGCCCTAGCAGTAGTAGTGATGCAGTAGGTGCTGGGGGTGGCCCTAGCAGTAGTAGTGATGCAGTAGGTGCTGGGGGTGACCCTGGCAGTAGTAGTGATGCAGTAGGGGCTGGGGTGACCCTGGCAGTAGTAGTGATGCAGTAGGTGCTGGGGGTGACCCTAGCAGCAGTAGTAGTGATGCAGTAGGTGCTGGGGGTGGCCCTAGCAGTAGTAGTGATGCAGTAGGTGCTGGGGGTGGCCCTAGCAGTAGTAGTGATGCAGTAGGTGCTGGGGGTGGCCCTAGCAGTAGTACTGATGCAGTAGGTGTTGGGGGTGACCCTAGCAGTAGTAGTGATGCAGTAGGGGCTGGGGTGACCCTAGCAGTAGTAGTGATGCAGTAGGTGCTGGGGGTGACCCTGGCAGTAGTGATGCAGTAGGTGCTGGGGTGACCCTAGCAGTAGTAGTGATGCAGTAGGTGCTGGGGGTGACCCTGGCAGTATTAGTGATGCAGTAGGTGCTGGGGTGACCCTAGCAGTAGTAGTGATGCAGTAGGTGCTGGGGTGACCCTGGCAGTAGTAGTGATGCAGTAGGTGCTGGGGTGACCCTGGCAGTAGTAGTGATGCAGTAGGTGCTGGGGTGACCCTAGCAGTAGTAGTGCTGCAGTAGGTGCTGGGGTGGCCCTAGCAGCAGTAGTAGTGATGCAGTAGGGGCTGGTGTGACCCTAGCAGTAGTAGTGATGCAGTAGGTGCTGGGGGTGACCCTAGCAGTAGTAGTGATGCAGTAGGTGCTGGGGTGACCCTAGCAGTAGTGGTGATGCAGTAGGTGCTGGGGTGACCCTGGCAGTAGTAGTGATGCAGTAGGTGCTGGGGTGACCCTAGCAGTAGTAGTGATGCAGTAGGTGCTGGGGTGACCCTAGCAGCAGTAGTAGTGATGCAGTAGGTGCTGGGGTGACCCTAGCAGTAGTAGTGATGCAGTAGGTGCTGGGGGTGACCCTAGCAGTAGTAGTGATGCAGTAGGTGCTGGGGGTGACCCAAGCAGTAGTAGTGATGCAGTAGGTGCTGGGGGTGACCCTGGCAGTAGTAGTGATGCAGTAGGTGCTGGGGTGACCCTGGCAGTAGTAGTGATGCAGTAGGTGCTGGGGGTGGCCCTAGCAGTAGTACTGATGCAGTAGGTGTTGGGGGTGACCCTAGCAGTAGTAGTGATGCAGTAGGTGCTGGGGGTGACCCTGGCAGTAGTAGTGATGCAGTAGGTGCTGGGGTGGCCCTAGCAGTAGTAGTGATGCAGTAGGTGCTGGGGGTGACCCTAGCAGTAGTAGTGATGCAGTAGGTGCTGGGGGTGACCCTAGCAGTAGTAGTGATGCAGTAGGTGCTGGGGTGACCCTAGCAGTAGTGGTGATGCAGTAGGTACTGGGGTGACCCTAGCAGTAGTAGTGATGCAGTAGGTGCTGGGGGTGGCCCTAGCAGTAGTAGTGATGCAGTAGGTGCTGGGGTGACCCTATCAGTAGTAGTGATGCAGTAGGTGCTGGGGGTGGCCCTAGCAGTAGTAGTGATGCAGTAGGTGCTGGGGTGACCCTAGCAGTAGTAGTGATGCAGTAGGTGCTGGGGGTGGCCCTAGCAGTAGTAGTGATGCAGTAGGTGCTGGGGGTGGCCCTAGCAGTAGTAGTGATGCAGTAGGTGCTGGGGGTGGCCCTAGCAGTAGTAGTGATGCAGTAGGTGCTGGGGGTGGCCCTAGCAGTAGTAGTGATGCAGTAGGTGCTGGGGGTGACCCTGGCAGTAGTAGTGATGCAGTAGGTGCTGGGGTGACCCTAGCAGTAGTAGTGATGCAGTAGGTGCTGGGGTGACCCTGGCAGTAGTAGTGATGCAGTAGGTGCTGGGGTGACCCTGGTAGTAGTAGTGATGCAGTAGGTGCTGGGGTGACCCTAGCAGCAGTAGTAGTGATGCAGTAGGTGCTGGGGTGACCCTAGCAGCAGTAGTAGTGATGCAGTAGGTGTTGGGGGTGACCCTAGCAGTAGTAGTGATGCAGTAGGTGTTGGGGGTGACCCTAGCAGTAGTAGTGATGCAGTAGGTGCTGGGGGTGGCGCTAGCAGTAGTTGTGATGCAGTAGGTGCTGGGGTGGCCCTAGCAGCAGTAGTAGTGATGCAGTAGGTGCTGGGGTGACCCTAGCAGTAGTAGTGATGCAGTAGGTGCTGGGGTGACCCTAGCAGTAGTAGTGCTGCAGTAGGTGCTGGGGTGACCCTAGCAGTAGTAGTGATGCAGTAGGTGCTGGGGGTGACCCTGGCAGTAGTAGTGATGCAGTAGGTGCTGGGGTGACCCTAGCAGTAGTAGTGATGCAGTAGGTGCTGGGGTGACCCTGGCAGTAGTAGTGATGCAGTAGGTGCTGGGGGTGACCCTGGCAGTAGTAGTGATGCAGTAGGTGCTGGGGTGACCCTAGCAGTAGTGCTGCAGTAGGTGCTGGGGTGGCCCTAGCAGCAGTAGTAGCGTGCAGTAGGGGCTGGTGTGACCCTAGCAGTAGTAGTGATGCAGTAGGTGCTGGGGGTGACCCTAGCAGTAGTAGTAATGCAGTAGGTGCTGGGGGTGACCCTAGCAGTAGTAGTGATGCAGTAGGTGCTGGGGTGACCCTAGCAGTAGTGGTGATGCAGTAGGTGCTGGGGTGACCCTGGCAGTAGTAGTGATGCAGTAGGTGCTGGGGTGACCCTAGCAGTAGTAGTGATGCAGTAGGTGCTGGGGGTGGCCCTAGCAGTAGTAGTGATGCAGTAGGTGCTGGGGTGACCCTATCAGTAGTAGTGATGCAGTAGGTGCTGGGGGTGGCCCTAGCAGTAGTAGTGATGCAGTAGGTGCTGGCGTGACACTAGCATTAGTAGTGATGCAGTAGGCGCTGAGGGTGACCCTAGCAGTAGTAGCAATGTATTAAGGGGCTGGGGGTGACCCTAGCAGTAGTAGTGATGCAGTAGGTGCTGGGGGTGACCCTATTAGTAGTAGTGATGCAGTAGGTGCTGGGGTGACCCTGGCAGTAGTAGTGATGCAGTAGGTGCTGGGGGTGGCCCTAGCAGTAGTAGTGATGCAGTAGGTGCTGGGGTGACCCTGGCAGTAGTAGTGATGCAGTAGGTGCTGGAATGACCCTAGCAGTAGCCGTGATGCAGTAGGTGCTGGGGTGACCCTATCAGTAGTAGTGATGCAGTAGGTGCTGGGGTGACCCTGGCAGTAGTAGTGATGCAGTAGGTGCTGGGGTGACCCTATCAGTAGTAGTGATGCAGTAGGTGCTGGGGTGACCCTGGCAGTAGTAGTGATGCAGTAGGTGCTGGGGGTGGCCCTAGCAGTAGTAGTGATGCAGTAGTAGTGATGCAGTAGGGGCTGGTGTGACCCTATCAGTAGTAGTGATGCAGTAGGTGCTGGGGTGACCCTGGCAGTAGTAGTGATGCAGTAGGTGCTGGGGGTGGCCCTAGCAGTAGTAGTGATGCAGTAGTAGTGATGCAGTAGGGGCTGGGGTGACCCTATCCGTAGTAGTGATGCAGTAGGTGCTGGGGTGACCCTAGCAGTAGTAGTGATGCTGTAGGTGCTGGGGTGACCCTAGCAGTAGTAGTGATGCAGGAGGTGTTGGGGGTGGCCCTAGCAGTAGTGGTGATGCAGTAGGTGCTGGGGGTGGCCCTAGCAGTAGTAGTGATGCAGTAGGTGCTGGGGGTGGCCCTAGCAGTAGTAGTGATGCAGTAGTAGTGATGCAGTAGGGGCTGGGGTGACCCTATCAGTAGTAGTGATGCAGTAGGTGCTGGGGTGACCCTGGCAGTAGTAGTGATGCAGTAGGTGCTGGGGGTGGCCCTAGCAGTAGTAGTGATGCAGTAGTAGTGATGCAGTAGGGGCTGGGGTGACCCTAGCAGTAGTAGTGATGCAGTAGGTGCTGGGGTGACCCTGGCAGTAGTAGTGATGCAGTAGGTGCTGGGGGTGGCCCTAGCAGTAGTAGTGATGCAGTAGTAGTGATGCAGTAGGTGCTGGGGTGACCCTAGCAGTAGTAGTGATGCAGTAGGTGCTGGGGTGACCCTAGCAGTAGTAGTGATGCAGGAGGTGTTGGGGGTGACCCTAGCAGTAGTGGTGATGCAGTAGGTGCTGGGGGTGGCTCTAGCAGTAGTAGTGATGCAGTAGGTGCTGGGGTGACCCTAGCAGTAATAGTGATGCAGTAGGTGCTGGGGGTGGCCTTAGCAGTAGTAGTGATGCAGTAGGTGCTGGGGGTGGCCCTAGCAGTAGTAGTGATGCAGTAGGTGCTGGGGTGACCCTAGCAGTAGTAGTGATGCAGTAGGTGCTGGGGTGACCCTAGCAGTAGTAGTGATGCAGTAGGTGCTGGGGGTGGCCCTAGCAGTAGTAGTGATGCGGTAGGTGCTGGGGTGACCCTAGCAGTAGTAGTGATGCAGTAGGTGCTGGGGTGACCCTAGCAGTAGTAGTGATGCAGTAGGTGCTGGGGGTGCCCTAGCAGTAGTAGTGATGCAGTAGGTGCTGGGGTGACCCTAGCAGTAGTAGTGATGCAGTAGGTGCTGGGGGTGACCATAGCAGTAGTAGTGATGCAGTAGGTGCTGGGGGTGGCCCTAGCAGTAGTAGTGATGCAGTAGGTGCTGGGGGTGGCCCTAGCAGTAGTAGTGATGCAGTAGGTGCTGGGGTGACCCTAGCAGTAGTAGTGCTGCAGTAGGTGCTGGGGTGACCCTATCAGTAGTAGTGATGCAGTAGGTGCTGGGGGTGGCCCTAGCAGTAGTAGTGATGCAGTAGGTGCTGGGGTGACCATAGCAGTAGCCGTGATGCAGTAGGTGCTGGGGGTGACCCTAGCAGCAGTAGTGATGCAGTAGGTGCTGGGGTGACCCTGGCAGTAGTAGTGATGCAGTAGGTGCTGGGGGTGGCCCTAGCAGTAGTAGTGATGCAGTAGGTGCTGGGGTGGCCCTAGCAGTAGTAGTGATGCAGTAGGTGCTGGGGTGACCCTATCAGTAGTAGTGATGCAGTAGGTGCTGGGGGTGGCCCTAGCAGCAGTAGTGATGCAGTAGGGGCTGGGGTGACCCTAGCAGTAGTAGTGATGCAGTAGGTGCTGGGGTGGCCCTAGCAGTAGTGGTGATGCAGTAGGTGCTGGGGTGACCCTAGCAGTAGTGGTGATGCAGTAGGTGCTGGGGTGACCCTATCAGTAGTAGTGATGCAGTAGGTGCTAGGGGTGACCCTAGCAGTAGTAGTGAGGCAGTAGGTGCTGGGGGTGACCCTAGCAGTAGTAGTGATGCAGTAGGTGCTAGGGGTGACCCTAGCAGTAGTAGTGCTGCAGTAGGTGCTGGGGTGGCCCTAGCAGCAGTAGTAGTGATGCAGTAGGGGCTGGTGTGACCCTAGCAGTATTAGTGATGCAGTAGGTGCTGGGGGTGACCCTAGCAGTAGTAGTGATGCAGTAGGTGCTGGGGTGACCCTAGCAGTGGTAGTGATGCAGTAGGTGCTGGGGTGACCCTAGCAGTAGTGGTGATGCAGTAGGTGCTGGGGTGACCCTAGCAGTAGTAGTGATGCAGTAGGTGCTGGGGGTGGCCCTAGCAGTAGTAGTGATGCAGTAGGTGCTGGGGGTGGCCATAGCAGCAGTAGTGATGCAGTAGGGGCTGGGGTGACCCTAGCAGTAGTTGTGATGCAGTAGGTGCTGGGGGTGGCCCTAGCAGTAGTAGTGATGCAGTAGGTGCTGGGGTTGGCCCTAGCAGCAGTAGTAGTGATGCAGTAGGTGCTGGGGTGACCCTAGCAGTAGTAGTGATGCAGTAGGTGCTGGGGTGACCCTGGCAGTAGTAGTGATGCAGTAGGGGCTGGAGTGACCCTAGCAGTAGTAGTGATGCAGTAGGTGCTGGGGCGATCCTATCAGTAGCAGTGATGCAGTAGGTGCTGGGGGTGGCCCTAGCAGCAGTAGTGATGCAGTAGGTGCTGGGGGTGGTCTTAGCAGCAGTAGTGATGCAGTAGGTGCTGGGGGTGGCCCTAGCAGCAGTAGTGATGCAGTAGGTGCTGGGGGTGGCCCTAGCAGCAGTAGTGATGCAGTAGGTGCTGGGGTGACCCTGGCAGTAGTAGTGATGCAGTAGGGGCTGGGGTGACCCTAGCAGTAGTAGTGATGCAGTCGGTGTGTGGGATGGCCCTAGCAGTAGTAGTGATGCAGTAGGTGCTGGGGGTGGCCCTAGCAGTAGTAGTGATGCATTAGGTGCTGGGGGTGGCCCTAGCAGTAGTAGTGATGCAGTAGGTGCTGGGGGTGGCCCTAGCAGTAGTAGTGATGCAGTAGGTGCTGGGGTGACCCTAGCAGTAGTAGTGATGCAGTAGGTGCTGGGGGTGGCCCTAGCAGTAGTAGTGATGCAGTAGGTGCTGGGGTGACCCTATCAGTAGTAGTGATGCAGTAGGTGCTGGGGGTGGCCCTAGCAGTAGTAGTGATGCAGTCGGGGCTGGGGTGACCCTAGCAGTAGTAGTGATGCAGTAGGTGCTGGGGGTGGCCCTAGCAGTAGTAGTGATGCAGTAGGTGCTGGGGGTGGCCCTAGCAGTAGTAGTGATGCAGTAGGTGCTGGGGTGACCCTAGCAGTAGTAGTGATGCAGTAGGGGCTGGTGTGACCCTAGCAGTAGTAGTGATGCAGTAGGTGCTGGGGGTGACCTTAGCAGTAGTAGTGATGCAGTAGGTGCTGGGGTGGCCCTAGCAGCAGTAGTAGTGATGCAGTACGTGTTGGGGGTGACCCTAGCAGTAGTAGTGATGCAGTAGGTGCCTGGGCGGCCCTAGCAGCAGTAGTAGTGATGCAGTAGGGGCTGGTGTGACCCTAGCAGTAGTAGTGATGCAGTAGGTGCTGGGGGTGGCCCTAGCAGCAGTATTGATGCAGTAGGTGCTGGGGTGGCCCTAGCAGCAGTAGTAGTGATGCAGTAGGTGCTGGGGTGACCCTAGCAGTAGTAGTGATGCAGTAGGTGCTGGGGTGACCCTGGCAGTAGTAGTGATATAGTAGGTGCTGGGGGTGGTCCTAGCAGTAGTAGTGATTCAGTAGGGGCTGGTGTGACCCTAGCAGTAATAGTGATGCAGTAGGTGCTGGGGGTGACCCTAGCAGTAGTAGTGATGCAGTAGGTGCTGGGGTGGCCCTAGCAGCAGTAGTAGTGATGCAGTAGGGGCTGGTGTGACCCTAGCAGCAGTAGTAGTGATGCAGTAGGTGCTGGGGGTGGCCCTAGCAGCAGTAGTGATGCAATAGGTGCTGGGGTGGCCCTAGCAGTAGTAGTGATGCAGTAGGTGCTGGGGTGACCCTGGCAGTAGTAGTGATGCAGTAGGGGCTGGGGTGACCCTAGCAGTAGTACTGATGCAGTAGGTGTTGGGGGTGACCCTAGCAGTAGTAGTGATGCAGTAGGTGCTGGGGGTGACCCTGGCAGTAGTAGTGATGCAGTAGGTGCTGGGGTGGCCCTAGCAGTAGTAGTGATGCAGTAGGTGCTGGGGTGACCCTGGCAGTAGTAGTAGTGATGCAGTAGGTGCTGGGGGTGGCCCTAGCAGTAGTAGTGATGCAGTAGGTGCTGGGGGTGGCCCTAGCAGTAGTAGTGATGCAGTAGGTGCTGGGGGTGACCCTGGCAGTAGTAGTGATGCAGTAGGTGCTGGGGTGACCCTGGCAGTAGTAGTAGTGATGCAGTAGGTGCTGGGGGTGGCCCTAGCAGTAGTAGTGATGCAGTAGGTGCTGGGGGTGGCCCTAGCAGTAGTAGTGATGCAGTAGGTGCTGGGGGTGACCCTGGCAGTAGTAGTGATGCAGTAGGTGCTGGGGGTGACCCTAGTAGCAGTAGTAGTGATGCAGTAGGTGCTGGGGGTGGCCTTAGCAGTAGTAGTGATGCAGTAGGTGCTGGGGGTGGCCCTAGCAGTAGTAGTGATGCAGTAGGTGCTGGGGGTGGCCCTAGCAGTAGTAGTGATGCAGTAGGTGCTGGGGGTGACCCTGGCAGTAGTAGTGATGCAGTAGGTGCTGGGGGTGACCCTAGCAGTAGTAGTGATGCAGTAGGTGCTGGGGTGACCCTAGCAGTAGTAGTGATGCAGTAGGTGCTGGGGGTGACCCTGGCAGTAGTAGTGATGCAGTAGGTGCTGGGGTGACCCTAGCAGTAGTAGTGCTGCAGTAGGTGCTGGGGTGGCCCTAGCAGTAGTAGTGATGCAGAAGGTGCTGGGGTGGCCCTAGCAGCAGTAGTAGTAATGCAGTAGGTGCTGGGGGTGGCCCTAGCAGTAGTAGTGATGCAGTAGGTGCTGGGGATGGCCCTAGCAGCAGTAGTGATGCAGTAGGTGCTGGGGGTGGCCCTAGCAGTAGTAGTGATGCAGTAGGGGCTGGGGATGGCCCTAGCAGTAGTAGTGATGCAGTCGGTGTGGGGGATGGCCCTAGCAGTAGTAGTGATGCAGTAGGTGCTGGGGTGACCCTAGCAGTAGTAGTGATGCAGTAGGGGCTGGGGTGGCCCTAGCAGTAGTAGTGATGCAGTAGGTGCTGGGGGTGGCCCTAGCAGTAGTAGTGATGCAGTAGGTGCTGGGGGTGGCCCTAGCAGTAGTGGTGATGCAGTAGGTGCTGGGGGTGGCCCTAGCAGTAGTAGTGATGCAGTAGGGGCTGGGGTGACCCTAGCAGTAGTAGTGATGCAGGAGGTGCTGGGGTGGCCCTAGCAGTAGTAGTGATGCAGGAGGTGCTGGGGTGGCCCTAGCAGTAGTAGTGATGCAGTAGGTGCTGGGGTGACCCTAGCAGTAGTAGTGATGCAGTAGGTGCTGGGGGTGACCCTAGCAGTAGTAGTGATGCAGTAGGTGCTGGGGTGGCCCTAGCAGTAGCCGTGATGCAGTCGGTGTGGGGGTGGCCCTAGCAGTAGTAGTGATGCAGTAGGTGCTGGGGGTGGCCCTGGCAGTAGTAGTGATGCAGTAGGTGCTGGGGTGCCCCTATCAGTAGTAGTGATGCAGTAGGGGCTGGGGTGACCCTAGCAGTAGTAGTGATGCAGTAGGTGCTGGGGGTGGCCCTGGCAGTAGTAGTGATGCAGTAGGTGCTGGGGTGACCCTATCAGTAGTAGTGATGCAGTAGGTGCTGGGGTGACCCTAGCAGTAGTAGTGATGCAGTAGGTGCTGGGGGTGGCCCTAGCAGTAGTAGTGATGCAGTAGGTGTTGGGGGTGACCCTAGCAGTAGTAGTGATGCAGTAGGTGCTGGGGGTGGCCCTGGCAGTAGTAGTGATGCAGTAGGGGCTGGGGTGACCCTAGCAGTAGTAGTGATGCAGTAGGTGCTGGGGTGACCCTAGCAGTAGTAGTGATGCAGTAGGGGCTGGGGTGGCCCTAGCAGTAGTAGTGATGCAGTAGGTGCTGGGGTGACCCTGGCAGTAGTAGTGATGCAGTAGGTGCTGGGGGTGGCCCTAGCAGTAGTACTGATGCAGTAGGTGTTGGGGGTGACCCTAGCAGTAGTAGTGATGCAGTAGGTGCTGGGGGTGACCCTGGCAGTAGTAGTGATGCAGTAGGTGCTGGGGTGGCCCTAGCAGTAGTAGTGATGCAGTAGGTGCTGGGGGTGACCCTAGCAGTAGTAGTGATGCAGTAGGTGCTGGGGGTGACCCTAGCAGTAGTAGTGATGCAGTAGGTGCTGGGTGACCCTAGCAGTAGTGGTGATGCAGTAGGTGCTGGGGTGACCCTAGCAGTAGTAGTGATGCAGTAGGTGCTGGGGGTGGCCCTAGCAGTAGTAGTGATGCAGTAGGTGCTGGGGTGACCCTATCAGTAGTAGTGATGCAGTAGGTGCTGGGGGTGGCCCTAGCAGTAGTAGTGATGCAGTAGGTGCTGGGGTGACCCTAGCAGTAGTAGTGATGCAGTAGGTGCTGGGGGTGGCCCTAGCAGTAGTAGTGATGCAGTAGGTGCTGGGGGTGGCCTAGCAGTAGTAGTGATGCAGTAGGTGCTGGGGGTGGCCCTAGCAGTAGTAGTGATGCAGTAGGTGCTGGGGGTGGCCCTAGCAGTAGTAGTGATGCAGTAGGTGCTGGGGGTGACCCTGGCAGTAGTAGTGATGCAGTAGGTGCTGGGGTGACCCTAGCAGTAGTAGTGATGCAGTAGGTGCTGGGGTGACCCTGGCAGTAGTAGTGATGCAGTAGGTGCTGGGGTGACCCTGGTAGTAGTAGTGATGCAGTAGGTGCTGGGGTGACCCTAGCAGCAGTAGTAGTGATGCAGTAGGTGCTGGGGTGACCCTAGCAGCAGTAGTAGTGATGCAGTAGGTGTTGGGGGTGACCCTAGCAGTAGTAGTGATGCAGTAGGTGTTGGGGGTGACCCTAGCAGTAGTAGTGATGCAGTAGGTGCTGGGGGTGGCGCTAGCAGTAGTTGTGATGCAGTAGGTGCTGGGGTGGCCCTAGCAGCAGTAGTAGTGATGCAGTAGGTGCTGGGGTGACCCTAGCAGTAGTAGTGATGCAGTAGGTGCTGGGGTGACCCTAGCAGTAGTAGTGCTGCAGTAGGTGCTGGGGTGACCCTAGCAGTAGTAGTGATGCAGTAGGTGCTGGGGGTGACCCTGGCAGTAGTAGTGATGCAGTAGGTGCTGGGGTGACCCTAGCAGTAGTAGTGATGCAGTAGGTGCTGGGGTGACCCTGGCAGTAGTAGTGATGCAGTAGGTGCTGGGGGTGACCCTGGCAGTAGTAGTGATGCAGTAGGTGCTGGGGTGACCCTAGCAGTAGTGCTGGCAGTAGGTGCTGGGGTGGCCCTAGCAGCAGTAGTAGCGTGCAGTAGGGGCTGGTGTGACCCTAGCAGTAGTAGTGATGCAGTAGGTGCTGGGGGTGACCCTAGCAGTAGTAGTAATGCAGTAGGTGCTGGGGGTGACCCTAGCAGTAGTAGTGATGCAGTAGGTGCTGGGGTGACCCTAGCAGTAGTGGTGATGCAGTAGGTGCTGGGGTGACCCTGGCAGTAGTAGTGATGCAGTAGGTGCTGGGGTGACCCTAGCAGTAGTAGTGATGCAGTAGGTGCTGGGGGTGGCCCTAGCAGTAGTAGTGATGCAGTAGGTGCTGGGGGTGACCCTATCAGTAGTAGTGATGCAGTAGGTGCTGGGGGTGGCCCTAGCAGTAGTAGTGATGCAGTAGGTGCTGGCGTGACACTAGCATTAGTAGTGATGCAGTAGGCGCTGAGGGTGACCCTAGCAGTAGTAGCAATGTATTAAGGGGCTGGGGGTGACCCTAGCAGTAGTAGTGATGCAGTAGGTGCTGGGGGTGACCCTATTAGTAGTAGTGATGCAGTAGGTGCTGGGGTGACCCTGGCAGTAGTAGTGATGCAGTAGGTGCTGGGGGTGGCCCTAGCAGTAGTAGTGATGCAGTAGGTGCTGGGTGACCCTGGCAGTAGTAGTGATGCAGTAGGTGCTGGAATGACCCTAGCAGTAGCCGTGATGCAGTAGGCTGCTGGGGTGACCCCTATCAGTAGTAGTGATGCAGTAGGTGCTGGGGTGACCCTGGCAGTAGTAGTGATGCAGTAGGTGCTGGGGTGACCCTATCAGTAGTAGTGATGCAGTAGGTGCTGGGGTGACCCTGGCAGTAGTAGTGATGCAGTAGGTGCTGGGGGTGGCCCTAGCAGTAGTAGTGATGCAGTAGTAGTGATGCAGTAGGGGCTGGTGTGACCCTATCAGTAGTAGTGATGCAGTAGGTGCTGGGGTGACCCTGGCAGTAGTAGTGATGCAGTAGGTGCTGGGGGTGGCCCCTAGCAGTAGTAGTGATGCAGTAGTAGTGATGCAGTAGGGGCTGGGGTGACCCTATCCGTAGTAGTGATGCAGTAGGTGCTGGGGTGACCCTAGCAGTAGTAGTGATGCTGTAGGTGCTGGGGTGACCCTAGCAGTAGTAGTGATGCAGTAGGTGCTGGGGTGACCCTAGCAGTAGTAGTGATGCTGTAGGTGCTGGGGTGACCCTAGCAGTAGTAGTGATGCAGGAGGTGTTGGGGGTGGCCCTAGCAGTAGTGGTGATGCATTAGGTGCTGGGGGTGGCCCTAGCAGTAGTAGTGATGCAGTAGGTGCTGGGGGTGGCCCTAGCAGTAGTAGTGATGCAGTAGTAGTGATGCAGTAGGGGCTGGGGTGACCCTATCAGTAGTAGTGATGCAGTAGGTGCTGGGGTGACCCTGGAAGTAGTAGTGATGCAGTAGGTGCTGGGGGTGGCCCTAGCAGTAGTAGTGATGCAGTAGTAGTGATGCAGTAGGGGCTGGGGTGACCCTAGCAGTAGTAGTGATGCAGTAGGTGCTGGGGTGACCCTGGCAGTAGTAGTGATGCAGTAGGTGCTGGGGGTGGCCCTAGCAGTAGTAGTGATGCAGTAGTAGTGATGCAGTAGGTGCTGGGGTGACCCTAGCAGTAGTAGTGATGCAGTAGGTGCTGGGGTGACCCTAGCAGTAGTAGTGATGCAGGAGGTGTTGGGGGTGACCCTAGCAGTAGTGGTGATGCAGTAGGTGCTGGGGGTGGCTCTAGCAGTAGTAGTGATGCAGTAGGTGCTGGGGTGACCCTAGCAGTAATAGTGATGCAGTAGGTGCTGGGGGTGGCCTTAGCAGTAGTAGTGATGCAGTAGGTGCTGGGGGTGGCCCTAGCAGTAGTAGTGATGCAGTAGGTGCTGGGGTGACCCTAGCAGTAGTAGTGATGCAGTAGGTGCTGGGGTGACCCTAGCAGTAGTAGTGATGCAGTAGGTGCTGGGGGTGGCCCTAGCAGTAGTAGTGATGCGGTAGGTGCTGGGGTGACCCTAGCAGTAGTAGTGATGCAGTAGGTGCTGGGGTGACCCTAGCAGTAGTAGTGATGCAGTAGGTGCTGGGGGTGCCCTAGCAGTAGTAGTGATGCAGTAGGTGCTGGGGTGACCCTAGCAGTAGTAGTGATGCAGTAGGTGCTGGGGGTGACCATAGCAGTAGTAGTGATGCAGTAGGTGCTGGGGGTGGCCCTAGCAGTAGTAGTGATGCAGTAGGTGCTGGGGGTGGCCCTAGCAGTAGTAGTGATGCAGTAGGTGCTGGGGTGACCCTAGCAGTAGTAGTGCTGCAGTAGGTGCTGGGGTGACCCTATCAGTAGTAGTGATGCAGTAGGTGCTGGGGGTGGCCCTAGCAGTAGTAGTGATGCAGTAGGTGCTGGGGTGACCATAGCAGTAGCCGTGATGCAGTAGGTGCTGGGGGTGACCCTAGCAGCAGTAGTGATGCAGTAGGTGCTGGGGTGACCCTGGCAGTAGTAGTGATGCAGTAGGTGCTGGGGGTGGCCCTAGCAGTAGTAGTGATGCAGTAGGTGCTGGGGTGGCCCTAGCAGTAGTAGTGATGCAGTAGGTGCTGGGGTGACCCTATCAGTAGTAGTGATGCAGTAGGTGCTGGGGGTGGCCCTAGCAGCAGTAGTGATGCAGTAGGGGCTGGGGTGACCCTAGCAGTAGTAGTGATGCAGTAGGTGCTGGGGTGGCCCTAGCAGTAGTGGTGATGCAGTAGGTGCTGGGGTGACCCTAGCAGTAGTGGTGATGCAGTAGGTGCTGGGGTGACCCTATCAGTAGTAGTGATGCAGTAGGTGCTAGGGGTGACCCTAGCAGTAGTAGTGAGGCAGTAGGTGCTGGGGGTGACCCTAGCAGTAGTAGTGATGCAGTAGGTGCTAGGGGTGACCCTAGCAGTAGTAGTGCTGCAGTAGGTGCTGGGGTGGCCCTAGCAGCAGTAGTAGTGATGCAGTAGGGGCTGGTGTGACCCTAGCAGTATTAGTGATGCAGTAGGTGCTGGGGGTGACCCTAGCAGTAGTAGTGATGCAGTAGGTGCTGGGGTGACCCTAGCAGTGGTAGTGATGCAGTAGGTGCTGGGGTGACCCTAGCAGTAGTGGTGATGCAGTAGGTGCTGGGGTGACCCTAGCAGTAGTAGTGATGCAGTAGGTGCTGGGGGTGGCCCTAGCAGTAGTAGTGATGCAGTAGGTGCTGGGGGTGGCCATAGCAGCAGTAGTGATGCAGTAGGGGCTGGGGTGACCCTAGCAGTAGTTGTGATGCAGTAGGTGCTGGGGGTGGCCCTAGCAGTAGTAGTGATGCAGTAGGTGCTGGGGTTGGCCCTAGCAGCAGTAGTAGTGATGCAGTAGGTGCTGGGGTGACCCTAGCAGTAGTAGTGATGCAGTAGGTGCTGGGGTGACCCTGGCAGTAGTAGTGATGCAGTAGGGGCTGGAGTGACCCTAGCAGTAGTAGTGATGCAGTAGGTGCTGGGGCGATCCTATCAGTAGTAGTGATGCAGTAGGTGCTGGGGGTGGCCCTAGCAGCAGTAGTGATGCAGTAGGTGCTGGGGGTGGTCTTAGCAGCAGTAGTGATGCAGTAGGTGCTGGGGGTGGCCCTAGCAGCAGTAGTGATGCAGTAGGTGCTGGGGGTGGCCCTAGCAGCAGTAGTGATGCAGTAGGTGCTGGGGTGACCCTGGCAGTAGTAGTGATGCAGTAGGGGCTGGGGTGACCCTAGCAGTAGTAGTGATGCAGTCGGTGTGTGGGATGGCCCTAGCAGTAGTAGTGATGCAGTAGGTGCTGGGGGTGGCCCTAGCAGTAGTAGTGATGCATTAGGTGCTGGGGGTGGCCCTAGCAGTAGTAGTGATGCAGTAGGTGCTGGGGGTGGCCCTAGCAGTAGTAGTGATGCAGTAGGTGCTGGGGTGACCCTAGCAGTAGTAGTGATGCAGTAGGTGCTGGGGGTGGCCCTAGCAGTAGTAGTGATGCAGTAGGTGCTGGGGTGACCCTATCAGTAGTAGTGATGCAGTAGGTGCTGGGGGTGGCCCTAGCAGTAGTAGTGATGCAGTCGGGGCTGGGGTGACCCTAGCAGTAGTAGTGATGCAGTAGGTGCTGGGGGTGGCCCTAGCAGTAGTAGTGATGCAGTAGGTGCTGGGGGTGGCCCTAGCAGTAGTAGTGATGCAGTAGGTGCTGGGGTGACCCTAGCAGTAGTAGTGATGCAGTAGGGGCTGGTGTGACCCTAGCAGTAGTAGTGATGCAGTAGGTGCTGGGGGTGACCTTAGCAGTAGTAGTGATGCAGTAGGTGCTGGGGTGGCCCTAGCAGCAGTAGTAGTGATGCAGTACGTGTTGGGGGTGACCCTAGCAGTAGTAGTGATGCAGTAGGTGCCTGGGCGGCCCTAGCAGCAGTAGTAGTGATGCAGTAGGGGCTGGTGTGACCCTAGCAGTAGTAGTGATGCAGTAGGTGCTGGGGGTGGCCCTAGCAGCAGTATTGATGCAGTAGGTGCTGGGGTGGCCCTAGCAGCAGTAGTAGTGATGCAGTAGGTGCTGGGGTGACCCTAGCAGTAGTAGTGATGCAGTAGGTGCTGGGGTGACCCTGGCAGTAGTAGTGATATAGTAGGTGCTGGGGGTGGTCCTAGCAGTAGTAGTGATTCAGTAGGGGCTGGTGTGACCCTAGCAGTAATAGTGATGCAGTAGGTGCTGGGGGTGACCCTAGCAGTAGTAGTGATGCAGTAGGTGCTGGGGTGGCCCTAGCAGCAGTAGTAGTGATGCAGTAGGGGCTGGTGTGACCCTAGCAGCAGTAGTAGTGATGCAGTAGGTGCTGGGGGTGGCCCTAGCAGCAGTAGTGATGCAATAGGTGCTGGGGTGGCCCTAGCAGTAGTAGTGATGCAGTAGGTGCTGGGGTGACCCTGGCAGTAGTAGTGATGCAGTAGGGGCTGGGGTGACCCTAGCAGTAGTACTGATGCAGTAGGTGTTGGGGGTGACCCTAGCAGTAGTAGTGATGCAGTAGGTGCTGGGGGTGACCCTGGCAGTAGTAGTGATGCAGTAGGTGCTGGGGTGGCCCTAGCAGTAGTAGTGATGCAGTAGGTGCTGGGGTGACCCTGGCAGTAGTAGTAGTGATGCAGTAGGTGCTGGGGGTGGCCCTAGCAGTAGTAGTGATGCAGTAGGTGCTGGGGGTGGCCCTAGCAGTAGTAGTGATGCAGTAGGTGCTGGGGGTGACCCTGGCAGTAGTAGTGATGCAGTAGGTGCTGGGGTGACCCTGGCAGTAGTAGTAGTGATGCAGTAGGTGCTGGGGGTGGCCCTAGCAGTAGTAGTGATGCAGTAGGTGCTGGGGGTGGCCCTAGCAGTAGTAGTGATGCAGTAGGTGCTGGGGGTGACCCTGGCAGTAGTAGTGATGCAGTAGGTGCTGGGGGTGACCCTAGTAGCAGTAGTAGTGATGCAGTAGGTGCTGGGGGTGGCCCTAGCAGTAGTAGTGATGCAGTAGGTGCTGGGGGTGGCCCTAGCAGTAGTAGTGATGCAGTAGGTGCTGGGGGTGGCCCTAGCAGTAGTAGTGATGCAGTAGGTGCTGGGGGTGACCCTGGCAGTAGTAGTGATGCAGTAGGTGCTGGGGGTGACCCTAGCAGTAGTAGTGATGCAGTAGGTGCTGGGGTGACCCTAGCAGTAGTAGTGATGCAGTAGGTGCTGGGGGTGACCCTGGCAGTAGTAGTGATGCAGTAGGTGCTGGGGTGACCCTAGCAGTAGTAGTGCTGCAGTAGGTGCTGGGGTGGCCCTAGCAGTAGTAGTGATGCAGAAGGTGCTGGGGTGGCCCTAGCAGCAGTAGTAGTAATGCAGTAGGTGCTGGGGGTGGCCCTAGCAGTAGTAGTGATGCAGTAGGTGCTGGGGGTGGCCCTAGCAGCAGTAGTGATGCAGTAGGTGCTGGGGGTGGCCCTAGCAGTAGTAGTGATGCAGTAGGGGCTGGGGATGGCCCTAGCAGTAGTAGTGATGCAGTCGGTGTGGGGGATGGCCCTAGCAGTAGTAGTGATGCAGTAGGTGCTGGGGTGACCCTAGCAGTAGTAGTGATGCAGTAGGGGCTGGGGTGGCCCTAGCAGTAGTAGTGATGCAGTAGGTGCTGGGGGTGGCCCTAGCAGTAGTAGTGATGCAGTAGGTGCTGGGGGTGGCCCTAGCAGTAGTGGTGATGCAGTAGGTGCTGGGGGTGGCCCTAGCAGTAGTAGTGATGCAGTAGGGGCTGGGGTGACCCTAGCAGTAGTAGTGATGCAGGAGGTGCTGGGGTGGCCCTAGCAGTAGTAGTGATGCAGGAGGTGCTGGGGTGGCCCTAGCAGTAGTAGTGATGCAGTAGGTGCTGGGGTGACCCTAGCAGTAGTAGTGATGCAGTAGGTGCTGGGGGTGACCCTAGCAGTAGTAGTGATGCAGTAGGTGCTGGGGTGGCCCTAGCAGTAGCCGTGATGCAGTCGGTGTGGGGGTGGCCCTAGCAGTAGTAGTGATGCAGTAGGTGCTGGGGGTGGCCCTGGCAGTAGTAGTGATGCAGTAGGTGCTGGGGTGCCCCTATCAGTAGTAGTGATGCAGTAGGGGCTGGGGTGACCCTAGCAGTAGTAGTGATGCAGTAGGTGCTGGGGGTGGCCCTGGCAGTAGTAGTGATGCAGTAGGTGCTGGGGTGACCCTATCAGTAGTAGTGATGCAGTAGGTGCTGGGGTGACCCTAGCAGTAGTAGTGATGCAGTAGGTGCTGGGGGTGGCCCTAGCAGTAGTAGTGATGCAGTAGGTGTTGGGGGTGACCCTAGCAGTAGTAGTGATGCAGTAGGTGCTGGGGGTGGCCCTGGCAGTAGTAGTGATGCAGTAGGGGCTGGGGTGACCCTAGCAGTAGTAGTGATGCAGTAGGTGCTGGGGTGACCCTAGCAGTAGTAGTGATGCAGTAGGGGCTGGGGTGGCCCTAGCAGTAGTAGTGATGCAGTAGGTGCTGGGGTGACCCTAGCAGTAGTAGTGATGCAGTAGGTGCTGGGGGTGACCCTAGCAGTAGTAGTGATGCAGTAGGTGCTGGGGTGGCCCTAGCAGCAGAGTAGTGATGCAGTAGGGGCTGGTGTGACCCTAGCAGTAGTAGTGATGCAGTAGGTGCTGGGGGTGGCCCTAGCAGTAGTAGTGATGCAGTAGGTGCTGGGGGTGGCCATAGCAGTAGTAGTGATGCAGTAGGTGCTGGGGTGACCCTAGCAGTAGTAGTGATGCAGTAGGTGCTGGTGTGACCCTAGCAGTAGTAGTGATGCAGTAGGTGCTGGGGTGACCCTAGCAGTAGTAGTGATGCAGTAGGTGCTGGGGTGACCCTAGCAGTAGTAGTGATGCAGTAGGTGCTGGGGGTGGCCCTAGCAGTAGTAGTGATGCAGTAGGTGCTGGGGTGACCCTAGCAGCAGTAGTAGTGATGCAGTAGGTGCTGGGGGTGACCCTAGCAGTAGTAGTGATGCAGTCGGTGTGGGGGATGGCCCTAGCAGTAGTAGTGATGCAGTAGGTGCTGGGGGTGGCCCTAGCAGTAGTAGTGATGCAGTAGGGGCTGGGGATGGCCCTAGCAGTAGTAGTGATGCAGTCGGTGTGGGGGATGGCCCTAGCAGTAGTAGTGATGCAGTAGGTGCTGGGGTGACCCTAGCAGTAGTAGTGATGCAGTAGGGGCTGGGGTGGCCCTAGCAGTAGTAGTGATGCAGTAGGTGCTGGGGGTGGCCCTAGCAGTAGTAGTGATGCAGTAGGTGCTGGGGGTGGCCCTAGCAGTAGTGGTGATGCAGTAGGTGCTGGGGGTGGCCCTAGCAGTAGTAGTGATGCAGTAGGGGCTGGGGTGACCCTAGCAGTAGTAGTGATGCAGGAGGTGCTGGGGTGGCCCTAGCAGTAGTAGTGATGCAGGAGGTGCTGGGGTGGCCCTAGCAGTAGTAGTGATGCAGTAGGTGCTGGGGTGACCCTAGCAGTAGTAGTGATGCAGTAGGTGCTGGGGGTGACCCTAGCAGTAGTAGTGATGCAGTAGGTGCTGGGGTGGCCCTAGCAGTAGCCGTGATGCAGTCGGTGTGGGGGTGGCCCTAGCAGTAGTAGTGATGCAGTAGGTGCTGGGGGTGGCCCTGGCAGTAGTAGTGATGCAGTAGGTGCTGGGGTGCCCCTATCAGTAGTAGTGATGCAGTAGGGGCTGGGGTGACCCTAGCAGTAGTAGTGATGCAGTAGGTGCTGGGGGTGGCCCTGGCAGTAGTAGTGATGCAGTAGGTGATGGGGTGACCCTATCAGTAGTAGTGATGCAGTAGGTGCTGGGGTGACCCTAGCAGTAGTAGTGATGCAGTAGGTGCTGGGGGTGGCCCTAGCAGTAGTAGTGATGCAGTAGGTGTTGGGGGTGACCCTAGCAGTAGTAGTGATGCAGTAGGTGCTGGGGGTGGCCCTGGCAGTAGTGATGCAGTAGGGGCTGGGGTGACCCTAGCAGTAGTAGTGATGCAGTAGGTGCTGGGGTGACCCTAGCAGTAGTAGTGATGCAGTAGGGGCTGGGGTGGCCCTAGCAGTAGTAGTGATGCAGTAGGTGCTGGGGTGACCCTAGCAGTAGTAGTGATGCAGTAGGTGCTGGGGGTGACCCTAGCAGTAGTAGTGATGCAGTAGGTGCTGGGGTGGCCCTAGCAGCAGAGTAGTGATGCAGTAGGGGCTGGTGTGACCCTAGCAGTAGTAGTGATGCAGTAGGTGCTGGGGGTGGCCCTAGCAGTAGTAGTGATGCAGTAGGTGCTGGGGGATGGCCCTAGCAGTAGTAGTGATGCAGTAGGTGCTGGGGTGACCCTAGCAGCAGTAGTAGTGATGCAGTAGGTGCTGGGGGTGACCCTAGCAGTAGTAGTGATGCAGTCGGTGTGGGGGATGGCCCTAGCAGTAGTAGTGATGCAGTAGGTGCTGGGGTGACCCTAGCAGTAGTAGTGATGCAGTAGGTGCTGGGGTGACCCTATCAGTAGTAGTGATGCAGTAGGTGCTGGGGGTGGCCCTAGCAGCAGTAGTGATGCAGTAGGGGCTGGGGTGACCCTAGCAGTAGTAGTGATGCAGTAGGTGCTGGGGGTGGCCCTAGCAGTAGTAGTGATGCAGTAGGTGCTGGGGTGGCCCTAGCAGTAGTAGTGATGCAGTAGGTGCTGGGGGTGGCCCTAGCAGTAGTAGTGATGCAGTAGGTGCTGGGGGTGACCCTGGCAGTAGTAGTGATGCAGTAGGTGCTGGGGTGACCCTAGCAGTAGTAGTGATGCAGTAGGTGCTGGGGTGACCCTAGCAGCAGTAGTAGTGATGCAGTAGGTGCTGGGGTGACCCTAGCAGTAGTAGTGATGCAGTAGGTGCTGGGGGTGACCCTGGCAGTAGTAGTGATGCAGTAGGTGCTGGGGGTGACCCTAGCAGTAGTAGTGATGCAGTAGGTGCTGGGGGTGACCCTGGCAGTAGTAGTGATGCAGTAGGTGCTGGGGGTGGCCCTAGCAGTAGTACTGATGCAGTAGGTGTTGGGGGTGACCCTAGCAGTAGTAGTGATGCAGTAGGTGCTGGGGGTGACCCTGTCAGTAGTAGTGATGCAGTAGGTGCTGGGGTGGCCCTAGCAGTAGTAGTGATGCAGTAGGTGCTGGGGTGACCCTGGCAGTAGTAGTAGTGATGCAGTAGGTGCTGGGGGTGGCCCTAGCAGTAGTAGTGATGCAGTAGGTGCTGGGGGTGGTCCTAGCAGTAGTAGTGATGCAGTAGGTGCTGGGGGTGACCCTGGCACTAGTAGTGATGCAGTAGGTGCTGGGGTGACTCTGGCAGTAGTAGTAGTGATGCAGTAGGTGCTGGGGGTGGCCCTAGCAGTAGTAGTGATGCAGTAGGTGCTGGGGGTGGCCCTAGCAGTAGTAGTGATGCAGTAGGTGCTGGGGGTGACCCTGGCAGTAGTAGTGATGCAGTAGGGGCTGGGGTGACCCTGGCAGTAGTAGTGATGCAGTAGGTGCTGGGGGTGACCCTAGCAGCAGTAGTAGTGATGCAGTAGGTGCTGGGGGTGGCCCTAGCAGTAGTAGTGATGCAGTAGGTGCTGGGGGTGGCCCTAGCAGTAGTAGTGATGCAGTAGGTGCTGGGGGTGGCCCTAGCAGTAGTACTGATGCAGTAGGTGTTGGGGGTGACCCTAGCAGTAGTAGTGATGCAGTAGGGGCTGGGGTGACCCTAGCAGTAGTAGTGATGCAGTAGGTGCTGGGGGTGACCCTGGCAGTAGTGATGCAGTAGGTGCTGGGGTGACCCTAGCAGTAGTAGTGATGCAGTAGGTGCTGGGGGTGACCCTGGCAGTAGTAGTGATGCAGTAGGTGCTGGGGTGACCCTAGCAGTAGTAGTGATGCAGTAGGTGCTGGGGTGACCCTAGCAGCAGTAGTAGTGATGCAGTAGGTGCTGGGGTGACCCTAGCAGTAGTAGTGATGCAGTAGGTGCTGGGGTGACCCTGGCAGTAGTAGTGATGCAGTAGGTGCTGGGGGTGACCCTAGCAGTAGTAGTGATGCAGTAGGTGCTGGGGGTGACCCTGGCAGTAGTAGTGATGCAGTAGGTGCTGGGGGTGGCCCTAGCAGTAGTACTGATGCAGTAGGTGTTGGGGGTGACCCTAGCAGTAGTAGTGATGCAGTAGGTGCTGGGGGTGGCCCTAGCAGTAGTAGTGATGCAGAAGGTGCTGGGGTGGCCCTAGCAGCAGTAGTAGTAATGCAGTAGGTGCTGGGGGTGGCCCTAGCAGTAGTAGTGATGCAGTAGGTGCTGGGGGTGGCCCTAGCAGTAGTAGTGATGCAGTAGGTGCTGGGGGTGGCCCTAGCAGTAGTAGTGATGCAGTAGGTGCTGGGGGTGGCCCTAGCAGTAGTAGTGATGCAGTAGGTGCTGGGGGTGACCCTGGCAGTAGTAGTGATGCAGTAGGTGCTGGGGTGACCCTAGCAGCAGTAGTGATGCAGTAGGTGCTGGGGTGACCCTAGCAGCAGTAGTAGTGATGCAGTAGGTGCTGGGGTGACCCTAGCAGTAGTAGTGATGCAGTAGGTGCTGGGGGTGACCCTGGCAGTAGTAGTGATGCAGTAGGTGCTGGGGGTGACCCTAGCAGTAGTAGTGATGCAGTAGGTGCTGGGGGTGACCCTGGCAGTAGTAGTGATGCAGTAGGTGCTGGGGGTGGCCCTAGCAGTAGTACTGATGCAGTAGGTGTTGGGGGTGACCCTAGCAGTAGTAGTGATGCAGTAGGTGCTGGGGGTGACCCTGGCAGTAGTAGTGATGCAGTAGGTGCTGGGGTGGCCCTAGCAGTAGTAGTGATGCAGTAGGTGCTGGGGTGACCCTGGCAGTAGTAGTGATGCAGTAGGTGCTGGGGGTGGCCCTAGCAGTAGTAGTGATGCAGTAGGTGCTGGGGTGGTCCTAGCAGTAGTAGTGATGCAGTAGGTGCTGGGGGTGACCCTGGCAGTAGTAGTGATGCAGTAGGTGCTGGGGTGACTCTGGCAGTAGTAGTAGTGATGCAGTAGGTGCTGGGGGTGGCCCTAGCAGTAGTAGTGATGCAGGAGGTGCTGGGGGTGGCCCTAGCAGTAGTAGTGATGCAGTAGGTGCTGGGGGTGACCCTGGCAGTAGTAGTGATGCAGTAGGGGCTGGGGTGACCCTGGCAGTAGTAGTGATGCAGTAGGTGCTGGGGGTGACCCTAGCAGCAGTAGTAGTGATGCAGTAGGTGCTGGGGGTGGCCCTAGCAGTAGTAGTGATGCAGTAGGTGCTGGGGGTGGCCCTAGCAGTAGTAGTGATGCAGTAGGTGCTGGGGGTGGCCCTAGCAGTAGTACTGATGCAGTAGGTGTTGGGGGTGACCCTAGCAGTAGTAGTGATGCAGTAGGGGCTGGGGTGACCCTAGCAGTAGTAGTGATGCAGTAGGTGCTGGGGGTGACCCTGGCAGTAGTGATGCAGTAAGTGCTGGGGTGACCCTAGCAGTAGTAGTGATGCAGTAGGTGCTGGGGGTGACCCTGGCAGTATTAGTGATGCAGTAGGTGCTGGGGTGACCCTAGCAGTAGTAGTGATGCAGTAGGTGCTGGGGTGACCCTGGCAGTAGAAGTGATGCAGTAGGTGCTGGGGTGACCCTGGCAGTAGTAGTGATGCAGTAGGTGCTGGGGTGACCCTAGCAGTAGTAGTGCTGCAGTAGGTGCTGGGGTGGCCCTAGCAGCAGTAGTAGTGATGCAGTAGGGGCTGGTGTGACTCTAGCAGTAGTAGTGATGCAGTAGGTGCTGGGGGTGACCCTAGCAGTAGTAGTGATGCAGTAGGTGCTGGGGTGACCCTAGCAGTAGTGGTGATGCAGTAGGTGCTGGGGTGACCCTGGCAGTAGTAGTGATGCAGTAGGTGCTGGGGTGACCCTAGCAGTAGTAGTGATGCAGTAGGTGCTGGGGTGACCCTAGCAGCAGTAGTAGTGATGCAGTAGGTGCTGGGGTGACCCTAGCAGTAGTAGTGATGCAGTAGGTGCTGGGGGTGACCCTAGCAGTAGTAGTGATGCAGTAGGTGCTGGGGGTGACCCAAGCAGTAGTAGTGATGCAGTAGGTGCTGGGGGTGACCCTGGCAGTAGTAGTGATGCAGTAGGTGCTGGGGTGACCCTGGCAGTAGTAGTGATGCAGTAGGTGCTGGGGGTGGCCCTAGCAGTAGTACTGATGCAGTAGGTGTTGGGGGTGACCCTAGCAGTAGTAGTGATGCAGTAGGTGCTGGGGGTGACCCTGGCAGTAGTAGTGATGCAGTAGGTGCTGGGGTCGCCCTAGCAGTAGTAGTGATGCAGTAGGTGCTGGGGGTGACCCTAGCAGTAGTAGTGATGCAGTAGGTGCTGGGGGTGACCCTAGCAGTAGTAGTGATGCAGTAGGTGCTGGGGTGTCCCTAGCAGTAGTGGTGATGCAGTAGGTGCTGGGGTGACCCTAGCAGTAGTAGTGATGCAGTAGGTGCTGGGGGTGGCCCTAGCAGTAGTAGTGATGCAGTAGGTGCTGGGGTGACCCTATCAGTAGTAGTGATGCAGTAGGTGCTGGGGGTGGCCCTAGCAGTAGTAGTGATGCAGTAGGTGCTGGGGTGACCCTAGCAGTAGTAGTGATGCAGTAGGTGCTGGGGGTGGCCCTAGCAGTAGTAGTGATGCAGTAGGTGCTGGGGGTGGCCCTAGCAGTAGTAGTGATGCAGTAGGTGCTGGGGGTGGCCCTAGCAGTAGTAGTGATGCAGTAGGTGCTGGGGGTGGCCCTAGCAGTAGTAGTGATGCAGTAGGTGCTGGGGGTGACCCTGGCAGTAGTAGTGATGCAGTAGGTGCTGGGGTGACCCTAGCAGTAGTAGTGATGCAGTAGGTGCTGGGGTGACCCTGGCAGTAGTAGTGATGCAGTAGGTGCTGGGGGTGACCCTGGTAGTAGTAGTGATGCAGTAGGTGCTGGGGTGACCCTAGCAGCAGTAGTAGTGATGCAGTAGGTGCTGGGGTGACCCTAGCAGCAGTAGTATTGATGCAGTAGGTGTTGGGGGTGACCCTAGCAGTAGTAGTGATGCAGTAGGTGTTGGGGGTGACCCTAGCAGTAGTAGTGATGCAGTAGGTGCTGGGGGTGACGCTAGCAGTAGTTGTGATGCAGTAGGTGCTGGGGTGGCCCTAGCAGCAGTAGTAGTGATGCAGTAGGTGCTGGGGTGACCCTAGCAGTAGTAGTGATGCAGTAGGTGCTGGGGTGACCCTAGCAGTAGTAGTGCTGCAGTAGGTGCTGGGGTGACCCTAGCAGTAGTAGTGATGCAGTAGGTGCTGGGGGTGACCCTGGCAGTAGTAGTGATGCAGTAGGTGCTGGGGTGACCCTAGCAGTAGTAGTGATGCAGTAGGTGCTGGGGTGACCCTGGCAGTAGTAGTGATGCAGTAGGTGCTGGGGGTGACCCTGGCAGTAGTAGTGATGCAGTAGGTGCTGGGGTGACCCTAGCAGTAGTGCTGCAGTAGGTGCTGGGGTGGCCCTAGCAGCAGTAGTAGCGTGCAGTAGGGGCTGGTGTGACCCTAGCAGTAGTAGTGATGCAGTAGGTGCTGGGGGTGACCCTAGCAGTAGTAGTGATGCAGTAGGTGCTGGGGGTGACCCTAGCAGTAGTAGTGATGCAGTAGGTGCTGGGGTGACCCTAGCAGTAGTGGTGATGCAGTAGGTGCTGGGGTGACCCTGGCAGTAGTAGTGATGCAGTAGGTGCTGGGGTGACCCTAGCAGTAGTAGTGATGCAGTAGGTGCTGGGGGTGGCCCTAGCAGTAGTAGTGATGCAGTAGGTGCTGGGGTGACCCTATCAGTAGTAGTGATGCAGTAGGTGCTGGGGTTGGCCCTAGCAGTAGTAGTGATGCAGTAGGTGCTGGTGTGACACTAGCATTAGTAGTGATGCAGTAGGCGCTGAGGGTGACCCTAGCAGTAGTAGCGATGTATTAAGGGGCTGGGGGTGACCCTAGCAGTAGTAGTGATGCAGTAGGTGCTGGGGGTGAACCTATTAGTAGTAGTGATGCAGTAGGTGCTGGGGTGACCCTGGCAGTAGTAGTGATGCAGTAGGTGCTGGGGGTGGCCCTAGCAGTAGTAGTGATGCAGTAGGTGCTGGGGTGACCCTGGCAGTAGTAGTGATGCAGTAGGTGCTGGAATGACCCTAGCAGTAGCCGTGATGCAGTAGGTGCTGGGGTGACCCTATCAGTAGTAGTGATGCAGTAGGTGCTGGGGTGACCCTGGCAGTAGTAGTGATGCAGTAGGTGCTGGGGTGACCCTATCAGTAGTAGTGATGCAGTAGGTGCTGGGGTGACCCTGGCAGTAGTAGTGATGCAGTAGGTGCTGGGGGTGGCCCTAGCAGTAGTAGTGATGCAGTAGTAGTGATGCAGTAGGGGCTGGTGTGACCCTATCAGTAGTAGTGATGCAGTAGGTGCTGGGGTGACCCTGGCAGTAGTAGTGATGCAGTAGGTGCTGGGGGTGGCCCTAGCAGTAGTAGTGATGCAGTAGTAGTGATGCAGTAGGGGCTGGGGTGACCCTATCAGTAGTAGTGATGCAGTAGGTGCTGGGGGTGACCCTAGCAGTAGTAGTGATGCTGTAGGTGCTGGGGTGACCCTAGCAGTAGTAGTGATGCAGGAGGTGTTGGGGGTGGCCCTAGCAGTAGTGGTGATGCAGTAGGTGCTGGGGGTGGCCCTAGCAGTAGTAGTGATGCAGTAGGTGCTGGGGGTGGCCCTAGCAGTAGTAGTGATGCAGTAGTAGTGATGCAGTAGGGGCTGGGGTGACCCTATCAGTAGTAGTGATGCAGTAGGTGCTGGGGTGACCCTGGCAGTAGTAGTGATGCAGTAGGTGCTGGGGGTGGCCCTAGCAGTAGTAGTGATGCAGTAGTAGTGATGCAGTAGGGGCTGGGGTGACCCTAGCAGTAGTAGTGATGCAGTAGGTGCTGGGGTGACCCTGGCAGTAGTAGTGATGCAGTAGGTGCTGGGGGTGGCCCTAGCAGTAGTAGTGATGCAGTAGTAGTGATGCAGTAGGTGCTGGGGTGACCCTAGCAGTAGTAGTGATGCAGTAGGTGCTGGGGTGACCCTAGCAGTAGTAGTGATGCAGGAGGTGTTGGGGGTGACCCTAGCAGTAGTGGTGATGCAGTAGGTGCTGGGGGTGGCTCTAGCAGTAGTAGTGATGCAGTAGGTGCTGGGGTGACCCTAGCAGTAATAGTGATGCAGTAGGTGCTGGGGGTGGCCTTAGCAGTAGTAGTGATGCAGTAGGTGCTGGGGGTGGCCCTAGCAGTAGTAGTGATGCAGTAGGTGCTGGGGTGACCCTAGCAGTAGTAGTGATGCAGTAGGTGCTGGGGTGACCCTAGCAGTAGTAGTGATGCAGTAGGTGCTGGGGGTGGCCCTAGCAGTAGTAGTGATGCGGTAGGTGCTGGGGTGACCCTAGCAGTAGTAGTGATGCAGTAGGTGCTGGGGTGACCCTAGCAGTAGTAGTGATGCAGTAGGTGCTGGGGGTGACCCTGGCAGTAGTAGTGATGCAGTAGGTGCTGGGGTGACCCTAGCAGTAGTAGTGCTGCAGTAGGTGCTGGGGTGGCCCTAGCAGTAGTACTGATGCAGTAGGTGTTGGGGGTGACCCTAGCAGTAGTAGTGATGCAGTAGGTGCTGGGGGTGACCCTGGCAGTAGTAGTGATGCAGTAGGTGCTGGGGGTGACCCTAGCAGTAGTAGTGATGCAGTAGGTGCTGGGGGTGACCCTAGCAGTAGTAGTGATGCAGTAGGTGCTGGGGGTGACCCTAGCAGTAGTAGTGATGCAGTAGGTGCTGGGGTGACCTTAGCAGTAGTGGTGATGCAGTAGGTGCTGGGGTGACCCTAGCAGTAGTAGTGATGCAGTAGGTGCTGGGGGTGGCCCTAGCAGTAGTAGTGATGCAGTAGGTGCTGGGGGTGGCCCTAGCAGTAGTAGTGATGCAGTAGGTGCTGGGGTGACCCTAGCAGTAGTAGTGATGCAGTAGGTGCTGGGGGTGGCCCTAGCAGTAGTAGTGATGCAGTAGGTGCTGGGGGTGGCCCTAGCAGTAGTAGTGATGCAGTAGGTGCTGGGGGTGGCCCTAGCAGTAGTAGTGATGCAGTAGGTGCTGGGGGTGGCCCTAGCAGTAGTAGTGATGCAGTAGGTGCTGGGGGTGACCCTGGCAGTAGTAGTGATGCAGTAGGTGCTGGGGTGACCCTAGCAGTAGTAGTGATGCAGTAGGTGCTGGGGTGACCCTGGCAGTAGTAGTGATGCAGTAGGTGCTGGGGGTGACCCTGACAGTAGTAGTGATGCAGTAGGTGCTGGGGTGACCCTGGTAGTAGTAGTGATGCAGTAGGTGCTGGGGTGACCCTAGCAGCAGTAGTAGTGATGCAGTAGGTGCTGGGGTGACCCTAGCAGCAGTAGTAGTGATGCAGTAGGTGTTGGGGGTGACCCTAGCAGTAGTAGTGATGCAGTAGGTGTTGGGGGTGACCCTAGCAGTAGTAGTGATGCAGTAGGTGCTGGGGGTGACGCTAGCAGTAGTTGTGATGCAGTAGGTGCTGGGGTGGCCCTAGCAGCAGTAGTAGTGATGCAGTAGGTGCTGGGGTGACCCTAGCAGTAGTAGTGATGCAGTAGGTGCTGGGGTGACCCTAGCAGTAGTAGTGCTGCAGTAGGTGCTGGGGTGACCCTAGCAGTAGTAGTGATGCAGTAGGTGCTGGGGGTGACCCTGGCAGTAGTAGTGATGCAGTAGGTGCTGGGGTGACCCTAGCAGTAGTAGTGATGCAGTAGGTGCTGGGGTGACCCTGGCAGTAGTAGTGATGCAGTAGGTGCTGGGGGTGACCCTGGCAGTAGTAGTGATGCAGTAGGTGCTGGGGTGACCCTAGCAGTAGTGCTGCAGTAGGTGCTGGGGTGGCCCTAGCAGCAGTAGTAGCGTGCAGTAGGGGCTGGTGTGACCCTAGCAGTAGTAGTGATGCAGTAGGTGCTGGGGGTGACCCTAGCAGTAGTAGTGATGCAGTAGGTGCTGGGGGTGACCCTAGCAGTAGTAGTGATGCGGTAGGTGCTGGGGTGACCCTAGCAGTAGTGGTGATGCAGTAGGTGCTGGGGTGACCCTGGCAGTAGTAGTGATGCAGTAGGTGCTGGGGTGACCCTAGCAGTAGTAGTGATGCAGTAGGTGCTGGGGGTGGCCCTAGCAGTAGTAGTGATGCAGTAGGTGCTGGGGTGACCCTATCAGTAGTAGTGATGCAGTAGGTGCTGGGGGTGGCCCTAGCAGTAGTGATGCAGTAGGTTCTGGCGTGACACTAGCATTAGTAGTGATGCAGTAGGCGCTGAGGGTGACCCTAGCAGTAGTAGCGATGTATTAAGGGGCTGGGGGTGACCCTAGCAGTAGTAGTGATGCAGTAGGTGCTGGGGGTGACCCTATTAGTAGTAGTGATGCAGTAGGTGCTGGGGTGACCCTGGCAGTAGTAGTGATGCAGTAGGTGCTGGGGGTGGCCCTAGCAGTAGTAGTGATGCAGTAGGTGCTGGGGTGACCCTGGCAGTAGTAGTGATGCAGTAGGTGCTGGAATGACCCTAGCAGTAGCCGTGATGCAGTAGGTGCTGGGGTGACCCTATCAGTAGTAGTGATGCAGTAGGTGCTGGGGTGACCCTGGCAGTAGTAGTGATGCAGTAGGTGCTGGGGTGACCCTATCAGTAGTAGTGATGCAGTAGGTGCTGGGGTGACCCTGGCAGTAGTAGTGATGCAGTAGGTGCTGGGGGTGGCCCTAGCAGTAGTAGTGATGCAGTAGTAGTGATGCAGTAGGGGCTGGTGTGACCCTATCAGTAGTAGTGATGCAGTAGGTGCTGGGGTGACCCTGGCAGTAGTAGTGATGCAGTAGGTGCTGGGGGTGGCCCTAGCAGTAGTAGTGATGCAGTAGTAGTGATGCAGTAGGGGCTGGGGTGACCCTATCCGTAGTAGTGATGCAGTAGGTGCTGGGGTGACCCTAGCAGTAGTAGTGATGCTGTAGGTGCTGGGGTGACCCTAGCAGTAGTAGTGATGCAGGAGGTGTTGGGGGTGGCCCTAGCAGTAGTGGTGATGCAGTAGGTGCTGGGGGTGGCCCTAGCAGTAGTAGTGATGCAGTAGGTGCTGGGGGTGGCCCTAGCAGTAGTAGTGATGCAGTAGTAGTGATGCAGTAGGGGCTGGGGTGACCCTATCAGTAGTAGTGATGCAGTAGGTGCTGGGGTGACCCTGGCAGTAGTAGTGATGCAGTAGGTGCTGGGGGTGGCCCTAGCAGTAGTAGTGATGCAGTAGTAGTGATGCAGTAGGGGCTGGGGTGACCCTAGCAGTAGTAGTGATGCAGTAGGTGCTGGGGTGACCCTGGCAGTAGTAGTGATGCAGTAGGTGCTGGGGGTGGCCCTAGCAGTAGTAGTGATGCAGTAGTAGTGATGCAGTAGGTGCTGGGGTGACCCTAGCAGTAGTAGTGATGCAGTAGGTGCTGGGGTGACCCTAGCAGTAGTAGTGATGCAGGAGGTGTTGGGGGTGACCCTAGCAGTAGTGGTGATGCAGTAGGTGCTGGGGGTGGCTCTAGCAGTAGTAGTGATGCAGTAGGTGCTGGGGTGACCCTAGCAGTAATAGTGATGCAGTAGGTGCTGGGGGTGGCCTTAGCAGTAGTAGTGATGCAGTAGGTGCTGGGGGTGGCCCTAGCAGTAGTAGTGATGCAGTAGGTGCTGGGGTGACCCTAGCAGTAGTAGTGATGCAGTAGGTGCTGGGGTGACCCTAGCAGTAGTAGTGATGCAGTAGGTGCTGGGGGTGGCCCTAGCAGTAGTAGTGATGCGGTAGGTGCTGGGGTGACCCTAGCAGTAGTAGTGATGCAGTAGGTGCTGGGGTGACCCTAGCAGTAGTAGTGATGCAGTAGGTGCTGGGGGTGGCCCTAGCAGTAGTAGTGATGCAGTAGGTGCTGGGGTGACCCTAGCAGTAGTAGTGATGCAGTTGGTGCTGGGGGTGACCATAGCAGTAGTAGTGATGCAGTAGGTGCTGGGGGTGGCCCTAGCAGTAGTAGTGATGCAGTAGGTGCTGGGGGTGGCCCTAGCAGTAGTAGTGATGCAGTAGGTGCTGGGGTAACCCTAGCAGTAGTAGTGCTGCAGTAGGTGCTGGGGTGACCCTATCAGTAGTAGTGATGCAGTAGGTGCTGGGGGTGGCCCTAGCAGTAGTAGTGATGCAGTAGGTGCTGGGGTGACCATAGCAGTAGCCGTGATGCAGTAGGTGCTGGGGGTGACCCTAGCAGCAGTAGTGATGCAGTAGGTGCTGGGGTGACCCTGGCAGTAGTAGTGATGCAGTAGGTGCTGGGGGTGGCCCTAGCAGTAGTAGTGATGCAGTAGGTGCTGGGGTGGCCCTAGCAGTAGTAGTGATGCAGTAGGTGCTGGGGTGACCCTATCAGTAGTAGTGATGCAGTAGGTGCTGGGGGTGGCCCTAGCAGCAGTAGTGATGCAGTAGGGGCTGGGGTGACCCTAGCAGTAGTAGTGATGCAGTAGGTGCTGGGGTGGCCCTAGCAGTAGTGGTGATGCAGTAGGTGCTGGGGTGACCCTAGCAGTAGTGGTGATGCAGTAGGTGCTGGGGTGACCCTATCAGTAGTAGTGATGCAGTAGGTGCTAGGGGTGACCCTAGCAGTAGTAGTGAGGCAGTAGGTGCTGGGGGTGACCCTAGCAGTAGTAGTGATGCAGTAGGTGCTAGGGGTGACCCTAGCCGTAGTAGTGCTGCAGTAGGTGCTGGGGTGGCCCTAGCAGCAGTAGTAGTGATGCAGTAGGGGCTGGTGTGACCCTAGCAGTAGTAGTGATGCAGTAGGTGCTGGGGGTGACCCTAGCAGTAGTAGTGATGCAGTAGGTGCTGGGGTGACCCTAGCAGTGGTAGTGATGCAGTAGGTGCTGGGGTGACCCTAGCAGTAGTGGTGATGCAGTAGGTGCTGGGGTGACCCTGGCAGTAGTAGTGATGCAGTAGGTGCTGGGGTGACCCTAGCAGTAGTAGTGATGCAGTAGGTGCTGGGGGTGGCCCTAGCAGTAGTAGTGATGCAGTAGGTGCTGGGGGTGGCCATAGCAGCAGTAGTGATGCAGTAGGGGCTGGGGTGACCCTAGCAGTAGTTGTGATGCAGTAGGTGCTGGGGGTGGCCCTAGCAGTAGTAGTGATGCAGTAGGTGCTGGGGGTGGCCCTAGCAGCAGTAGTAGTGATGCAGTAGGTGCTGGGGTGACCCTAGCAGTAGTAGTGATGCAGTAGGTGCTGGGGTGACCCTGGCAGTAGTAGTGATGCAGTAGGGGCTGGAGTGACCCTAGCAGTAGTAGTGATGCAGTAGGTGCTGGGGCGATCCTATCAGTAGTAGTGATGCAGTAGGTGCTGGGGGTGGCCCTAGCAGCAGTAGTGATGCAGTAGGTGCTGGGGGTGGTCTTAGCAGCAGTAGTGATGCAGTAGGTGCTGGGGGTGGCCCTAGCAGCAGTAGTGATGCAGTAGGTGCTGGGGTGACCCTGGCAGTAGTAGTGATGCAGTAGGGGCTGGGGTGACCCTAGCAGTAGTAGTGATGCAGTCGGTGCTGGGGGATGGCCCTAGCAGTAGTAGTGATGCAGTAGGTGCTGGGGGTGGCCCTAGCAGTAGTAGTGATGCATTAGGTGCTGGGGGTGGCCATAGCAGTAGTAGTGATGCAGTAGGTGCTGGGGGTGGCCCTAGCAGTAGTAGTGATGCAGTAGGTGCTGGGGGTGGCCCTAGCAGTAGTAGTGATGCAGTAGGTGCTGGGGTGACCCTATCAGTAGTAGTGATGCAGTAGGTGCTGGGGGTGGCCCTAGCAGTAGTAGTGATGCAGTCGGGGCTGGGGTGACCCTAGCAGTAGTAGTGATGCAGTAGGTGCTGGGGGTGGCCCTAGCAGTAGTAGTGATGCAGTAGGTGCTGGGGGTGGCCCTAGCAGTAGTAGTGATGCAGTAGGTGCTGGGGTGACCCTAGCAGTAGTAGTGATGCAGTAGGGGCTGGTGTGACCCTAGCAGTAGTAGTGATGCAGTAGGTGCTGGGGGTGACCTTAGCAGTAGTAGTGATGCAGTAGGTGCTGGGGTGGCCCTAGCAGCAGTAGTAGTGATGCAGTACGTGTTGGGGGTGACCCTAGCAGTAGTAGTGATGCAGTAGGTGCTGGGGCGGCCCTAGCAGCAGTAGTAGTGATGCAGTAGGGGCTGGTGTGACCCTAGCAGTAGTAGTGATGCAGTAGGTGCTGGGGGTGGCCCTAGCAGCAGTATTGATGCAGTAGGTGCTGGGGTGGCCCTAGCAGTAGGTGCTGGGGTGGCCCTAGCAGCAGTAGTAGTGATGCAGTAGGTGCTGGGGTGACCCTAGCAGTAGTAGTGATGCAGTAGGTGCTGGGGTGACCCTGGCAGTAGTAGTGATGCAGTAGGGGCTGGGGTGACCCTGGCAGTAGTAGTGATACAGTAGGTGCTGGGGGTGGTCCTAGCAGTAGTAGTGATTCAGTAGGGGCTGGTGTGACCCTAGCAGTAATAGTGATGCAGTAGGTGCTGGGGGTGACCCTAGCAGTAGTAGTGATGCAGTAGGTGCTGGGGTGGCCCTAGCAGCAGTAGTAGTGATGCAGTAGGGGCTGGTGTGACCCTAGCAGCAGTAGTAGTGATGCAGTAGGTGCTGGGGGTGGCCCTAGCAGCAGTAGTGATGCAGTAGGTGCTGGGGTGGCCCTAGCAGTAGTAGTGATGCAGTAGGTGCTGGGGTGACCCTGGCAGTAGTAGTGATGCAGTAGGTGTTGGGGGTGACCCTAGCAGTAGTACTGATGCAGTAGGTGTTGGGGGTGACCCTAGCAGTAGTAGTGATGCAGTAGGTGCTGGGGGTGACCCTGGCAGTAGTAGTGATGCAGTAGGTGCTGGGGTGGCCCTAGCAGTAGTAGTGATGCAGTAGGTGCTGGGGTGACCCTGGCAGTAGTAGTAGTGATGCAGTAGGTGCTGGGGGTGGCCCTAGCAGTAGTAGTGATGCAGTAGGTGCTGGGGGTGGCCCTAGCAGTAGTAGTGATGCAGTAGGTGCTGGGGGTGACCCTGGCAGTAGTAGTGATGCAGTAGGTGCTGGGGTGACCCTGGCAGTAGTAGTAGTGATGCAGTAGGTGCTGGGGGTGGCCCTAGCAGTAGTAGTGATGCAGTAGGTGCTGGGGGTGGCCCTAGCAGTAGTAGTGATGCAGTAGGTGCTGGGGGTGACCCTGGCAGTAGTAGTGATGCAGTAGGTGCTGGGGGTGACCCTAGTAGCAGTAGTAGTGATGCAGTAGGTGCTGGGGGTGGCCTTAGCAGTAGTAGTGATGCAGTAGGTGCTGGGGGTGGCCCTAGCAGTAGTAGTGATGCAGTAGGTGCTGGGGGTGGCCCTAGCAGTAGTAGTGATGCAGTAGGTGCTGGGGGTGACCCTGGCAGTAGTAGTGATGCAGTAGGTGCTGGGGGTGACCCTAGCAGTAGTAGTGATGCAGTAGGTGCTGGGGTGACCCTAGCAGTAGTAGTGATGCAGTAGGTGCTGGGGGTGACCCTGGCAGTAGTAGTGATGCAGTAGGTGCTGGGGTGACCCTAGCAGTAGTAGTGCTGCAGTAGGTGCTGGGGTGGCCCTAGCAGTAGTAGTGATGCAGAAGGTGCTGGGGTGGCCCTAGCAGCAGTAGTAGTAATGCAGTAGGTGCTGGGGGTGGCCCTAGCAGTAGTAGTGATGCAGTAGGTGCTGGGGGTGGCCCTAGCAGCAGTAGTGATGCAGTAGGTGCTGGGGGTGGCCCTAGCAGTAGTAGTGATGCAGTAGGGGCTGGGGATGGCCCTAGCAGTAGTAGTGATGCAGTCGGTGTGGGGGATGGCCCTAGCAGTAGTAGTGATGCAGTAGGTGCTGGGGTGACCCTAGCAGTAGTAGTGATGCAGTAGGGGCTGGGGTGGCCCTAGCAGTAGTAGTGATGCAGTAGGTGCTGGGGGTGGCCCTAGCAGTAGTGGTGATGCAGTAGGTGCTGGGGGTGGCCCTAGCAGTAGTAGTGATGCAGTAGGGGCTGGGGTGACCCTAGCAGTAGTAGTGATGCAGGAGGTGCTGGGGTGGCCCTAGCAGTAGTAGTGATGCAGGAGGTGCTGGGGTGTCCCTAGCAGTAGTAGTGATGCAGTAGGTGCTGGGGTGACCCTAGCAGTAGTAGTGATGCAGTAGGTGCTGGGGGTGACCCTAGCAGTAGTAGTGATGCAGTAGGTGCTGGGGTGGCCCTAGCAGTAGCCGTGATGCAGTCGGTGTGGGGGTGGCCCTGGCAGTAGTAGTGATGCAGTAGGTGCTGGGGTGCCCCTATCAGTAGTAGTGATGCAGTAGGGGCTGGGGTGACCCTAGCAGTAGTAGTGATGCAGTAGGTGCTGGGGGTGGCCCTGGCAGTAGTAGTGATGCAGTAGGTGCTGGGGTGACCCTATCAGTAGTAGTGATGCAGTAGGTGCTGGGGTGACCCTAGCAGTAGTAGTGATGCAGTAGGTGCTGGGGGTGGCCCTAGCAGTAGTAGTGATGCAGTAGGTGTTGGGGGTGACCCTAGCAGTAGTAGTGATGCAGTAGGTGCTGGGGGTGGCCCTAGCAGTAGTAGTGATGCAGTAGGTGCTGGGGGTGGCCATAGCAGTAGTAGTGATGCAGTAGGTGCTGGGGTGACCCTAGCAGTAGTAGTGATGCAGTAGGTGCTAGTGTGACCCTAGCAGTAGTAGTGATGCAGTAGGTGCTGGGGTGACCCTAGCAGTAGTAGTGATGCAGTAGGTGCTGGGGTGACCCTAGCAGTAGTAGTGATGCAGTAGGTGCTGGGGGTGGCCCTAGCAGTAGTAGTGATGCAGTAGGTGCTGGGGTGACCCTAGCAGCAGTAGTAGTGATGCAGTAGGTGCTGGGGGTGACCCTAGCAGTAGTAGTGATGCAGTCGGTGTGGGGGATGGCCCTAGCAGTAGTAGTGATGCAGTAGGTGCTGGGGTGACCCTAGCAGTAGTAGTGATGCAGTAGGTGCTGGGGTGACCCTAGCAGCAGTAGTAGTGATGCAGTAGGTGCTGGGGGTGACCCTAGCAGTAGTAGTGATGCAGTCGGTGTGGGGGATGGCCCTAGCAGTAGTAGTGATGCAGTAGGTGCTGGGTTGACCCTAGCAGTAGTAGTGATGCAGTAGGTGCTGGGGTGACCCTATCAGTAGTAGTGATGCAGTAGGTGCTGGGGGTGGCCCTAGCAGCAGTAGTGATGCAGTAGGGGCTGGGGTGACCCTAGCAGTAGTAGTGATGCAGTAGGTGCTGGGGGTGGCCCTAGCCGTAGTAGTGATGCAGTAGGTGCTGGGGTGGCCCTAGGAGTAGTAGTGATGCAGTAGGTGCTGGGGGTGGCCCTAGCAGTAGTAGTGATGCAGTAGGTGCTGGGGGTGACCCTGGCAGTAGTAGTGATGCAGTAGGTGCTGGGGTGACCCTAGCAGTAGTAGTGATGCAGTAGGTGCTGGGGTGACCCTAGCAGCAGTAGTAGTGATGCAGTAGGTGCTGGGGTGACCCTAGCAGTAGTAGTGATGCAGTAGGTGCTGGGGGTGGCCCTAGCAGTAGTAGTGATGCAGTAGGTGCTGGGGGTGGCCATAGCAGCAGTAGTGATGCAGTAGGGGCTGGGGTGACCCTAGCAGTAGTTGTGATGCAGTAGGTGCTGGGGGTGGCCCTAGCAGTAGTAGTGATGCAGTAGGTGCTGGGGGTGGCCCTAGCAGCAGTAGTAGTGATGCAGTAGGTGCTGGGGTGACCCTAGCAGTAGTAGTGATGCAGTAGGTGCTGGGGTGACCCTGGCAGTAGTAGTGATGCAGTAGGGGCTGGAGTGACCCTAGCAGTAGTAGTGATGCAGTCGGTGTGGGGGATGGCCCTAGCAGTAGTAGTGATGCAGTAGGTGCTGGGGGTGGCCCTAGCAGTAGTAGTGATGCATTAGGTGCTGGGGGTGGCCCTAGCAGTAGTAGTGATGCAGTAGGTGCTGGGGGTGGCCCTAGCAGTAGTAGTGATGCAGTAGGTGCTGGGGGTGGCCCTAGCAGTAGTAGTGATGCAGTAGGTGCTGGGGTGACCCTATCAGTAGTAGTGATGCAGTAGGTGCTGGGGGTGGCCCTAGCAGTAGTAGTGATGCAGTCGGGGCTGGGGTGACCCTAGCAGTAGTAGTGATGCAGTAGGTGCTGGGGGTGGCCCTAGCAGTAGTAGTGATGCAGTAGGTGCTGGGGGTGGCCCTAGCAGTAGTAGTGATGCAGTAGGTGCTGGGGTGACCCTAGCAGTAGTAGTGATGCAGTAGGGGCTGGTGTGACCCTAGCAGTAGTAGTGATGCAGTAGGTGCTGGGGGTGACCTTAGCAGTAGTAGTGATGCAGTAGGTGCTGGGGTGGCCCTAGCAGCAGTAGTAGTGATGCAGTACGTGTTGGGGGTGACCCTAGCAGTAGTAGTGATGCAGTAGGTGCTGGGGCGGCCCTAGCAGCAGTAGTAGTGATGCAGTAGGGGCTGGTGTGACCCTAGCAGTAGTAGTGATGCAGTAGGTGCTGGGGGTGGCCCTAGCAGCAGTATTGATGCAGTAGGTGCTGGGGTGGCCCTAGCAGTAGGTGCTGGGGTGGCCCTAGCAGCAGTAGTAGTGATGCAGTAGGTGCTGGGGTGACCCTAGCAGTAGTAGTGATGCAGTAGGTGCTGGGGCGACCCTGGCAGTAGTAGTGATGCAGTAGGGGCTGGGGTGACCCTGGCAGTAGTAGTGATACAGTAGGTGCTGGGGGTGGTCCTAGCAGTAGTAGTGATTCAGTAGGGGCTGGTGTGACCCTAGCAGTAATAGTGATGCAGTAGGTGCTGGGGGTGACCCTAGCAGTAGTAGTGATGCAGTAGGTGCTGGGGTGGCCCTAGCAGCAGTAGTAGTGATGCAGTAGGGGCTGGTGTGACCCTAGCAGCAGTAGTAGTGATGCAGTAGGTGCTGGGGGTGGCCCTAGCAGCAGTAGTGATGCAGTAGGTGCTGGGGTGGCCCTAGCAGTAGTAGTGATGCAGTAGGTGCTGGGGTGACCCTGGCAGTAGTAGTGATGCAGTAGGTGTTGGGGGAGACCCTAGCAGTAGTACTGATGCAGTAGGTGTTGGGGGTGACCCTAGCAGTAGTAGTGATGCAGTAGGTGCTGGGGGTGACCCTGGCAGTAGTAGTGATGCAGTAGGTGCTGGGGTGGCCCTAGCAGTAGTAGTGATGCAGTAGGTGCTGGGGGTGACCCTGGCAGTAGTAGTAGTGATGCAGTAGGTGCTGGGGGTGGCCCTAGCAGTAGTAGTGATGCAGTAGGTGCTGGGGGTGGCCCTAGCAGTAGTAGTGATGCAGTAGGTGCTGGGGGTGACCCTGGCAGTAGTAGTGATGCAGTAGGTGCTGGGGTGACCCTGGCAGTAGTAGTAGTGATGCAGTAGGTGCTGGGGGTGGCCCTAGCAGTAGTAGTGATGCAGTAGGTGCTGGGGGTGGCCCTAGCAGTAGTAGTGATGCAGTAGGTGCTGGGGGTGACCCTGGCAGTAGTAGTGATGCAGTAGGTGCTGGGGGTGACCCTAGTAGCAGTAGTAGTGATGCAGTAGGTGCTGGGGGTGGCCTTAGCAGTAGTAGTGATGCAGTAGGTGCTGGGGGTGGCCCTAGCAGTAGTAGTGATGCAGTAGGTGCTGGGGGTGGCCCTAGCAGTAGTAGTGATGCAGTAGGTGCTGGGGGTGACCCTGGCAGTAGTAGTGATGCAGTAGGTGCTGGGGGTGACCCTAGCAGTAGTAGTGATGCAGTAGGTGCTGGGGTGACCCTAGCAGTAGTAGTGATGCAGTAGGTGCTGGGGGTGACCCTGGCAGTAGTAGTGATGCAGTAGGTGCTGGGGTGACCCTAGCAGTAGTAGTGCTGCAGTAGGTGCTGGGGTGGCCCTAGCAGTAGTAGTGATGCAGAAGGTGCTGGGGTGGCCCTAGCAGCAGTAGTAGTAATGCAGTAGGTGCTGGGAGTGGCCCTAGCAGTAGTAGTGATGCAGTAGGTGCTGGGGTTGGCCCTAGCAGCAGTAGTGATGCAGTAGGTCCTGGGGGTGGCCCTAGCAGTAGTAGTGATGCAGTAGGGGCTGGGGATGGCCCTAGCAGTAGTAGTGATGCAGTCGGTGTGGGGGATGGCCCTAGCAGTAGTAGTGATGCAGTAGGTGCTGGGGTGACCCTAGCAGTAGTAGTGATGCAGTAGGGGCTGGGGTGGCCCTAGCAGTAGTAGTGATGCAGTAGGTGCTGGGGGTGGCCCTAGCAGTAGTGGTGATGCAGTAGGTGCTGGGGGTGGCCCTAGCAGTAGTAGTGACGCAGTAGGGGCTGGGGTGACCCTAGCAGTAGTAGTGATGCAGGAGGTGCTGTGGTGGCCCTAGCAGTAGTAGTGATGCAGGAGGTGCTGGGGTGTCCCTAGCAGTAGTAGTGATGCAGTAGGTGCTGGGGTGACCCTAGCAGTAGTAGTGATGCAGTAGGTGCTGGGGGTGACCCTAGCAGTAGTAGTGATGCAGTAGGTGCTGGGGTGGCCCTAGCAGTAGCCGTGATGCAGTCGGTGTGGGGGTGGCCCTGGCAGTAGTAGTGATGCAGTAGGTGCTGGGGTGCCCCTATCAGTAGTAGTGATGCAGTAGGGGCTGGGGTGACCCTAGCAGTAGTAGTGATGCAGTAGGTGCTGGGGGTGGCCCTGGCAGTAGTAGTGATGCAGTAGGTGCTGGGGTGACCCTATCAGTAGTAGTGATGCAGTAGGTGCTGGGGTGACCCTAGCAGTAGTAGTGATGCAGTAGGTGCTGGGGGTGGCCCTAGCAGTAGTAGTGATGCAGTAGGTGTTGGGGGTGACCCTAGCAGTAGTAGTGATGCAGTAGGTGCTGGGGGTGGCCCTGGCAGTAGTAGTGATGCAGTAGGGGCTGGGGTGACCCTAGCAGTAGTAGTGATGCAGTAGGTGCTGGGGTGACCCTAGCAGTAGTAGTGATGCAGTAGGGGCTGGGGTGGCCCTAGCAGTAGTAGTGATGCAGTAGGTGCTGGGGTGACCCTAGCAGTAGTAGTGATGCAGTAGGTGCTGGGGGTGACCCTAGCAGTAGTAGTGATGCAGTAGGTGCTGGGGTGGCCCTAGCAGCAGAGTAGTGATGCAGTAGGGGCTGGTGTGACCCTAGCAGTAGTAGTGATGCAGTAGGTGCTGGGGGTGGCCCTAGCAGTAGTAGTGATGCAGTAGGTGCTGGGGGTGGCCATAGCAGTAGTAGTGATGCAGTAGGTGCTGGGGTGACCCTAGCAGTAGTAGTGATGCAGTAGGTGCTGGGGTGACCCTAGCAGTAGTAGTGATGCAGTAGGTGCTGGGGTGACCCTAGCAGTAGTAGTGATGCAGTAGGTGCTGGGGGTGGCCCTAGCAGTAGTAGTGATGCAGTAGGTGCTGGGGTGACCCTAGCAGCAGTAGTAGTGATGCAGTAGGTGCTGGGGGTGACCCTAGCAGTAGTAGTGATGCAGTCGGTGTGGGGGATGGCCCTAGCAGTAGTAGTGATGCAGTAGGTGCTGGGGTGACCCTAGCAGTAGTAGTGATGCAGTAGGTGCTGGGGTGACCCTAGCAGCAGTAGTAGTGATGCAGTAGGTGCTGGGGGTGACCCTAGCAGTAGTAGTGATGCAGTCGGTGTGGGGGATGGCCCTAGCAGTAGTAGTGATGCAGTAGGTGCTGGGGTGACCCTAGCAGTAGTAGTGATGCAGTAGGTGCTGGGGTGACCCTATCAGTAGTAGTGATGCAGTAGGTGCTGGGGGTGGCCCTAGCAGCAGTAGTGATGCAGTAGGGGCTGGGGTGACCCTAGCAGTAGTAGTGATGCAGTAGGTGCTGGGGGTGGCCCTAGCAGTAGTAGTGATGCAGTAGGTGCTGGGGTGGCCCTAGCAGTAGTAGTGATGCAGTAGGTGCTGGGGGTGGCCCTAGCAGTAGTAGTGATGCAGTAGGTGCTGGGGTGACCCTGGCAGTAGTAGTGATGCAGTAGGTGCTGGGGTGACCCTAGCAGTAGTAGTGATGCAGTAGGTGCTGGGGTGACCCTAGCAGCAGTAGTAGTGATGCAGTAGGTGCTGGGGTGACCCTAGCAGTAGTAGTGATGCAGTAGGTGCTGGGGGTGACCCTGGCAGTAGTAGTGATGCAGTAGGTGCTGGGGGTGACCCTAGCAGTAGTAGTGATGCAGTAGGTGCTGGGGGTGACCCTGGCAGTAGTAGTGATGCAGTAGGTGCTGGGGGTGGCCCTAGCAGTAGTACTGATGCAGTAGGTGTTGGGGGTGACCCTAGCAGTAGTAGTGATGCAGTAGGTGCTGGGGGTGACCCTGGCAGTAGTAGTGATGCAGTAGGTGCTGGGGTGGCCCTAGCAGTAGTAGTGATGCAGTAGGTGCTGGGGTGACCCTGGCAGTAGTAGTAGTGATGCAGTAGGTGCTGGGGGTGGCCCTAGCAGTAGTAGTGATGCAGTAGGTGCTGGGGGTGGCCCTAGCAGTAGTAGTGATGCAGTAGGTGCTGGGGGTGACCCTGGCAGTAGTAGTGATGCAGTAGGTGCTGGGGTGACTCTGGCAGTAGTAGTAGTAGTGATGCAGTAGGTGCTGGGGGTGGCCCTAGCAGTAGTAGTGATGCAGTAGGTGCTGGGGGTGGCCCTAGCAGTAGTAGTGATGCAGTAGGTGCTGGGGGTGACCCTGGCAGTAGTAGTGATGCAGTAGGGGCTGGGGTGACCCTGGCAGTAGTAGTGATGCAGTAGGTGCTGGGGGTGACCCTAGCAGCAGTAGTAGTGATGCAGTAGGTGCTGGGGGTGGCCCTAGCAGTAGTAGTGATGCAGTAGGTGCTGGGGGTGGCCCTAGCAGTAGTAGTGATGCAGTAGGTGCTGGGGGTGGCCCTAGCAGTAGTACTGATGCAGTAGGTGTTGGGGGTGACCCTAGCAGTAGTAGTGATGCAGTAGGGGCTGGGGTGACCCTAGCAGTAGTAGTGATGCAGTAGGTGCTGGGGGTGACCCTGGCAGTAGTGATGCAGTAGGTGCTGGGGTGGCCCTAGCAGTAGTAGTGATGCAGTAGGTGCTGGGGGTGACCCTGGCAGTAGTAGTGATGCAGTAGGTGCTGGGGTGACCCTAGCAGTAGTAGTGATGCAGTAGGTGCTGGGGTGACCCTAGCAGCAGTAGTAGTGATGCAGTAGGTGCTGGGGTGACCCTAGCAGTAGTAGTGATGCAGTAGGTGCTGGGGTGACCCTGGCAGTAGTAGTGATGCAGTAGGTGCTGGGGGTGACCCTAGCAGTAGTAGTGATGCAGTAGGTGCTGGGGGTGACCCTGGCAGTAGTAGTGATGCAGTAGGTGCTGGGGGTGGCCCTAGCAGTAGTACTGATGCAGTAGGTGTTGGGGGTGACCCTAGCAGTAGTAGTGATGCAGTAGGTGCTGGGGGTGGCCCTAGCAGTAGTAGTGATGCAGAAGGTGCTGGGGTGGCCCTAGCAGCAGTAGTAGTAATGCAGTAGGTGCTGGGGGTGGCCCTAGCAGTAGTAGTGATGCAGTAGGTGCTGGGGGTGGCCCTAGCAGTAGTAGTGATGCAGTAGGTGCTGGGGGTGGCCCTAGCAGTAGTAGTGATGCAGTAGGTGCTGGGGGTGACCCTAGCAGTAGTAGTGATGCAGTAGGTGCTGGGGGTGACCCTGGCAGTAGTAGTGATGCAGTAGGTGCTGGGGTGGCCCTAGCAGTAGTAGTGATGCAGTAGGTGCTGGGGGTGACCCTAGCAGTAGTAGTGATGCAGTAGGTGCTGGGGGTGACCCTAGCAGTAGTAGTGATGCAGTAGGTGCTGGGGTGACCCTAGCAGTAGTGGTGATGCAGTAGGTGCTGGGGTGACCCTAGCAGTAGTAGTGATGCAGTAGGTGCTGGGGGTGGCCCTAGCAGTAGTAGTGATGCAGTAGGTGCTGGGGTGACCCTATCAGTAGTAGTGATGCAGTAGGTGCTGGGGGTGGCCCTAGCAGTAGTAGTGATGCAGTAGGTGCTGGGGCGACCCTAGCAGTAGTAGTGATGCAGTAGGTGCTGGGGGTGGCCCTAGCAGTAGTAGTGATGCAGTAGGTGCTGGGGGTGGCCCTAGCAGTAGTAGTGATGCAGTAGGTGCTGGGGTGACCCTGGCAGTAGTAGTAGTGATGCAGTAGGTGCTGGGGGTGGCCCTAGCAGTAGTAGTGATGCAGTAGGTGCTGGGGGTGGTCCTAGCAGTAGTAGTGATGCAGTAGGTGCTGGGGGTGACCCTGGCAGTAGTAGTGATGCAGTAGGTGCTGGGGTGACTCTGGCAGTAGTAGTAGTAGTGATGCAGTAGGTGCTGGGGGTGGCCCTAGCAGTAGTAGTGATGCAGTAGGTGCTGGGGGTGGCCCTAGCAGTAGTAGTGATGCAGTAGGTGCTGGGGGTGACCCTGGCAGTAGTAGTGATGCAGTAGGGGCTGGGGTGACCCTGGCAGTAGTAGTGATGCAGTAGGTGCTGGGGGTGACCCTAGCAGCAGTAGTAGTGATGCAGTAGGTGCTGGGGGTGGCCCTAGCAGTAGTAGTGATGCAGTAGGTGCTGGGGGTGGCCCTAGCAGTAGTAGTGATGCAGTAGGTGCTGGGGGTGGCCCTAGCAGTAGTACTGATGCAGTAGGTGTTGGGGGTGACCCTAGCAGTAGTAGTGATGCAGTAGGGGCTGGGGTGACCCTAGCAGTAGTAGTGATGCAGTAGGTGCTGGGGGTGACCCTGGCAGTAGTGATGCAGTAGGTGCTGGGGTGACCCTAGCAGTAGTAGTGATGCAGTAGGTGCTGGGGGTGACCCTGGCAGTAGTAGTGATGCAGTAGGTGCTGGGGTGACCCTAGCAGTAGTAGTGATGCAGTAGGTGCTGGGGTGACCCTAGCAGCAGTAGTAGTGATGCAGTAGGTGCTGGGGTGACCCTAGCAGTAGTAGTGATGCAGTAGGTGCTGGGGTGACCCTGGCAGTAGTAGTGATGCAGTAGGTGCTGGGGGTGACCCTAGCAGTAGTAGTGATGCAGTAGGTGCTGGGGGTGACCCTGGCAGTAGTAGTGATGCAGTAGGTGCTGGGGGTGGCCCTAGCAGTAGTACTGATGCAGTAGGTGTTGGGGGTGACCCTAGCAGTAGTAGTGATGCAGTAGGTGCTGGGGGTGGCCCTAGCAGTAGTAGTGATGCAGAAGGTGCTGGGGTGGCCCTAGAAGCAGTAGTAGTAATGCAGTAGGTGCTGGGGGTGGCCCTAGCAGTAGTAGTGATGCAGTAGGTGCTGGGGGTGGCCCTAGCAGTAGTAGTGATGCAGTAGGTGCTGGGGGTGGCCCTAGCAGTAGTAGTGATGCAGTAGGTGCTGGGGGTGACCCTAGCAGTAGTAGTGATGCAGTAGGTGCTGGGGGTGACCCTGGCAGTAGTAGTGATGCAGTAGGTGCTGGGGTGGCCCTAGCAGTAGTAGTGATGCAGTAGGTGCTGGGGGTGACCCTAGCAGTAGTAGTGATGCAGTAGGTGCTGGGGGTGACCCTAGCAGTAGTAGTGATGCAGTAGGTGCTGGGGTGACCCTAGCAGTAGTGGTGATGCAGTAGGTGCTGGGGTGACCCTAGCAGTAGTAGTGATGCAGTAGGTGCTGGGGGTGGCCCTAGCAGTAGTAGTGATGCAGTAGGTGCTGGGGTGACCCTATCAGTAGTAGTGATGCAGTAGGTGCTGGGGGTGGCCCTAGCAGTAGTAGTGATGCAGTAGGTGCTGGGGCGACCCTAGCAGTAGTAGTGATGCAGTAGGTGCTGGGGGTGGCCCTAGCAGTAGTAGTGATGCAGTAGGTGCTGGGGGTGGCCCTAGCAGTAGTAGTGATGCAGTAGGTGCTGGGGGTGGCCCTAGCAGTAGTAGTGATGCAGTAGGTGCTGGGGGTGGCCCTAGCAGTAGTAGTGATGCAGTAGGTGCTGGGGGTGACCCTGGCAGTAGTAGTGATGCAGTAGGTGCTGGGGTGACCCTAGCAGTAGTAGTGATGCAGTAGGTGCTGGGGTGACCCTGGCAGTAGTATTGATGCAGTAGGTGTTGGGGGTGACCCTGACAGTAGTAGTGATGCAGTAGGTGCTGGGGTGACCCTGGTAGTAGTAGTGATGCAGTAGGTGCTGCGGTAACCCTAGCAGCAGTAGTAGTGATGCAGTAGGTGCTGGGGTGACCCTAGCAGCAGTAGTATTGATGCAGTAGGTGTTGGGGGTGACCCTAGCAGTAGTAGTGATGCAGTAGGTGTTGGGGGTGACCCTAGCAGTAGTAGTGATGCAGTAGGTGCTGGGGGTGACGCTAGCAGTAGTTGTGATGCAGTAGGTGCTGGGGTGGCCCTAGCAGCAGTAGTAGTGATGCAGTAGGTGCTGGGGTGACCCTAGCAGTAGTAGTGATGCAGTAGGTGCTGGGGTGACCCTAGCAGTAGTAGTGCTGCAGTAGGTGCTGGGGTGACCCTAGCAGTAGTAGTGATGCAGTAGGTGCTGGGGGTGACCCTGGCAGTAGTAGTGATGCAGTAGGTGCTGGGGTGACCCTAGCAGTAGTAGTGATGCAGTAGGTGCTGGGGTGACCCTGGCAGTAGTAGTGATGCAGTAGGTGCTGGGGGTGACCCTGGCAGTAGTAGTGATGCAGTAGGTGCTGGGGTGACCCTAGCAGTAGTGCTGCAGTAGGTGCTGGGGTGGCCCTAGCAGCAGTAGTAGCGTGCAGTAGGGGCTGGTGTGACCCTAGCAGTAGTAGTGATGCAGTAGGTGCTGGGGGTGACCCTAGCAGTAGTAGTGATGCAGTAGGTGCTGGGGGTGACCCTAGCAGTAGTAGTGATGCAGTAGGTGCTGGGGTGACCCTAGCAGTAGTGGTGATGCAGTAGGTGCTGGGGTGACCCTGGCAGTAGTAGTGATGCAGTAGGTGCTGGGGTGACCCTAGCAGTAGTAGTGATGCAGTAGGTGCTGGGGGTGGCCCTAGCAGTAGTAGTGATGCAGTAGGTGCTGGGGTGACCCTATCAGTAGTAGTGATGCAGTAGGTGCTGGGGGTGGCCCTAGCAGTAGTAGTGATGCAGTAGGTGCTGGCGTGACACTAGCATTAGTAGTGATGCAGTAGGCGCTGAGGGTGACCCTAGCAGTAGTAGCGATGTATTAAGGGGCTGGGGGTGACCCTAGCAGTAGTAGTGATGCAGTAGGTGCTGGGGGTGACCCTATTAGTAGTAGTGATGCAGTAGGTGCTGGGGTGACCCTGGCAGTAGTAGTGATGCAGTAGGTGCTGGGGGTGGCCCTAGCAGTAGTAGTGATGCAGTAGGTGCTGGGGTGACCCTGGCAGTAGTAGTGATGCAGTAGGTGCTGGAATGACCCTAGCAGTAGCCGTGATGCAGTAGGTGCTGGGGTGACCCTATCAGTAGTAGTGATGCAGTAGGTGCTGGGGTGACCCTGGCAGTAGTAGTGATGCAGTAGGTGCTGGGGTGACCCTATCAGTAGTAGTGATGCAGTAGGTGCTGGGGTGACCCTGGCAGTAGTAGTGATGCAGTAGGTGCTGGGGGTGGCCCTAGCAGTAGTAGTGATGCAGTAGTAGTGATGCAGTAGGGGCTGGTGTGACCCTATCAGTAGTAGTGATGCAGTAGGTGCTGGGGTGACCCTGGCAGTAGTAGTGATGCAGTAGGTGCTGGGGGTGGCCCTAGCAGTAGTAGTGATGCAGTAGTAGTGATGCAGTAGGGGCTGGGGTGACCCTATCAGTAGTAGTGATGCAGTAGGTGCTGGGGTGACCCTAGCAGTAGTAGTGATGCTGTAGGTGCTGGGGTGACCCTAGCAGTAGTAGTGATGCAGGAGGTGTTGGGGGTGGCCCTAGCAGTAGTGGTGATGCAGTAGGTGCTGGGGGTGGCCCTAGCAGTAGTAGTGATGCAGTAGGTGCTGGGGGTGGCCCTAGCAGTAGTAGTGATGCAGTAGTAGTGATGCAGTAGGGGCTGGGGTGACCCTATCAGTAGTAGTGATGCAGTAGGTGCTGGGGTGACCCTGGCAGTAGTAGTGATGCAGTAGGTGCTGGGGGTGGCCCTAGCAGTAGTAGTGATGCAGTAGTAGTGATGCAGTAGGGGCTGGGGTGACCCTAGCAGTAGTAGTGATGCAGTAGGTGCTGGGGTGACCCTGGCAGTAGTAGTGATGCAGTAGGTGCTGGGGGTGGCACTAGCAGTAGTAGTGATGCAGTAGGTGCTGGGGTGACCCTAGCAGTAGTAGTGATGCAGTAGGTGCTGGGGTGACCCTAGCAGTAGTGGTGATGCAGTAGGTGCTGGGGGTGGCTCTAGCAGTAGTAGTGATGCAGTAGGTGCTGGGGTGACCCTAGCAGTAATAGTGATGCAGTAGGTGCTGGGGGTGGCCTTAGCAGTAGTAGTGATGCAGTAGGTGCTGGGGGTGGCCCTAGCAGTAGTAGTGATGCAGTAGGTGCTGGGGTGACCCTAGCAGTAGTAGTGATGCAGTAGGTGCTGGGGTGACCCTAGCAGTAGTAGTGATGCAGTAGGTGCTGGGGGTGGCCCTAGCAGTAGTAGTGATGCAGTAGGTGCTGGGGTGACCCTAGCAGTAGTAGTGATGCAGTAGGTGCTTGGGGTGGCCCTAGCAGTAGTAGTGATGCAGTAGGTGCTGGGGTGACCCTAGCAGTAGTAGTGATGCAGTAGGTGCTGGGGGTGACCATAGCAGTAGTAGTGATGCAGTAGGTGCTGGGGGTGGCCCTAGCAGTAGTAGTGATGCAGTAGGTGCTGGGGGTGGCCCTAGCAGTAGTAGTGATGCAGTAGGTGCTGGGGTGACCCTAGCAGTAGTAGTGCTGCAGTAGGTGCTGGGGTGACCCTATCAGTAGTAGTGATGCAGTAGGTGCTGGGGGTGGCCCTAGCAGTAGTAGTGATGCAGTAGGTGCTGGGGTGACCATAGCAGTAGCCGTGATGCAGTAGGTGCTGGGGGTGACCCTAGCAGCAGTAGTGATGCAGTAGGTGCTGGGGTGACCCTGGCAGTAGTAGTGATGCAGTAGGTGCTGGGGGTGGCCCTAGCAGTAGTAGTGATGCAGTAGGTGCTGGGGTGGCCCTAGCAGTAGTAGTGATGCAGTAGGTGCTGGGGTGACCCTATCAGTAGTAGTGATGCAGTAGGTGCTGGGGGTGGCCCTAGCAGTAGTAGTGATGCAGTAGGTGCTGGGGGTGGCCCTAGCAGCAGTAGTAGTGATGCAGTAGGTGCTGGGGTGACCCTAGCAGTAGTAGTGATGCAGTAGGTGCTGGGGTGACCCTGGCAGTAGTAGTGATGCAGTAGGGGCTGGAGTGACCCTAGCAGTAGTAGTGATGCAGTAGGTGCTGGGGCGATCCTATCAGTAGTAGTGATGCAGTAGGTGCTGGGGGTGGCCCTAGCAGCAGTAGTGATGCAGTAGGTGCTGGGGGTGGTCTTAGCAGCAGTAGTGATGCAGTAGGTGCTGGGGGTGGCCCTAGCAGCAGTAGTGATGCAGTAGGTGCTGGGGGTGGCCCTAGCAGCAGTAGTGATGCAGTAGGTGCTGGGGTGACCCTGGCAGTAGTAGTGATGCAGTAGGGGCTGGGGTGACCCTAGCAGTAGTAGTGATGCAGTCGGTGTGGGGGATGGCCCTAGCAGTAGTAGTGATGCAGTAGGTGCTGGGGGTGGCCCTAGCAGTAGTAGTGATGCATTAGGTGCTGGGGGTGGCCCTAGCAGTAGTAGTGATGCAGTAGGTGCTGGGGGTGGCCCTAGCAGTAGTAGTGATGCAGTAGGTGCTGGGGTGACCCTAGCAGTAGTAGTGATGCAGTAGGTGCTGGGGGTGGCCCTAGCAGTAGTAGTGATGCAGTAGGTGCTGGGGTGAGCCTATCAGTAGTAGTGATGCAGTAGGTGCTGGGGGTGGCCCTAGCAGTAGTAGTGATGCAGTCGGGGCTGGGGTGACCCTAGCAGTAGTAGTGATGCAGTAGGTGCTGGGGGTGGCCCTAGCAGTAGTAGTGATGCAGTAGGTGCTGGGGGTGGCCCTAGCAGTAGTAGTGATGCAGTAGGTGCTGGGGTGACCCTAGCAGTAGTAGTGATGCAGTAGGGGCTGGTGTGACCCTAGCAGTAGTAGTGATGCAGTAGGTGCTGGGGGTGACCTTAGCAGTAGTAGTGATGCAGTAGGTGCTGGGGTGGCCCTAGCAGCAGTAGTAGTGATGCAGTACGTGTTGGGGGTGACCCTAGCAGTAGTAGTGATGCAGTAGATGCTGGGGCGGCCCTAGCAGCAGTAGTAGTGATGCAGTAGGGGCTGGTGTGACCCTAGCAGTAGTAGTGATGCAGTAGGTGCTGGGGGTGGCCCTAGCAGCAGTATTGATGCAGTAGGTGCTGGGGTGGCCCTAGCAGCAGTAGTAGTGATGCAGTAGGTGCTGGGGTGACCCTAGCAGTAGTAGTGATGCAGTAGGTGCTGGGGTGACCCTGGCAGTAGTAGTGATGCAGTAGGGGCTGGGGTGACCCTGGCAGTAGTAGTGATACAGTAGGTGCTGGGGGTGGTCCTAGCAGTAGTAGTGATTCAGTAGGGGCTGGTGTGACCCTAGCAGTAATAGTGATGCAGTAGGTGCTGGGGGTGACCCTAGCAGTAGTAGTGATGCAGTAGGTGCTGGGGTGGCCCTAGCAGCAGTAGTAGTGATGCAGTAGGGGCTGGTGTGACCCTAGCAGCAGTAGTAGTGATGCAGTAGGTGCTGGGGGTGGCCCTAGCAGCAGTAGTGATGCAGTAGGTGCTGGGGTGGCCCTAGCAGTAGTAGTGATGCAGTAGGTGCTGGGGTGACCCTGGCAGTAGTAGTGATGCAGTAGGGGCTGGGGTGACCCTAGCAGTAGTACTGATGCAGTAGGTGTTGGGGGTGAGCCTAGCAGTAGTAGTGATGCAGTAGGTGCTGGGGGTGACCCTGGCAGTAGTAGTGATGCAGTAGGTGCTGGGGTGGCCCTAGCAGTAGTAGTGATGCAGTAGGTGCTGGGGTGACCCTGGCAGTAGTAGTAGTGATGCAGTAGGTGCTGGGGGTGGCCCTAGCAGTAGTAGTGATGCAGTAGGTGCTGGGGGTGGCCCTAGCAGTAGTAGTGATGCAGTAGGTGCTGGGGGTGACCCTGGCAGTAGTAGTGATGCAGTAGGTGCTGGGGTGACCCTGGCAGTAGTAGTAGTGATGCAGTAGGTGCTGGGGGTGGCCCTAGCAGTAGTAGTGATGCAGTAGGTGCTGGGGGTGGCCCTAGCAGTAGTAGTGATGCAGTAGGTGCTGGGGGTGACCCTGGCAGTAGTAGTGATGCAGTAGGTGCTGGGGGTGACCCTAGTAGCAGTAGTAGTGATGCAGTAGGTGCTGGGGGTGGCCTTAGCAGTAGTAGTGATGCAGTAGGTGCTGGGGGTGGCCCTAGCAGTAGTAGTGATGCAGTAGGTGCTGGGGGTGGCCCTAGCAGTGGTAGTGATGCAGTAGGTGCTGGGGGTGACCCTGGCAGTAGTAGTGATGCAGTAGGTGCTGGGGGTGACCCTAGCAGTAGTAGTGATGCAGTAGGTGCTGGGGTGACCCTAGCAGTAGTAGTGATGCAGTAGGTGCTGGGGGTGACCCTGGCAGTAGTAGTGATGCAGTAGGTGCTGGGGTGACCCTAGCAGTAGTAGTGCTGCAGTAGGTGCTGGGGTGGCCCTAGCAGTAGTAGTGATGCAGAAGGTGCTGGGGTGGCCCTAGCAGCAGTAGTAGTAATGCAGTAGGTGCTGGGGTGGCCCTAGCAGTAGTAGTGATGCAGTAGGTGCTGGGGGTGGCCCTAGCAGCAGTAGTGATGCAGTAGGTGCTGGGGGTGGCCCTAGCAGTAGTAGTGATGCAGTAGGGGCTGGGGATGGCCCTAGCAGTAGTAGTGATGCAGTCGGTGTGGGGGATGGCCCTAGCAGTAGTAGTGATGCAGTAGGTGCTGGGGTGACCCTAGCAGTAGTAGTGATGCAGTAGGGGCTGGGGTGGCCCTAGCAGTAGTAGTGATGCAGTAGGTGCTGGGGGTGGCCCTAGCAGTAGTGGTGATGCAGTAGGTGCTGGGGGTGGCCCTAGCAGTAGTAGTGATGCAGTAGGGGCTGGGGTGACCCTAGCAGTAGTAGTGATGCAGGAGGTGCTGGGGTGGCCCTAGCAGTAGTAGTGATGCAGGAGGTGCTGGGGTGGCCCTAGCAGTAGTAGTGATGCAGTAGGTGCTGGGGTGACCCTAGCAGTAGTAGTGATGCAGTAGGTGCTGGGGGTGACCCTAGCAGTAGTAGTGATGCAGTAGGTGCTGGGGTGGCCCTAGCAGTAGCCGTGATGCAGTCGGTGTGGGGGTGGCCCTAGCAGTAGTAGTGATGCAGTAGGTGCTGGGGGTGGCCCTGGCAGTAGTAGTGATGCAGTAGGTGCTGGGGTGCCCCTATCAGTAGTAGTGATGCAGTAGGTGCTGGGGGTGGCCCTAGCAGCAGTAGTGATGCAGTAGGGGCTGGGGTGACCCTAGCAGTAGTAGTGATGCAGTAGGTGCTGGGGGTGGCCCTGGCAGTGGTAGTGATGCAGTAGGTGCTGGGGTGACCCTATCAGTAGTAGTGATGCAGTAGGTGCTGGGGTGACCCTAGCAGTAGTAGTGATGCAGTAGGTGCTGGGGGTGGCCCTAGCAGTAGTAGTGATGCAGTAGGTGTTGGGGGTGACCCTAGCAGTAGTAGTGATGCAGTAGGTGCTGGGGGTGGCCCTGGCAGTAGTAGTGATGCAGTAGGGGCTGGGGTGACCCTAGCAGTAGTAGTGATGCAGTAGGTGCTGGGGTGACCCTAGCAGTAGTAGTGATGCAGTAGGGGCTGGGGTGGCCCTAGCAGTAGTAGTGATGCAGTAGGTGCTGGGGTGACCCTAGCAGTAGTAGTGATGCAGTAGGTGCTGGGGGTGACCCTAGCAGTAGTAGTGATGCAGTAGGTGCTGGGGTGGCCCTAGCAGCAGTAGTAGTGATGCAGTAGGGGCTGGTGTGACCCTAGCAGTAGTAGTGATGCAGTAGGTGCTGGGGGTGGCCCTAGCAGTAGTAGTGATGCAGTAGGTGCTGGGGGTGGCCATAGCAGTAGTAGTGATGCAGTAGGTGCTGGGGTGACCCTAGCAGTAGTAGTGATGCAGTAGGTGCTGGTGTGACCCTAGCAGTAGTAGTGATGCAGTAGGTGCTGGGGTGACCCTAGCAGTAGTAGTGATGCAGTAGGTGCTGGGGTGACCCTAGCAGTAGTAGTGATGCAGTAGGTGCTGGGGGTGGCCCTAGCAGTAGTAGTGATGCAGTAGGTGCTGGGGTGACCCTAGCAGCAGTAGTAGTGATGCAGTAGGTGCTGGGGGTGACCCTAGCAGTAGTAGTGATGCAGTCGGTGTGGGGGATGGCCCTAGCAGTAGTAGTGATGCAGTAGGTGCTGGGGTGACCCTAGCAGTAGTAGTGATGCAGTAGGTGCTGGGGTGACCCTATCAGTAGTAGTGATGCAGTAGGTGCTGGGGGTGGCCCTAGCAGCAGTAGTGATGCAGTAGGGGCTGGGGTGACCCTAGCAGTAGTAGTGATGCAGTAGGTGCTGGGGGTGGCCCTAGCAGTAGTAGTGATGCAGTAGGTGCTGGGGTGGCCCTAGCAGTAGTAGTGATGCAGTAGGTGCTGGGGGTGGCCCTAGCAGTAGTAGTGATGCAGTAGGTGCTGGGGTGACCCTAGCAGTAGTAGTGATGCAGTAGGTGCTGGGGTGACCCTAGCAGCAGTAGTAGTGATGCAGTAGGTGCTGGGGTGACCCTAGCAGTAGTAGTGATGCAGTAGGTGCTGGGGGTGACCCTGGCAGTAGTAGTGATGCAGTAGGTGCTGGGGGTGACCCTAGCAGTAGTAGTGATGCAGTAGGTGCTGGGGGTGGCCCTAGCAGTAGTACTGATGCAGTAGGTGTTGGGGGTGACCCTAGCAGTAGTAGTGATGCAGTAGGTGCTGGGGGTGACCCTGGCAGTAGTAGTGATGCAGTAGGTGCTGGGGTGGCCCTAGCAGTAGTAGTGATGCAGTAGGTGCTGGGGTGACCCTGGAAATAGTAGTAGTGATGCAGTAGGTGCTGGGGGTGGCCCTAGCAGTAGTAGTGATGCAGTAGGTGCTGGGGGTGGTCCTAGCAGTAGTAGTGGTGCAGTAGGTGCTGGGGGTGACCCTGGCAGTAGTAGTGATGCAGTAGGTGCTGGGGTGACCCTGGCAGTAGTAGTAGTGATGCAGTAGGTGCTGGGGGTGGCCCTAGCAGTAGTAGTGATGCAGTAGGTGCTGGGGGTTGCCCTAGCAGTAGTAGTGATGCAGTAGGTGCTGGGGGTGACCCTGGCAGCAGTAGTAGTGATGCAGTAGGGGCTGGGGTGACCCTGGCAGTAGTAGTGATGCAGTAGGTGCTGGGGTGACCCTATCAGTAGTAGTGATGCAGTAGGTGCTGGGGGTGGCCCTAGCAGCAGTAGTGATGCAGTAGGGGCTGGGGTGACCCTAGCAGTAGTAGTGATGCAGTAGGTGCTGGGGGTGGCCCTAGCAGTAGTAGTGATGCAGTAGGTGCTGGGGTGGCCCTAGCAGTAGTAGTGATGCAGTAGGTGCTGGGGGTGGCCCTAGCAGTAGTAGTGATGCAGTAGGTGCTGGGGGTGACCCTGGCAGTAGTAGTGATGCAGTAGGTGCTGGGGTGACCCTAGCAGTAGTAGTGATGCAGTAGGTGCTGGGGTGACCCTAGCAGCAGTAGTAGTGATGCAGTAGGTGCTGGGGTGACCCTAGCAGTAGTAGTGATGCAGTAGGTGCTGGGGGTGACCCTGGCAGTAGTACTGATGCAGTAGGTGTTGGGGGTGACCCTAGCAGTAGTAGTGATGCAGTAGGTGCTGGGGGTGACCCTGGCAGTAGTAGTGATGCAGTAGGTGCTGGGGTGGCCCTAGCAGTAGTAGTGATGCAGTAGGTGCTGGAGTGACCCTGGCAGTAGTAGTAGTGATGCAGTAGGTGCTGGGGTTGGCCCTAGCAGTAGTAGTGATGCAGTAGGTGCTGGGGGTGGTCATAGCAGTAGTAGTGGTGCAGTAGGTGCTGGGGGTGACCCTGGCAGTAGTAGTGATGCAGTAGGTGCTGGGGTGACCCTGGCAGTAGTAGTAGTGATGCAGTAGGTGCTGGGGGTGGCCCTAGCAGTAGTAGTGATGCAGTAGGTGCTGGGGGTTGCCCTAGCAGTAGTAGTGATGCAGTAGGTGCTGGGGGTGACCCTGGCAGTAGTAGTGATGCAGTAGGGGCTGGGGTGACCCTGGCAGTAGTAGTGATGCAGTAGGTGCTGGGGTGACCCTAGCAGCAGTAGTAGTGATGCAGTAGGTGCTGGGGGTGGCCCTAGCAGTAGTAGTGATGCAGTAGGTGCTGGGGGTGGCCCTAGCAGTAGTAGTGATGCAGTAGGTGCTGGGGGTGGCCCTAGCAGAAGTACTGATGCAGTAGGTGTTGGGGGTGACCCTAGCAGTAGTAATGATGCAGTAGGGGCTGGGGTGACCCTAGCAGTAGTAGTGATGCAGTAGGTGCTGGGGGTGACCCTGGCAGTAGTGATGCAGTAGGTGCTGGGGTGACCCTAGCAGTAGTAGTGATGCAGTAGGTGCTGGGGGTGACCCTGGCAGTATTAGTGATGCAGTAGGTGCTGGGGTGACCCTAGCAGTAGTAGTGATGCAGTAGGTGCTGGGGTGACCCTGGCAGTAGTAGTGATGCAGTAAGTGCTGGGGTGACCCTGGCAGTAGTAGTGATGCAGTAGGTGCTGGGGTGACCCTAGCAGTAGTAGTGCTGCAGTAGGTGCTGGGGTGGCCCTAGCAGCAGTAGTAGTGATGCAGTAGGGGCTGGTGTGACCCTAGCAGTAGTAGTGATGCAGTAGGTGCTGGGGGTGACCCTAGCAGTAGTAGTGATGCAGTAGGTGCTGGGGTGACCCTAGCAGTAGTGGTGATGCAGTAGGTGCTGGGGGTGACCCTGGCAGTAGTAGTGATGCAGTAGGTGCTGGGGTGACCCTAGCAGTAGTAGTGATGCAGTAGGTGCTGGGGGTGACCCTAGCAGTAGTAGTGATGCAGTAGGTGCTGGGGGTGACCCTAGCAGTAGTAGTGATGCAGTAGGTGCTGGGGGTGACCCTGGCAGTAGTAGTGATGCAGTAGGTGCTGGGGGTGACCCTGGCAGTAGTAGTGATGCAGTAGGTGCTGGGGGTGGCCCTAGCAGTAGTACTGATGCAGTAGGTGTTGGGGGTGACCCTAGCAGTAGTAGTGATGCAGTAGGTGCTGGGGGTGACCCTGGCAGTAGTAGTGATGCAGTAGGTGCTGGGGTGGCCCTAGCAGTAGTCGTGATGCAGTAGGTGCTGGGGTGACCCTGGCAGTAGTAGTGATGCAGTAGGTGCTGGGGTGACCCTGGCAGTAGTAGTGATGCCGTAGGTGCTGGGGTGACCCTAGGAGTAGTAGTGATGCAGTAGGTGCTGGGGTGACCCTGGCAGTAGTAGTGATGCAGTAGGTGCTGGGGGTGACCCTGGCAGTAGTAGTGATGCAGTAGGTGCTGGGGTGGCCCTAGCAGCAGTAGTAGTGATGCAGTAGGGGCTGGTGTGACCCTAGCAGTAGTAGTGATGCAGTAGGTGCTGGGGGTGACCCTAGCAGTAGTAGTGATGCAGTAGGTGCTGGGGGTGACCCTAGCAGTAGTAGTGATGCAGTAGGTGCTGGGGTGACCCTAGCAGTAGTGGTGATGCAGTAGGTGCTGGGGTGACCCTGGCAGTAGTAGTGATGCAGTAGGTGCTGGGGGTGACCCTGGCAGTAGTAGTGATGCAGTAGGTGCTGGGGTGACCCTAGCAGTAGTAGTGATGCAGTAGGTGCTGGGGCTGGCCCTAGCAGTAGTAGTGATGCAGTAGGTGCTGGGGTGACCCTATCAGTAGTAGTGATGCAGTAGGTGCTGGGGGTGGCCCTAGCAGTAGTAGTGATGCAGTAGGTGCTGGGGTGACCCTAGCAGTAGTAGTGATGCAGTAGGTGCTGGGGGTGGCCCTAGCAGTAGTAGTGATGCAGTAGGTGCTGGGGGTGGCCCTAGCAGTAGTAGTGATGCAGTAGGTGCTGGGGGTGGCCCTAGCAGTAGTAGTGATGCAGTAGGTGCTGGGGGTGGCCCTAGCAGTAGTAGTGATGCAGTAGGTGCTGGGGGTGACCCTGGCAGTAGTAGTGATGCAGTAGGTGCTGGGGTGACCCTAGCAGTAGTAGTGATGCAGTAGGTGCTGGGGTGACCCTGGCAGTAGTAGTGATGCAGTAGGTGCTGGGGGTGACCCAAACAGTAGTAGTGATGCAGTAGGTGCTGGGGTGACCCTGGCAGTAGTAGTGATGCAGTAGGTGCTGGGGTGAACCTAGCAGCAGTAGTAGTGATGCAGTAGGTGCTGGGGTGACCCTAGCAGCAGTAGTAGTGATGCAGTAGGTGTTGGGGGTGACCCTAGCAGTAGTAGTGATGCAGTAGGTGTTGGGGGTGACCCTAGCAGTAGTAGTGATGCAGTAGGTGCTGGGGGTGACGCTAGCAGTAGTAGTGATGCAGTAGGTGCTGGGGTGGCCCTAGCAGCAGTAGTAGTGATGCAGTAGGTGCTGGGGTGACCCTAGCAGTAGTAGTGATGCAGTAGGTGCTGGGGTGACCCTAGCAGTAGTAGTGCTGCAGTAGGTGCTGGGGTGACCCTAGCAGTAGTAGTGATGCAGTAGGTGCTGGGGGTGACCCTGGCAGTAGTAGTGATGCAGTAGGTGCTGGGGTGACCCTAGCAGTAGTAGTGATGCAGTAGGTGCTGGGGTGACCCTGGCAGTAGTAGTGATGCAGTAGGTGCTGGGGGTGACCCTGGCAGTAGTAGTGATGCAGTAGGTGCTGGGGTGACCCTAGCAGTAGTGCTGCAGTAGGTGCTGGGGTGGCCCTAGCAGCAGTAGTAGCGTGCAGTAGGGGCTGGTGTGACCCTAGCAGTAGTAGTGATGCAGTAGGTGCTGGGGGTGACCCTAGCAGTAGTAGTGATGCAGTAGGTGCTGGGGGTGACCCTAGCAGTAGTAGTGATGCAGTAGGTGCTGGGGTGACCCTAGCGGTAGTGGTGATGCAGTAGGTGCTGGGGTGACCCTGGCAGTAGTAGTGATGCAGTAGGTGCTGGGGTGACCCTAGCAGTAGTAGTGATGCAGTAGGTGCTGGGGGTGGCCCTAGCAGTAGTAGTGATGCAGTAGGTGCTGGGGTGACCCTATCAGTAGTAGTGATGCAGTAGGTGCTGGGGGTAGCCCTAGCAGTAGTAGTGATGCAGTAGGTGCTGGCGTGACACTAGCATTAGTAGTGATGCAGTAGGCGCTGAGGGTGACCCTAGCAGTAGTAGCGATGTATTAAGGGGCTGGGGGTGACCCTAGCAGTAGTAGTGATGCAGTAGGTGCTGGGGGTGACCCTATTAGTAGTAGTGATGCAGTAGGTGCTGGGGTGACCCTGGCAGTAGTAGTGATGCAGTAGGTGCTGGGGTGGCCCTAGCAGTAGTAGTGATGCAGTAGGTGCTGGGGTGACCCTGGCAGTAGTAGTGATGCAGTAGGTGCTGGAATGACCCTAGCAGTAGCCGTGATGCAGTAGGTGCTGGGGTGACCCTATCAGTAGTAGTGATGCAGTAGGTGCTGGGGTGACCCTGGCAGTAGTAGTGATGCAGTAGGTGCTGGGGTGACCCTGGCAGTAGTAGTGATGCAGTAGGTGCTGGGGGTGGCCCTAGCAGTAGTAGTGATGCAGTAGTAGTGATGCAGTAGGGGCTGGGGTGACCCTATCAGTAGTAGTGATGCAGTAGGTGCTGGGGTGACCCTAGCAGTAGTAGTGATGCAGTAGGTGCTGGGGTGACCCTAGCAGTAGTAGTGATGCAGGAAGTGTTGGGGGTGACCCTAGCAGTAGTGGTGATGCAGTAGGTGCTGGGGGTGGCTCTAGCAGTAGTAGTGATGCAGTAGGTGCTGGGGTGACCCTAGCAGTAATAGTGATGCAGTAGGTGCTGGGGGTGGCCTTAGCAGTAGTAGTGATGCAGTAGGTGCTGGGGGTGGCCCTAGCAGTAGTAGTGATGCAGTAGGTGCTGGGGTGACCCTAGCAGTAGTAGTGATGCAGTAGGTGCTGGGGTGACCCTAGCAGTAGTAGTGATGCAGTAGGTGCTGGGGGTGGCCCTAGCAGTAGTAGTGATGCAGTAGGTGCTGGGGGTGGCCCTAGCAGTAGTAGTGATGCAGTAGGTGCTGGGGGTGACCCTGGCAGTAGTAGTGATGCAGTAGGTGCTGGGGTGACCCTAGCAGTAGTAGTGATGCAGTAGGTGCTGGGGTGACCCTAGCAGCAGTAGTAGTGATGCAGTAGGTGCTGGGGTGACCCTAGCAGTAGTAGTGATGCAGTAGGTGCTGGGGGTGACCCTGGCAGTAGTAGTGATGCAGTAGGTGCTGGGGGTGACCCTAGCAGTAGTAGTGATGCAGTAGGTGCTGGGGGTGACCCTGGCAGTAGTAGTGATGCAGTAGGTGCTGGGGGTGGCCCTAGCAGTAGTACTGATGCAGTAGGTGTTGGGGGTGACCCTAGCAGTAGTAGTGATGCAGTAGGTGCTGGGGGTGACCCTGGCAGTAGTAGTGATGCAGTAGGTGCTGGGGTGGCCCTAGCAGTAGTAGTGATGCAGTAGGTGCTGGGGTGACCCTGGCAGTAGTAGTGATGCCGTAGGTGCTGGGGTGACCCTAGGAGTAGTAGTGATGCAGTAGGTGCTGGGGTGACCCTGGCAGTAGTAGTGATGCAGTAGGTGCTGGGGGTGACCCTGGCAGTAGTAGTGATGCAGTAGGTGCTGGGGTGGCCCTAGCAGCAGTAGTAGTGATGCAGTAGGGGCTGGTGTGACCCTAGCAGTAGTAGTGATGCAGTAGGTGCTGGGGGTGACCCTAGCAGTAGTAGTGATGCAGTAGGTGCTGGGGGTGACCCTAGCAGTAGTAGTGATGCAGTAGGTGCTGGGGTGACCCTAGCAGTAGTGGTGATGCAGTAGGTGCTGGGGTGACCCTGGCAGTAGTAGTGATGCAATAGGTGCTGGGGGTGACCCTGGCAGTAGTAGTGATGCAGTAGGTGCTGGGGTGACCCTAGCAGTAGTAGTGATGCAGTAGGTGCTGGGGGTGGCCCTAGCAGTAGTAGTGATGCAGTAGGTGCTGGGGTGACCCTATCAGTAGTAGTGATGCAGTAGGTGCTGGGGGTGGCCCTAGCAGTAGTAGTGATGCAGTAGGTGCTGGGGTGACCCTAGCAGTAGTAGTGATGCAGTAGGTGCTGGGGGTGGCCCTAGCAGTAGTAGTGATGCAGTAGGTGCTGGGGGTGGCCCTAGCAGTAGTAGTGATGCAGTAGGTGCTGGGGGTTGCCCTAGCAGTAGTAGTGATGCAGTAGGTGCTGGGGGTGGCCCTAGCAGTAGTAGTGATGCAGTAGGTGCTGGGGGTGACAATGGCAGTAGTAGTGATGCAGTAGGTGCTGGGGTGACCCTAGCAGTAGTAGTGATGCAGTAGGTGCTGGGGTGACCCTGGCAGTAGTAGTGATGCAGTAGGTGCTGGGGGTGACCCTGACAGTAGTAGTGATGCAGTAGGTGCTGGGGTGACCCTGGCAGTAGTAGTGATGCAGTAGGTGCTGGGGTGACCCTAGCAGCAGTAGTAGTGATGCAGTAGGTGCTGGGGTGACCCTAGCAGCAGTAGTAGTGATGCAGTAGGTGTTGGGGGTGACCCTAGCAGTAGTAGTGATGCAGTAGGTGTTGGGGGTGACCCTAGCAGTAGTAGTGATGCAGTAGGTGCTGGGGGTGACGCTAGCAGTAGTAGTGATGCAGTAGGTGCTGGGGTGGCCCTAGCACCAGTAGTAGTGATGCAGTAGGTGCTGGGGTGACCCTAGCAGTAGTAGTGATGCAGTAGGTGCTGGGGTGACCCTAGCAGTAGTAGTGCTGCAGTAGGTGCTGGGGTGACCCTAGCAGTAGTAGTGATGCAGTAGGTGCTGGGGGTGACCCTGGCAGTAGTAGTGATGCAGTAGGTGCTGGGGTGACCCTAGCAGTAGTAGTGATGCAGTAGGTGCTGGGGTGACCCTAGCAGTAGTAGTGATGCAGTAGGTGCTGGGGGTGACCCTGGCAGTAGTAGTGATGCAGTAGGTGCTGGGGTGACCCTAGCAGTAGTGCTGCAGTAGGTGCTGGGGTGGCCCTAGCAGCAGTAGTAGCGTGCAGTAGGGGCTGGTGTGACCCTAGCAGTAGTAGTGATGCAGTAGGTGCTGGGGGTGACCCTAGCAGTAGTAGTGATGCAGTAGGTGCTGGGGGTGACCCTAGCAGTAGTAGTGATGCAGTAGGTGCTGGGGGTGACCCTAGCAGTAGTGGTGATGCAGTAGGTGCTGGGGTGACCCTGGCAGTAGTAGTGATGCAGTAGGTGCTGGGGTGACCCTAGCAGTAGTAGTGATGCAGTAGGTGCTGGGGGTGGCCCTAGCAGTAGTAGTGATGCAGTAGGTGCTGGGGTGACCCTATCAGTAGTAGTGATGCAGTAGGTGCTGGGGGTAGCCCTAGCAGTAGTAGTGATGCAGTAGGTGCTGGCGTGACACTAGCATTAGTAGTGATGCAGTAGGCGCTGAGGGTGACCCTAGCAGTAGTAGCAATGTATTAAGGGGCTGGGGGTGACCCTAGCAGTAGTAGTGATGCAGTAGGTGCTGGGGGTGACCCTATTAGTAGTAGTGATGCAGTAGGTGCTGGGGTGACCCTGGCAGTAGTAGTGATGCAGTAGGTGCTGGGGGTGGCCCTAGCAGTAGTAGTGATGCAGTAGGTGCTGGGGTGACCCTGGCAGTAGTAGTGATGCAGTAGGTGCTGGAATGACCCTAGCAGTAGCCGTGATGCAGTAGGTGCTGGGGTGACCCTATCAGTAGTAGTGATGCAGTAGGTGCTGGGGTGACCCTGGCAGTAGTAGTGATGCAGTAGGTGCTGGGGTGACCCTATCAGTAGTAGTGATGCAGTAGGTGCTGGGGTGACCCTGGCAGTAGTAGTGATGCAGTAGGTGCTGGGGGTGGCCCTAGCAGTAGTAGTGATGCAGTAGTAGTGATGCAGTAGGGGCTGGTGTGACCCTATCAGTAGTAGTGATGCAGTAGGTGCTGGGGTGACCCTGGCAGTAGTAGTGATGCAGTAGGTGCTGGGGGTGGCCCTAGCAGTAGTAGTGATGCAGTAGTAGTGATGCAGTAGGGGCTGGGGTGACCCTATCAGTAGTAGTGATGCAGTAGGTGCTGGGGTGACCCTAGCAGTAGTAGTGATGCTGTAGGTGCTGGGGTGACCCTAGCAGTAGTAGTGATGCAGGAGGTGTTGGGGGTGACCCTAGCAGTAGTGGTGATGCAGTAGGTGCTGGGGGTGGCCCTAGCAGTAGTAGTGATGCAGTAGGTGCTGGGGGTGGCCCTAGCAGTAGTAGTGATGCAGTAGTAGTGATGCAGTAGGGGCTGGGGTGACCCTATCAGTAGTAGTGATGCAGTGCAGTAGGTGCTGGGGTGACCCTGGCAGTAGTAGTGATGCAGTAGGTGCTGGGGGTGGCCCTAGCAGTAGTAGTGATGCAGTAGTAGTGATGCAGTAGGGGCTGGGGTGACCCTATCAGTAGTAGTGATGCAGTAGGTGCTGGGGTGACCCTAGCAGTAGTAGTGATGCAGTAGGTGCTGGGGTGACCCTAGCAGTAGTAGTGATGCAGGAGGTGTTGGGGGTGACCCTAGCAGTAGTGGTGATGCAGTAGGTGCTGGGGGTGGCTCTAGCAGTAGTAGTGATGCAGTAGGTGCTGGGGTGACCCTAGCAGTAATAGTGATGCAGTAGGTGCTGGGGGTGGCCTTAGCAGTAGTAGTGATGCAGTAGGTGCCGGGGGTGGCCCTAGCAGTAGTAGTGATGCAGTAGGTGCTGGGGTGACCCTAGCAGTAGTAGTGATGCAGTAGGTGCTGGGGTGACCCTAGCAGTAGTAGTGATGCAGTAGGTGCTGGGGGTGGCCCTAGCAGTAGTAGTGATGCAGTAGGTGCTGGGGTGACCCTAGCAGTAGTAGTGATGCAGTAGGTGCTGGGGTGACCCTAGCAGTAGTAGTGATGCAGTAGGTGCTGGGGGTGGCCCTAGCAGTAGTAGTGATGCAGTAGGTGCTGGGGTGACCCTAGCAGTAGTAGTGATGCAGTAGGTGCTGGGGGTGACCCTAGCAGTAGTAGTGATGCAGTAGGTGCTGGGGGTGGCCCTAGCAGTAGTAGTGATGCAGTAGGTGCTGGGGGTGGCCCTAGCAGTAGTAGTGATGCAGTAGGTGCTGGGGTGACCCTAGCAGTAGTAGTGATGCAGTAGGTGCTGGGGCGACCCTATCAGTAGTAGTGCTGCAGTAGGTGCTGGGGTGACCCTATCAGTAGTAGTGATGCAGTAGGTGCTGGGGGTGGCCCTAGCAGTAGTAGTGATGCAGTAGGTGCTGGGGTGACCATAGCAGTAGCCGTGATGCAGTAGGTGCTGGGGGTGACCCTAGCAGCAGTAGTGATGCAGTAGGTGCTGGGGTGACCCTGGCAGTAGTAGTGATGCAGTAGGTGCTGGGGGTGGCCCTAGCAGTAGTAGTGATGCAGTGGGTGCTGGGGTGGCCCTAGCAGTAGTAGTGATGCAGTAGGTGCTGGGGTGACCCTATCAGTAGTAGTGATGCAGTAGGTGCTGGGGGTGACCCTAGCAGTAGTAGTGATGCAGTAGGTGCTGGGGGTGACCCTAGCAGTAGTAGTGATGCAGTAGGTGCTAGGGGTGACCCTAGCAGTAGTAGTGCTGCAGTAGGTGCTGGGGTGGCCCTAGCAGCAGTAGTAGTGATGCAGTAGGGGCTGGTGTGACCCTAGCAGTAGTAGTGATGCAGTAGGTGCTGGGGGTGACCCTAGCAGTAGTAGTGATGCAGTAGGTGCTGGGGTGACCCTAGCAGTGGTAGTGATGCAGTAGGTGCTGGGGTGACCCTAGCAGTAGTGGTGATGCAGTAGGTGCTGGGGTGACCCTGGCAGTAGTAGTGATGCAGTAGGTGCTGGGGTGACCCTAGCAGTAGTAGTGATGCAGTAGGTGCTGGGGGTGGCCCTAGCAGTAGTAGTGATGCAGTAGGTGCTGGGGGTGGCCATAGCAGCAGTAGTGATGCAGTAGGGGCTGGGGTGACCCTAGCAGTAGTTGTGATGCAGTAGGTGCTGGGGGTGGCCCTAGCAGTAGTAGTGATGCAGTAGGTGATGGGGGTGGCCCTAGCAGCAGTAGTAGTGATGCAGTAGGTGCTGGGGTGACCCTAGCAGTAGTAGTGATGCAGTAGGTGCTGGGGTGACCCTGGCAGTAGTAGTGATGCAGTAGGGGCTGGAGTGACCCTAGCAGTAGTAGTGATGCAGTAGGTGCTGGGGTGGCCCTAGCAGTAGTAGTGATGCAGTAGGTGCTGGGGGCGATCCTATCAGTAGTAGTGATGCAGTAGGTGCTGGGGGTGGCCCTAGCAGCAGTAGTGAAGCAGTAGGTGCTGGGGGTGGTCCTAGCAGCAGTAGTGATGCAGTAGGTGCTGGGGGTGGCCCTAGCAGCAGTAGTGATGCAGTAGGTGCTGGGGGTGGCCCTAGCAGCAGTAGTGATGCAGTAGGTGCTGGGGTGACCCTGGCAGTAGTAGTGATGCAGTAGGTGCTGGGGGTGACCCTAGCAGTAGTAGTGATGCAGTAGGTGCTGGGGGTGACCCTAGCAGTAGTAGTGATGCAGTAGGTGCTGGGGTGACCCTGGCAGTAGTAGTGATGCAGTAGGTGCTGGGGTGACCCTGGCAGTAGTAGTGATGCAGTAGGTGCTGGGGTGGCCCTAGCAGTAGTAGTGATGCAGTAGGTGCTGGGGTGACCCTGGCAGTAGTAGTGATGCAGTAGGTGCTGGGGTGGCCCTAGCAGTAGTAGTGATGCAGTAGGTGCTGGGGTGACCCTGGCAGTAGTAGTGATGCAGTAGGTGCTGGAATGACCCTAGCAGTAGCCGTGATGCAGTAGGTGCTGGGGTGACCCTATCAGTAGTAGTGATGCAGTAGGTGCTGGGGTGACCCTGGCAGTAGTAGTGATGCAGTAGGTGCTGGGGTGACCCTGGCAGTAGTAGTGATGCAGTAGGTGCTGGGGGTGGCCCTAGCAGTAGTAGTGATGCAGTAGTAGTGATGCAGTAGGGGCTGGGGTGACCCTATCAGTAGTAGTGATGCAGTAGGTGCTGGGGTGACCCTAGCAGTAGTAGTGATGCAGTAGGTGCTGGGGTGACCCTAGCAGTAGTAGTGATGCAGGAAGTGTTGGGGGTGACCCTAGCAGTAGTGGTGATGCAGTAGGTGCTGGGGGTGGCTCTAGCAGTAGTAGTGATGCAGTAGGTGCTGGGGTGACCCTAGCAGTAATAGTGATGCAGTAGGTGCTGGGGGTGGCCTTAGCAGTAGTAGTGATGCAGTAGGTGCTGGGGGTGGCCCTAGCAGTAGTAGTGATGCAGTAGGTGCTGGGGTGACCCTAGCAGTAGTAGTGATGCAGTAGGTGCTGGGGGTGGCCCTAGCAGTAGTAGTGATGCAGTAGGTGCTGGGGTGACCCTATCAGTAGTAGTGATGCAGTAGGGGCTGGGGTGACCCTAGCAGTAGTAGTGATGCAGTAGGTGCTGGGGGTGGCCCTAGCAGTAGTAGTGATGCAGTAGGTGCTGGGGTGGCCCTAGCAGTAGTAGTGATGCAGTAGGTGCTGGGGGTGGCCCTAGCAGTAGTAGTGATGCAGTAGGTGCTGGGGGTGACCCTGGCAGTAGTAGTGATGCAGTAGGTGCTGGGGTGACCCTAGCAGTAGTAGTGATGCAGTAGGTGCTGGGGTGACCCTAGCAGCAGTAGTAGTGATGCAGTAGGTGCTGGGGTGACCCTAGCAGTAGTAGTGATGCAGTAGGTGCTGGGGGTGACCCTGGCAGTAGTAGTGATGCAGTAGGTGCTGGGGGTGACCCTAGCAGTAGTAGTGATGCAGTAGGTGCTGGGGGTGACCCTGGCAGTAGTAGTGATGCAGTAGGTGCTGGGGGTGGCCCTAGCAGTAGTACTGATGCAGTAGGTGTTGGGGGTGACCCTAGCAGTAGTAGTGATGCAGTAGGTGCTGGGGGTGACCCTGGCAGTAGTAGTGATGCAGTAGGTGCTGGGGTGGCCCTAGCAGTAGTAGTGATGCAGTAGGTGCTGGGGTGACCCTGGCAGTAGTAGTGATGCCGTAGGTGCTGGGGTGACCCTAGGAGTAGTAGTGATGCAGTAGGTGCTGGGGTGACCCTGGCAGTAGTAGTGATGCAGTAGGTGCTGGGGGTGACCCTGGCAGTAGTAGTGATGCAGTAGGTGCTGGGGTGGCCCTAGCAGCAGTAGTAGTGATGCAGTAGGGGCTGGTGTGACCCTAGCAGTAGTAGTGATGCAGTAGGTGCTGGGGGTGACCCTAGCAGTAGTAGTGATGCAGTAGGTGCTGGGGGTGACCCTAGCAGTAGTAGTGATGCAGTAGGTGCTGGGGTGACCCTAGCAGTAGTGGTGATGCAGTAGGTGCTGGGGTGACCCTGGCAGTAGTAGTGATGCAATAGGTGCTGGGGGTGACCCTGGCAGTAGTAGTGATGCAGTAGGTGCTGGGGTGACCCTAGCAGTAGTAGTGATGCAGTAGGTGCTGGGGGTGGCCCTAGCAGTAGTAGTGATGCAGTAGGTGCTGGGGTGACCCTATCAGTAGTAGTGATGCAGTAGGTGCTGGGGGTGGCCCTAGCAGTAGTAGTGATGCAGTAGGTGCTGGGGTGACCCTAGCAGTAGTAGTGATGCAGTAGGTGCTGGGGGTGGCCCTAGCAGTAGTAGTGATGCAGTAGGTGCTGGGGGTGGCCCTAGCAGTAGTAGTGATGCAGTAGGTGCTGGGGGTGGCCCTAGCAGTAGTAGTGATGCAGTAGGTGCTGGGGGTGGCCCTAGCAGTAGTAGTGATGCAGTAGGTGCTGGGGGTGACCCTGGCAGTAGTAGTGATGCAGTAGGTGCTGGGGTGACCCTAGCAGTAGTAGTGATGCAGTAGGTGCTGGGGTGACCCTGGCAGTAGTAGTGATGCAGTAGGTGCTGGGGGTGACCCTGACAGTAGTAGTGATGCAGTAGGTGCTGGGGTGACCCTGGCAGTAGTAGTGATGCAGTAGGTGCTGGGGTGACCCTAGCAGCAGTAGTAGTGATGCAGTAGGTGCTGGGGTGACCCTAGCAGCAGTAGTAGTGATGCAGTAGGTGTTGGGGGTGACCCTAGCAGTAGTAGTGATGCAGTAGGTGTTGGGGGTGACCCTAGCAGTAGTAGTGATGCAGTAGGTGCTGGGGGTGACGCTAGCAGTAGTAGTGATGCAGTAGGTGCTGGGGTGGCCCTAGCAGCAGTAGTAGTGATGCAGTAGGTGCTGGGGTGACCCTAGCAGTAGTAGTGATGCAGTAGGTGCTGGGGTGACCCTAGCAGTAGTAGTGCTGCAGTAGGTGCTGGGGTGACCCTAGCAGTAGTAGTGATGCAGTAGGTGCTGGGGGTGACCCTGGCAGTAGTAGTGATGCAGTAGGTGCTGGGGTGACCCTAGCAGTAGTAGTGATGCAGTAGGTGCTGGGGTGACCCTAGCAGTAGTAGTGATGCAGTAGGTGCTGGGGGTGACCCTGGCAGTAGTAGTGATGCAGTAGGTGCTGGGGTGACCCTAGCAGTAGTGCTGCAGTAGTTGCTGGGGTGGCCCTAGCAGCAGTAGTAGCGTGCAGTAGGGGCTGGTGTGACCCTAGCAGTAGTAGTGATGCAGTAGGTGCTGGGGGTGACCCTAGCAGTAGTAGTGATGCAGTAGGTGCTGGGGGTGACCCTAGCAGTAGTAGTGATGCAGTAGGTGCTGGGGTGACCCTAGCAGTAGTGGTGATGCAGTAGGTGCTGGGGTGACCCTGGCAGTAGTAGTGATGCAGTAGGTGCTGGGGTGACCCTATCAGTAGTAGTGATGCAGTAGGTGCTGGGGGTAGCCCTAGCAGTAGTAGTGATGCAGTAGGTGCTGGCGTGACACTAGCATTAGTAGTGATGCAGTAGGCGCTGAGGGTGACCCTAGCAGTAGTAGCGATGTATTAAGGGGCTGGGGGTGACCCTAGCAGTAGTAGTGATGCAGTAGGTGCTGGGGGTGACCCTATTAGTAGTAGTGATGCAGTAGGTGCTGGGGTGACCCTGGCAGTAGTAGTGATGCAGTAGGTGCTGGGGGTGGCCCTAGCAGTAGTAGTGATGCAGTAGGTGCTGGGGTGACCCTGGCAGTAGTAGTGATGCAGTAGGTGCTGGAATGACCCTAGCAGTAGCCGTGATGCAGTAGGTGCTGGGGTGACCCTATCAGTAGTAGTGATGCAGTAGGTGCTGAGGTGACCCTGGCAGTAGTAGTGATGCAGTAGGTGCTGGGGTGACCCTATCAGTAGTAGTGATGCAGTAGGTGCTGGGGTGACCCTGGCAGTAGTAGTGATGCAGTAGGTGCTGGGGTGACCCTGGCAGTAGTAGTGATGCAGTAGGTGCTGGGGTGACCCTGGCAGTAGTAGTGATGCAGTAGGTGCTGGGGGTGGCCCTAGCAGTAATAGTGATGCAGTAGTAGTGATGCAGTAGGGGCTGGTGTGACCCTATCAGTAGTAGTGATGCAGTAGGTGCTGGGGTGACCCTGGCAGTAGTAGTGATGCAGTAGGTGCTGGGGGTGGCCCTAGCAGTAGTAGTGATGCAGTAGTAGTGATGCAGTAGGGGCTGGGGTGACCCTATCAGTAGTAGTGATGCAGTAGGTGCTGGGGTGACCCTAGCAGTAGTAGTGATGCTGTAGGTGCTGGGGTGACCCTAGCAGTAGTAGTGATGCAGGAGGTGTTGGGGGTGACCCTAGCAGTAGTGGTGATGCAGTAGGTGCTGGGGGTGGCCCTAGCAGTAGTAGTGATGCAGTAGGTGCTGGGGGTGGCCCTAGCAGTAGTAGTGATGCAGTAGTAGTGATGCAGTAGGGGCTGGGGTGACCCTATCAGTAGTAGTGATGCAGTGCAGTAGGTGCTGGGGTGACCCTGGCAGTAGTAGTGATGCAGTAGGTGCTGGGGGTGGCCCTAGCAGTAGTAGTGATGCAGTAGTAGTGATGCAGTAGGGGCTGGGGTGACCCTATCAGTAGTAGTGATGCAGTAGGTGCTGGGGTGACCCTAGCAGTAGTAGTGATGCAGTAGGTGCTGGGGTGACCCTAGCAGTAGTAGTGATGCAGGAGGTGTTGGGGGTGACCCTAGCAGTAGTGGTGATGCAGTAGGTGCTGGGGGTGGCTCTAGCAGTAGTAGTGATGCAGTAGGTGCTGGGGTGACCCTAGCAGTAATAGTGATGCAGTAGGTGCTGGGGGTGGCCTTAGCAGTAGTAGTGATGCAGTAGGTGCTGGGGGTGGCCCTAGCAGTAGTAGTGATGCAGTAGGTGCTGGGGTGACCCTAGCAGTAGTAGTGATGCAGTAGGTGCTGGGGTGACCCTAGCAGTAGTAGTGATGCAGTAGGTGCTGGGGGTGGCCCTAGCAGTAGTAGTGATGCAGTAGGTGCTGGGGTGACCCTAGCAGTAGTAGTGATGCAGTAGGTGCTGGGGTGACCCTAGCAGTAGTAGTGATGCAGTAGGTGCTGGGGGTGGCCCTAGCAGTAGTAGTGATGCAGTAGGTGCTGGGGTGACCCTAGCAGTAGTAGTGATGCAGTAGGTGCTGGGGGTGACCCTAGCAGTAGTAGTGATGCAGTAGGTGCTGGGGGTGGCCCTAGCAGTAGTAGTGATGCAGTAGGTGCTGGGGGTGGCCCTAGCAGTAGTAGTGATGCAGTAGGTGCTGGGGTGACCCTAGCAGTAGTAGTGATGCAGTAGGTGCTGGGGCGACCCTATCAGTAGTAGTGCTGCAGTAGGTGCTGGGGTGACCCTATCAGTAGTAGTGATGCAGTAGGTGCTGGGGGTGGCCCTAGCAGTAGTAGTGATGCAGTAGGTGCTGGGGTGACCATAGCAGTAGCCGTGATGCAGTAGGTGCTGGGGGTGACCCTAGCAGCAGTAGTGATGCAGTAGGTGCTGGGGTGACCCTGGCAGTAGTAGTGATGCAGTAGGTGCTGGGGGTGGCCCTAGCAGTAGTAGTGATGCAGTAGGTGCTGGGGTGGCCCTAGCAGTAGTAGTGATGCAGTAGGTGCTGGGGTGACCCTATCAGTAGTAGTGATGCAGTAGGTGCTGGGGGTGACCCTAGCAGTAGTAGTGATGCAGTAGGTGCTGGGGGTGACCCTAGCAGTAGTAGTGATGCAGTAGGTGCTAGGGGTGACCCTAGCAGTAGTAGTGCTGCAGTAGGTGCTGGGGTGGCCCTAGCAGCAGTAGTAGTGATGCAGTAGGGGCTGGTGTGACCCTAGCAGTAGTAGTGATGCAGTAGGTGCTGGGGGTGACCCTAGCAGTAGTAGTGATGCAGTAGGTGCTGGGGTGACCCTAGCAGTGGTAGTGATGCAGTAGGTGCTGGGGTGACCCTAGCAGTAGTGGTGATGCAGTAGGTGCTGGGGTGACCCTGGCAGTAGTAGTGATGCAGTAGGTGCTGGGGTGACCCTAGCAGTAGTAGTGATGCAGTAGGTGCTGGGGGTGGCCCTAGCAGTAGTAGTGATGCAGTAGGTGCTGGGGGTGGCCATAGCAGCAGTAGTGATGCAGTAGGGGCTGGGGTGACCCTAGCAGTAGTTGTGATGCAGTAGGTGCTGGGGGTGGCCCTAGCAGTAGTGATGCAGTAGGTGCTGGGGGTGGCCCTAGCAGCAGTAGTAGTGATGCAGTAGGTGCTGGGGTGACCCTAGCAGTAGTAGTGATGCAGTAGGTGCTGGGGTGACCCTGGCAGTAGTAGTGATGCAGTAGGGGCTGGAGTGACCCTAGCAGTAGTAGTGATGCAGTAGGTGCTGGGGTGGCCCTAGCAGTAGTAGTGATGCAGTAGGTGCTGGGGGCGATCCTATCAGTAGTAGTGATGCAGTAGGTGCTGGGGGTGGCCCTAGCAGCAGTAGTGATGCAGTAGGTGCTGGGGGTGGTCCTAGCAGCAGTAGTGATGCAGTAGGTGCTGGGGGTGGCCCTAGCAGCAGTAGTGATGCAGTAGGTGCTGGGGGTGGCCCTAGCAGCAGTAGTGATGCAGTAGGTGCTGGGGTGACCCTGGCAGTAGTAGTGATGCAGTAGGGGCTGGGGTGGCCCTAGCAGTAGTAGTGATGCAGTAGGTGCTGGGGTGACCCTAGCAGTAGTAGTGATGCAGTAGGTGCTGGGGGTGGCCCTAGCAGTAGTAGTGATGCAGTAGGTGCTGGGGTGACCCTATCAGTAGTAGTGATGCAGTAGGTGCTGGGGGTGGCCCTAGCAGTAGTAGTGATGCAGTCGGGGCTGGGGTGACCCTAGCAGCAGCAGTAGTAGTGATGCAGTAGGGGCTGGTGTGACCCTAGCAGTAGTAGTGATGCAGTAGGTGCTGGGGGTGGCCCTAGCAGCAGTATTGATGCAGTAGGTGCTGGGGTGGCCCTAGCAGCAGTAGTAGTGATGCAGTAGGTGCTGGGGTGACCCTAGCAGTAGTAGTGATGCAGTAGGTGCTGGGGTGACCCTGGCAGTAGTAGTGATGCAGTAGGGGCTGGGGTGACCCTGGCAGTAGTAGTGATACAGTAGGTGCTGGGGGTGGTCCTAGCAGTAGTAGTGATGCAGTAGGGGCTGGTGTGACCCTAGCAGTAGTAGTGATGCAGTAGGTGCTGGGGTGGCCCTAGCAGCAGTAGTAGTGATGCAGTAGGTGTTGGGGGTGACCCTAGCAGTAGTAGTGATGCAGTAGGTGCTGGAGTGGCCCTAGCAGCAGTAGTAGTGATGCAGTAGGGGCTGGTGTGACCCTAGCAGCAGTAGTAGTGATGCAGTAGGTGCTGGGGGTGGCCCTAGCAGCAGTAGTGATGCAGTAGGTGCTGGGGTGGCCCTAGCAGTAGTAGTGATGCAGTAGGTGCTGGGGTGACCCTGGCAGTAGTAGTGATGCAGTAGGGGCTGGGGTGACCCTAGCAGTAGTACTGATGCAGTAGGTGTTGGGGGTGACCCTAGCAGTAGTAGTGATGCAGTAGGTGCTGGGGGTGACCCTGGCAGTAGTAGTGATGCAGTAGGTGCTGGGGTGGCCCTAGCAGTAGTAGTGATGCAGTAGGTGCTGGGGTGACCCTGGCAGTAGTAGTAGTGATGCAGTAGGTGCTGGGGGTGGCAGCAGTAGTAGTGATGCAGTAGGTGCTGGGGGTGGCCCTAGCAGTAGTAGTGATGCAGTAGGTGCTGGGGGTGACCCTGGCAGTAGTAGTGATGCAGTAGGTGCTGGGGTGACCCTGGCAGTAGTAGTAGTGATGCAGTAGGTGCTGGGGGTGGCCCTAGCAGTAGTAGTGATGCAGTAGGTGCTGGGGGTGGCCCTAGCAGTAGTAGTGATGCAGTAGGTGCTGGGGGTGACCCTGGCAGTAGTAGTGATGCAGTAGGGGCTGGGGTGACCCTGGCAGTAGTAGTGATGCAGTAGGTGCTGGGGGTGACCCTAGTAGCAGTAGTAGTGATGCAGTAGGTGCTGGGGGTGGCCCTAGCAGTAGTAGTGATGCAGTAGGTGCTGGGGGTGGCCCTAGCAGTAGTAGTGATGCAGTAGGTGCTGGGGGTGGCCCTAGCAGTAGTAGTGATGCAGTAGGTGCTGGGGGTGGCCCTAGCAGTAGTACTGATGCAGTAGGTGTTGGGGGTGACCCTAGCAGTAGTAGTGATGCAGTAGGGGCTGGGGTGACCCTAGCAGTAGTAGTGATGCAGTAGGTGCTGGGGGTGACCCTGGCAGTAGTAGTGATGCAGTAGGTGCGGGGGTGACCCTAGCAGTAGTAGTGATGCAGTAGGTGCTGGGGGTGACCCTGGCAGTATTAGTGATGCAGTAGGTGCTGGGGTGACCCTAGCAGTAGTAGTGATGCAGTAGGTGCTGGGGGTGGCCCTAGCAGTAGTAGTGATGCAGTAGGTGCTGGGGGTGGCCCTAGCAGTAGTAGTGATGCAGTAGGTGCTGGGGGTGGCCCTAGCAGTAGTACTGATGCAGTAGGTGTTGGGGGTGACCCTAGCAGTAGTAGTGATGCAGTAGGTGCTGGGGGTGACCCTGGCAGTAGTAGTGATGCAGTAGGTGCTGGGGTGACCCTAGCAGTAGTAGTGATGCAGTAGGTGCTGGGGGTGACCCTGGCAGTATTAGTGATGCAGTAGGTGCTGGGGTGACCCTAGCAGTAGTAGTGATGCAGTAGGTGCTGGGGTGACCCTGACAGTAGTAGTGATGCAGTAGGTGCTGGGGTGACCCTGGCAGTAGTAGTGATGCAGTAGGTGCTGGGGTGACCCTAGCAGTAGTAGTGCTGCAGTAGGTGCTGGCGTGGCCCTAGCAGCAGTAGTAGTGATGCAGTAGGGGCTGGTGTGACCCTAGCAGTAGTAGTGATGCAGTAGGTGCTGGGGGTGACCCTAGCAGTAGTAGTGATGCAGTAGGTGCTGGGGTGACCCTAGCAGTAGTGGTGATGCAGTAGGTGCTGGGGGTGACCCTGGCAGTAGTAGTGATGCAGTAGGTGCTGGGGTGACCGTAGCAGTAGTAGTGATGCAGTAGGTGCTGGGGTGACCCTAGCAGCAGTAGTAGTGATGCAGTAGGTGCTGGGGTGACCCTAGCAGTAGTAGTGATGCAGTAGGTGCTGGGGGTGACCCTAGCAGTAGTAGTGATGCAGTAGGTGCTGGGGGTGACCCTAGCAGTAGTAGTGATGCAGTAGGTGCTGGGGGTGACCCTGGCAGTAGTAGTGATGCAGTAGGTGCTGGGGGTGGCCCTGGCAGTAGTAGTGATGCAGTAGGTGCTGGGGGTGGCCCTGGCAGTAGTACTGATGCAGTAGGTGTTGGGGGTGACCCTAGCAGTAGTAGTGATGCAGTAGGTGCTGGGGGTGACCCTGGCAGTAGTAGTGATGCAGTAGGTGCTGGGGTGGCCCTAGCAGTAGTAGTGATGCAGTAGGTGCTGGGGTGACCCTGGCAGTAGTAGTGATGCAGTAGGTGCTGGGGTGACCCTGGCAGTAGTAGTGATGCAGTAGGTGCTGGGGTGACCCTAGCAGTAGTAGTGATGCAGTAGGTGCTGGGGTGATCCTGGCAGTAGTAGTGATGCAGTAGGTGCTGGGGGTGACCCTGGCAGTAGTAGTGATGCAGTAGGTGCTGGGTGACCCTAGCAGTAGTAGTGCTGCAGTAGGTGCTGGGGGTGACCCTAGCAGTAGTGGTGATGCAGTAGGTGCTGGGGTCACCCTAGCAGTAGTGGTGATGCAGTAGGTGCTGGGGTGACCCTGGCAGTAGTAGTGATGCAGTAGGTGCTGGGGGTGACCCTGGCAGTAGTAGTGATGCAGTAGGTGCTGGGGTGACCCTAGCAGTAGTAGTGATGCAGTAGGTGCTCGGGGTGGCCCTAGCAGTAGTAGTGATGCAGTAGGTGCTGGGGTGACCCTATCAGTAGTAGTGATGCAGTAGGTGCTGGGGGTGGCCCTAGCAGTAGTAGTGATGCAGTAGGTGCTGGGGTGACCCTAGCAGTAGTAGTGATGCAGTAGGTGCTGGGGGTGGCCCTAGCAGTAGTAGTGATGCAGTAGGTGCTAGGGGTGGCCCTAGCAGTAGTAGTGATGCAGTAGGTGCTGGGGGTGACCCTAGCAGTAGTAGTGATGCAGTAGGTGCTGGGGGTGACCCTAGCAGTAGTAGTGATGCAGTAGGTGCTGGGGGTGACCCTGGCAGTAGTAGTGATGCAGTAGGTGCTGGGGGTGGCCCTGGCAGTAGTACTGATGCAGGAGGTGTTGGGGTGACCCTAGCAGTAGTAGTGATGCAGTAGGTGCTGGGGGTGACCCTGGCAGTAGTAGTGATGCAGTAGGTGCTGGGGTGGCCCTAGCAGTAGTAGTGATGCAGTAGGTGCTGGGGTGAACCTGGCAGTAGTAGTGATGCAGTAGGTGCTGGGGTGACCCTGGCAGTAGTAGTGATGCAGTAGGTGCTGGGGTGACCCTAGCAGTAGTAGTGATGCAGTAGGTGCTGGGGTGATCCTGGCAGTAGTAGTGATGCAGTAGGTGCTGGGGGTGACCCTGGCAGTAGTAGTGATGCAGTAGGTGCTGGGGTGACCCTAGCAGTAGTAGTGCTGCAGTAGGTGCTGGAGTGGCCCTAGCAGCAGTAGTAGTGATGCAGTAGGGGCTGGTGTGACCCTAGCAGTAGTAGTGATGCAGTAGATGCTGGGGGTGACCCTAGCAGTAGTAGTGATGCAGTAGGTGCTGGGGGTGACCCTAGCAGTAGTGGTGATGCAGTAGGTGCTGGGGTCACCCTAGCAGTAGTGGTGATGCAGTAGGTGCTGGGGTGACCCTGGCAGTAGTAGTGATGCAGTAGGTGCTGGGGGTGACCCTGGCAGTAGTAGTGATGCAGTAGGTGCTGGGGTGACCCTAGCAGTAGTAGTGATGCAGTAGGTGCTCGGGGTGGCCCTAGCAGTAGTAGTGATGCAGTAGGTGCTGCGGTGACCCTATCAGTAGTAGTGATGCAGTAGGTGCTGGGGGTGGCCCTAGCAGTAGTAGTGATGCAGTAGGTGCTGGGGTGACCCTAGCAGTAGTAGTGATGCAGTAGGTGCTGGGGGTGGCCCTAGCAGTAGTAGTGATGCAGTAGGTGCTGGGGGTGGCCCTAGCAGTAGTAGTGATGCAGTAGGTGCTGGGGGTGGCCCTAGCAGTAGTAGTGATGCAGTATGTGCTGGGGGTGGCCCTAGCAGTAGTAGTGATGCAGTAGGTGCTGGGGGTGACCCTGGCAGTAGTAGTGATGCAGTAGGTGCTGGGGTGACCCTAGCAGTAGTAGTGATGCAGTAGGTGCTGGGGTGACCCTGGCAGTAGTAGTGATGCAGTAGGTGCTGGGGGTGACCCTGACAGTAGTAGTGATGCAGTAGGTGCTGGGGTGACCCTGGCAGTAGTAGTGATGCAGTAGGTGCTGGGGTGACCCTAGCAGCAGTAGTAGTGATGCAGTAGGTGCTGGGGTGACGCTAGCAATAGTAGTGATGCAGTAGGTGTTGGGGGTGACCCTAGCAGTAGTAGTGATGCAGTAGGTGCTGGGGGTGACCCTGGCAGTAGTAGTGATGCAGTAGGTGCTGGGGGTGACCCTAGCAGTAGTAGTGATGCAGTAGGTGCTGGGGGTGACCCTGGCAGTAGTAGTGATGCAGTAGGTGCTGGGGGTGGCCCTAGCAGTAGTACTAATGCAGTATGTGTTGGGGGTGACCCTAGCAGTAGTAGTGATGCAGTAGGTGCTGGGGGTGACCCTGGCAGTAGTAGTGATGCAGTAGGTGCTGGGGTGACCCTGGCAGTAGTAGTGATGCAGTAGGTGCTGGGGTGGCCCTAGCAGCAGTAGTAGTGATGCAGTAGGTGCTGGTGTGACCCAAGCAGTAGTAGTGATGCAGTAGGTGCTGGGGTGACCCTAGCAGTAGTAGTGCTGCAGTAGGTGCTGGGGTGACCCTAGCAGTAGTAGTGATGTAGTAGGTGCTGGGGGTGACCCTGGCAGTAGTAGTGATGCAGTAGGTGCTGGGGTGACCCTAGCAGTGGTAGTGATGCAGTAGGTGCTGGGGTGACCCTGGCAGTAGTAGTGATGCAGTAGGTGCTGGGGGTGACCCTGGCAGTAGTAGTGATGCAGTAGGTGCTGGGGTGACCCTAGCAGTAGTGCTGCAGTAGGTGCTGGGGTGACCCTAGCAGCAGTAGTAGCGATGCAGTAGGGGCTGGTGTGACCCTAGCAGTAGTAGTGATGCAGTAGGTGCTGGGGGTGACCCTAGCAGTAGTAGTGATGCAGTAGGTGCTGGGGTGACCCTAGCAGTAGTGCTGATGCAGTAGGTGCTGGGGGTGACCCTGGCAGTAGTAGTGATGCAGTAGGTGCTGGGGGTGACCCTAGCAGAAGTATTGATGCAGTAGGTGCTGGGGTGACCCTATCAGTAGTAGTGATGCAGTAGGTGCTGGGGGTGGCCCTAGCAGTAGTAGTGATGCAGTAGGTGCTGGCGTGACACTAGCATTAGTAGTGATGCAGTAGGCGCTGAGGGTGACCCTAGCAGTAGTAGCGATGTATTAAGGGGCTGGGGTTGACCCTAGCAGTAGTAGTGATGCAGTAGGTGCTGGGGGTGACCCTATTAGTAGTAGTGATGCAGTAGGTGCTGGGGTGACCCTGGCAGTAGTAGTGATGCAGTAGGTGCTGGGGGTGGCCCTAGCAGTAGTAGTGATGCAGTAGGTGCTGGGGGTGACCCTGGCAGTAGTAGTGATGCAGTAGGTGCTGGAATGACCCTAGCAGTAGCCGTGATGCAGTAGGTGCTGGGGTGACCCTATCAGTAGTAGTGATGCAGTAGGTGCTGGGGTGACCCTGGCAGTAGTAGTGATGCAGTAGGTGCTGGGGTGACCCTATCAGTAGTAGTGATGCAGTAGGTGCTGGGGTGACCCTGGCAGTAGTAGTGATGCAGTAGGTGCTGGGGGTGGCCCTAGCAGTAGTAGTGATGCAGTAGGGGCTGGGGTGACCCTATCAGTAGTAGTGATGCAGTAGGTGCTGGGGTGACCCTGGCAGTAGTAGTGATGCAGTAGGTGCTGGGGGTGGCCCTAGCAGTAGTAGTGATGCAGTTGTAGTGATGCAGTAGGGGCTGGGGTGACCCTATCAGTAGTAGTGAGGCAGTAGGTGCTGGGGTGACCCTAGCAGTAGTAGTGATGCAGTAGGTGCTGGGGTGACCCTAGCAGTAGAAGTGATGCAGGAGGCGTTGGGGGTGACCCTAGCAGTAGTGGTGATGCAGTAGGTGCTGGGGGTGGCCCTAGCAGTAGTAGTGATGCAGTAGGTGCTGGGGGTGGCCCTAGCAGTAGTAGTGATGCAGTAGTAGTGATGCAGTAGGGGCTGGGGTGACCCTATCAGTAGTAGTGATGCAGTAGGTGCTGGGGTGACCCTGGCAGTAGTAGTGATGCAGTAGGTGCTGGGGGTGGCTCTAGCAGTAGTAGTGATGCAGTAGGGGCTGGGGTGACCCTATCAGTAGTAGTGATGCAGTAGGTGCTGGGGTGACCCTAGCAGTAGTAGTGATGCAGTAGGTGCTGGGGTGACCCTAGCAGTAGTAGTGATGCAGGAGGTGTTGGGGGTGACCCTAGCAGTAGTGGTGATGCAGTAGGTGCTGGGGGTGGCCCTAGCAGTAGTAGTGATGCAGTAGGTGCTGGGGTGACCCTAGCAGTAATAGTGATGCAGTAGGTGCTGGGGGTGGCCTTAGCAGTAGTAGTGATGCAGTAGGTGCTGGGGGTGGCCCTAGCAGTAGTAGTGATGCAGTAGGTGCTGGGGTGACCCTAGCAGTAGTAGTGATGCAGTAGGTGCTGGGGGTGGCCCTAGCAGTAGTAGTGATGCAGTAGGTGCTGGGGTGACCCTAGCAGTAGTAGTGATGCAGTAGGTGCTGGGGTGACCCTAGCAGTAGTAGTGATGCAGTAGGTGCTGGGGTGACCCTAGCAGTAGTAGTGATGCAGTAGGTGCTGGGGGTGGCCCTAGCAGTAGTAGTGATGCAGTAGGTGCTGGGGTGACCCTAGCAGTAGTAGTGATGCAGTAGGTGCTGGGGGTGACCATAGCAGTAGTAGTGATGCAGTAGGTGCTGGGGGTGGCCCTAGCAGTAGTAGTGATGCAGTAGGTGCTGGGGGTGGCCCTAGCAGTAGTAGTGATGCAGTAGGTGCTGGGGTGACCCTAGCAGTAGTAGTGATGCAGTAGGTGCTGGGGCGACCCTATCAGAAGTAGTGCTGCAGTAGGTGCTGGGGTGACCCTATCAGTAGTAGTGATGCAGTAGGTGCTGGGGGTGGCCCTAGCAGTAGTAGTGATGCAGTAGGTGCTGGGGGTGACCCTAGCAGCAGTAGTGATGCAGTAGGTGCTGGGGTGACCCTGGCAGTAGTAGTGATGCAGTAGGTGCGGGGGGTGGCCCTAGCAGTAGTAGTGATGCAGTAGGTGCTGGGGTGGCCCTAGCAGTAGTAGTGATGCAGTAGGTGCTGGGGTGACCCTATCAGTAGTAGTGATGCAGTAGGTGCTGGGGGTGGCCCTAGCAGCAGTAGTGATGCAGTAGGGGCTGAGGTGACCCTAGCAGTAGTAGTGATGCAGTAGGTGCTGGGGTGACCCTAGCAGTAGTAGTGATGCAGTACCGGCTGGTGTGACCCTAGCAGTAGTAGTGATGCAGTAGGTGCTGGGGGTGACGCTAGCAGTAGTAGTGATGCAGTAGGTGCTGGGGTGGCCCTAGCAGTAGTAGTGATGCAGTAGGTGTTGGGGGTGACCCTAGCAGTAGTAGTGATGCAGTAGGTGCTGGGGTGGCCCTAGCAGCAGTAGTAGTGATGCAGTAGGGGCTGGTGTGACCCTAGCAGTAGTAGTGATGCAGTAGGTGCTGGGGGTGGCCCTAGCAGCAGTATTGATGCAGTGGGTGCTGGGGTGGCCCTAGCAGCAGTAGTAGTGATGCAGTAGGTGCTGGGGTGACCCTAGCAGTAGTAGTGATGCAGTAGGTGCTGGGGTGACCCTGGCAGTAGTAGTGATGCAGTAGGGGCTGGGGTGACCCTGGCAGTAGTAGTGATGCAGTAGGTGCTGGGGGTGGCCCTAGCAGTAGTAGTGATGCAGTAGGGGCTGGTGTGACCCTAGCAGTAGTAGTGATGCAGTAGGTGCTGGGGGTGACCCTAGCGGTAGTAGTGATGCAGTAGGTGCTGGGGTGGCCCTAGCAGTAGTAGTGATGCAGTAGGTGCTGGGGGTGGCCCTAGCAGTAGTAGTGATGCAGTAGGTGCTGGGGGTGACCCTGGCAGTAGTAGTGATGCAGTAGGTGCTGGGGTGACCCTAGCAGTAGTAGTGATGCAGTAGGTGCTGGGGTGACCCTAGCAGCAGTAGTAGTGATGCAGTAGGTGCTGGGGTGGCCCTAGCAGCAGTAGTAGTGATGCAGTAGGTGCTGGGGGTGACCCTGGCAGTAGTAGTGATGCAGTAGGTGCTGGGGGTGACCCTAGCAGTAGTAGTGATGCAGTAGGTGCTGGGGGTGACCCTGGCAGTAGTAGTGATGCAGTAGGTGCTGGGGGTGGCCCTAGCAGTAGTACTGATGCAGTAGGTGTTGGGGGTGACCCTAGCAGTAGTAGTGATGCAGTAGGTGCTGGGGGTGACCCTGGCAGTAGTAGTGATGCAGTAGGTGCTGGGGTGGCCCTAGCAGTAGTAGTGATGCAGTAGGTGCTGGGGTGACCCTGGCAGTAGTAGTGATGCCGTAGGTGCTGGGGTGACCCTAGGAGTAGTAGTGATGCAGTAGGTGCTGGGGTGACCCTGGCAGTAGTAGTGATGCAGTAGGTGCTGGGGGTGACCCTGGCAGTAGTAGTGATGCAGTAGGTGCTGGGGTGGCCCTAGCAGCAGTAGTAGTGATGCAGTAGGGGCTGGTGTGACCCTAGCAGTAGTAGTGATGCAGTAGGTGCTGGGGGTGACCCTAGCAGTAGTAGTGATGCAGTAGGTGCTGGGGGTGACCCTAGCAGTAGTAGTGATGCAGTAGGTGCTGGGGTGACCCTAGCAGTAGTGGTGATGCAGTAGGTGCTGGGGTGACCCTGGCAGTAGTAGTGATGCAATAGGTGCTGGGGGTGACCCTGGCAGTAGTAGTGATGCAGTAGGTGATGGGGTGACCCTAGCAGTAGTAGTGATGCAGTAGGTGCTGGGGGTGGCCCTAGCAGTAGTAGTGATGCAGTAGGTGCTGGGGTGACCCTATCAGTATTTTTATTTATTTTATTTATTTATTTATTTTTACATTTATATAGCGCTCACACAGCCCGCAGGCATCGAGGCGCTGTTACAGGAATTAGTTGCGTAATTGTGCTTTTTTTTTTTTGTCTTAGTTACGTATTTATAACGCGCTTAAACACCCAGAGGTTTTTAAGCGCGGACCCGGGGATCGAACGTTGTTGCTTCGTGTCGTCTTGCTTCCAAGACGCGCACGCTGCCGCTGAGCTATCCTCCCGGGACACAGTAGTAGTGATGCAGTAGGTGCTGGGGGTGGCCCTAGCAGTAGTAGTGATGCAGTAGGTGCTGGGGTGACCCTAGCAGTAGTAGTGATGCAGTAGGTGCTGGGGGTGGCCCTAGCAGTAGTAGTGATGCAGTAGGTGCTGGGGGTGGCCCTAGCAGTAGTAGTGATGCAGTAGGTGCTGGGGGTTGCCCTAGCAGTAGAAGTGATGCAGTAGGTGCTGGGGGTGGCCCTAGCAGTAGTAGTGATGCAGTAGGTGCTGGGGGTGACCCTGGCAGTAGTAGTGATGCAGTAGGTGCTGGGGTGACCCTAGCAGTAGTAGTGATGCAGTAGGTGCTGGGGTGACCCTGGCAGTAGTAGTGATGCAGTAGGTGCTGGGGGTGACCCTGACAGTAGTAGTGATGCAGTAGGTGCTGGGGTGACCCTGGCAGTAGTAGTGATGCAGTAGGTGCTGGGGTGACCCTAGCAGCAGTAGTAGTGATGCAGTAGGTGCTGGGGTGACCCTAGCAGCAGTAGTAGTGATGCAGTAGGTGTTGGGGGTGACCCTAGCAGTAGTAGTGATGCAGTAGGTGTTGGGGGTGACCCTAGCAGTAGTAGTGATGCAGTAGGTGCTGGGGGTGACGCTAGCAGTAGTAGTGATGCAGTAGGTGCTGGGGTGGCCCTAGCAGCAGTAGTAGTGATGCAGTAGGTGCTGGGGTGACCCTAGCAGTAGTAGTGATGCAGTAGGTGCTGGGGTGACCCTAGCAGTAGTAGTGCTGCAGTAGGTGCTGGGGTGACCCTAGCAGTAGTAGTGATGCAGTAGGTGCTGGGGGTGACCCTGGCAGTAGTAGTGATGCAGTAGGTGCTGGGGTGACCCTAGCAGTAGTAGTGATGCAGTAGGTGCTGGGGTAACCCTAGCAGTAGTAGTGATGCAGTAGGTGCTGGGGGTGACCCTGGCAGTAGTAGTGATGCAGTAGGTGCTGGGGTGACCCTAGCAGTAGTGCTGCAGTAGGTGCTGGGGTGGCCCTAGCAGCAGTAGTAGCGTGCAGTAGGGGCTGGTGTGACCCTAGCAGTAGTAGTGATGCAGTAGGTGCTGGGGGTGACCCTAGCAGTAGTAGTGATGCAGTAGGTGCTGGGGGTGACCCTAGCAGTAGTAGTGATGCAGTAGGTGCTGGGGTGACCCTAGCAGTAGTGGTGATGCAGTAGGTGCTGGGGTGACCCTGGCAGTAGTAGTGATGCAGTAGGTGCTGGGGTGACCCTAGCAGTAGTAGTGATGCAGTAGGTGCTGGGGGTGGCCCTAGCAGTAGTAGTGATGCAGTAGGTGCTGGGGTGACCCTATCAGTAGTAGTGATGCAGTAGGTGCTGGGGGTAGCCCTAGCAGTAGTAGTGATGCAGTAGGTGCTGGCGTGACACTAGCATTAGTAGTGATGCAGTAGGCGCTGAGGGTGACCCTAGCAGTAGTAGCGATGTATTAAGGGGCTGGGGGTGACCCTAGCAGTAGTAGTGATGCAGTAGGTGCTGGGGGTGACCCTATTAGTAGTAGTGATGCAGTAGGTGCTGGGGTGACCCTGGCAGTAGTAGTGATGCAGTAGTTGCTGGGGGTGGCCCTAGCAGTAGTAGTGATGCAGTAGGTGCTGGGGTGACCCTGGCAGTAGTAGTGATGCAGTAGGTGCTGGAATGACCCTAGCAGTAGCCGTGATGCAGTAGGTGCTGGGGTGACCCTATCAGTAGTAGTGATGCAGTAGGTGCTGGGGTGACCCTGGCAGTAGTAGTGATGCAGTAGGTGCTGGGGTGACCCTATCAGTAGTAGTGATGCAGTAGGTGCTGGGGTGACCCTGGCAGTAGTAGTGATGCAGTAGGTGCTGGGGGTGGCCCTAGCAGTAGTAGTGATGCAGTAGTAGTGATGCAGTAGGGGCTGGTGTGACCCTATCAGTAGTAGTGATGCAGTAGGTGCTGGGGTGACCCTGGCAGTAGTAGTGATGCAGTAGGTGCTGGGGGTGGCCCTAGCAGTAGTAGTGATGCAGTAGTAGTGATGCAGTAGGGGCTGGGGTGACCCTATCAGTAGTAGTGATGCAGTAGGTGCTGGGGTGACCCTAGCAGTAGTAGTGATGCAGTAGGTGCTGGGGTGACCCTAGCAGTAGTAGTGATGCAGGAGGTGTTGGGGGTGACCCTAGCAGTAGTGGTGATGCAGTAGGTGCTGGGGGTGGCTCTAGCAGTAGTAGTGATGCAGTAGGTGCTGGGGTGACCCTAGCAGTAATAGTGATGCAGTAGGTGCTGGGGGTGGCCTTAGCAGTAGTAGTGATGCAGTAGGTGCTGGGGGTGGCCCTAGCAGTAGTAGTGATGCAGTAGGTGCTGGGGTGACCCTAGCAGTAGTAGTGATGCAGTAGGTGCTGGGGTGACCCTAGCAGTAGTAGTGATGCAGTAGGTGCTGGGGGTGGCCCTAGCAGTAGTAGTGATGCAGTAGGTGCTGGGGTGACCCTAGCAGTAGTAGTGATGCAGTAGGTGCTGGGGTGACCCTAGCAGTAGTAGTGATGCAGTAGGTGCTGGGTGACCCTAGCAGTAGTAGTGCTGCAGTAGGTGCTGGGGGTGACCCTAGCAGTAGTGGTGATGCAGTAGGTGCTGGGGTCACCCTAGCAGTAGTGGTGATGCAGTAGGTGCTGGGGTGACCCTGGCAGTAGTAGTGATGCAGTAGGTGCTGGGGGTGACCCTGGCAGTAGTAGTGATGCAGTAGGTGCTGGGGTGACCCTAGCAGTAGTAGTGATGCAGTAGGTGCTCGGGGTGGCCCTAGCAGTAGTAGTGATGCAGTAGGTGCTGGGGTGACCCTATCAGTAGTAGTGATGCAGTAGGTGCTGGGGGTGGCCCTAGCAGTAGTAGTGATGCAGTAGGTGCTGGGGTGACCCTAGCAGTAGTAGTGATGCAGTAGGTGCTGGGGGTGGCCCTAGCAGTAGTAGTGATGCAGTAGGTGCTAGGGGTGGCCCTAGCAGTAGTAGTGATGCAGTAGGTGCTGGGGGTGACCCTAGCAGTAGTAGTGATGCAGTAGGTGCTGGGGGTGACCCTAGCAGTAGTAGTGATGCAGTAGGTGCTGGGGGTGACCCTGGCAGTAGTAGTGATGCAGTAGGTGCTGGGGGTGGCCCTGGCAGTAGTACTGATGCAGTAGGTGTTGGGGTGACCCTAGCAGTAGTAGTGATGCAGTAGGTGCTGGGGGTGACCCTGGCAGTAGTAGTGATGCAGTAGGTGCTGGGGTGGCCCTAGCAGTAGTAGTGATGCAGTAGGTGCTGGGGTGAACCTGGCAGTAGTAGTGATGCAGTAGGTGCTGGGGTGACCCTGGCAGTAGTAGTGATGCAGTAGGTGCTGGGGTGACCCTAGCAGTAGTAGTGATGCAGTAGGTGCTGGGGTGATCCTGGCAGTAGTAGTGATGCAGTAGGTGCTGGGGGTGACCCTGGCAGTAGTAGTGATGCAGTAGGTGCTGGGGTGACCCTAGCAGTAGTAGTGCTGCAGTAGGTGCTGGGGTGGCCCTAGCAGCAGTAGTAGTGATGCAGTAGGGGCTGGTGTGACCCTAGCAGTAGTAGTGATGCAGTAGATGCTGGGGGTGACCCTAGCAGTAGTAGTGATGCAGTAGGTGCTGGGGGTGACCCTAGCAGTAGTGGTGATGCAGTAGGTGCTGGGGTCACCCTAGCAGTAGTGGTGATGCAGTAGGTGCTGGGGTGACCCTGGCAGTAGTAGTGATGCAGTAGGTGCTGGGGGTGACCCTGGCAGTAGTAGTGATGCAGTAGGTGCTGGGGTGACCCTAGCAGTAGTAGTGATGCAGTAGGTGCTCGGGGTGGCCCTAGCAGTAGTAGTGATGCAGTAGGTGCTGCGGTGACCCTATCAGTAGTAGTGATGCAGTAGGTGCTGGGGGTGGCCCTAGCAGTAGTAGTGATGCAGTAGGTGCTGGGGTGACCCTAGCAGTAGTAGTGATGCAGTAGGTGCTGGGGGTGGCCCTAGCAGTAGTAGTGATGCAGTAGGTGCTGGGGGTGGCCCTAGCAGTAGTAGTGATGCAGTAGGTGCTGGTGGTGGCCCTAGCAGTAGTAGTGATGCAGTATGTGCTGGGGGTGGCCCTAGCAGTAGTAGTGATGCAGTAGGTGCTGGGGGTGACCCTGGCAGTAGTAGTGATGCAGTAGGTGCTGGGGTGACCCTAGCAGTAGTAGTGATGCAGTAGGTGCTGGGGTGACCCTGGCAGTAGTAGTGATGCAGTAGGTGCTGGGGGTGACCCTGACAGTAGTAGTGATGCAGTAGGTGCTGGGGTGACCCTGGCAGTAGTAGTGATGCAGTAGGTGCTGGGGTGACCCTAGCAGCAGTAGTAGTGATGCAGTAGGTGCTGGGGTGACCCTAGCAGTAGTAGTGATGCAGTAGGTGTTGGGGGTGACCCTAGCAGTAGTAGTGATGCAGTAGGTGCTGGGGGTGACCCTGGCAGTAGTAGTGATGCAGTAGGTGCTGGGGGTGACCCTAGCAGTAGTAGTGATGCAGTAGGTGCTGGGGGTGACCCTGGCAGTAGTAGTGATGCAGTAGGTGCTGGGGGTGGCCCTAGCAGTAGTACTGATGCAGTATGTGTTGGGGGTGACCCTAGCAGTAGTAGTGATGCAGTAGGTGCTGGGGGTGACCCTGGCAGTAGTAGTGATGCAGTAGGTGCTGGGGTGACCCTGGCAGTAGTAGTGATGCAGTAGGTGCTGGGGTGGCCCTAGCAGCAGTAGTAGTGATGCAGTAGGTGCTGGTGTGACCCAAGCAGTAGTAGTGATGCAGTAGGTGCTGGGGTGACCCTAGCAGTAGTAGTGCTGCAGTAGGTGCTGGGGTGACCCTAGCAGTAGTAGTGATGCAGTAGGTGCTGGGGGTGACCCTGGCAGTAGTAGTGATGCAGCAGGTGCTGGGGTGACCCTAGCAGTGGTAGTGATGCAGTAGGTGCTGGGGTGACCCTGGCAGTAGTAGTGATGCAGTAGGTGCTGGGGGTGACCCTGGCAGTAGTAGTGATACAGTAGGTGCTGGGGTGACCCTAGCAGTAGTGCTGCAGTAGGTGCTGGGGTGACCCTAGCAGCAGTAGTAGCGATGCAGTAGGGGCTGGTGTGACCCTAGCAGTAGTAGTGATGCAGTAGGTGCTGGGGGTGACCCTAGCAGTAGTAGTGATGCAGTAGGTGCTGGGGTGACCCTAGCAGTAGTGCTGATGCAGTAGGTGCTGGGGGTGACCCTGGCAGTAGTAGTGATGCAGTAGGTGCTGGGGGTGACCCTAGCAGTAGTAGTGATGCAGTAGGTGCTGGGGTGACCCTATCAGTAGTAGTGATGCAATAGGTGCTGGGGGTGGCCCTAGCAGTAGTAGTGATGCAGTAGGTGCTGGCGTGACACTAGCATTAGTAGTGATGCAGTAGGCGCTGAGGGTGACCCTAGCAGTAGTAGAGATGTATTAAGGGGCTGGGGGTGACCCTAGCAGTAGTAGTGATGCAGTAGGTGCTGGGGGTGACCCTATTAGTAGTAGTGATGCAGTAGGTGCTGGGGTGACCCTGGCAGTAGTAGTGATGCAGTAGGTGCTGGGGGTGGCCCTAGCAGTAGTAGTGATGCAGTAGGTGCTGGGGGTGACCCTGGCAGTAGTAGTGATGCAGTAGGTGCTGGAATGACCCTAGCAGTAGCCGTGATGCAGTAGGTGCTGGGGTGACCCTATCAGTAGTAGTGATGCAGTAGGTGCTGGGGTGACCCTGGCAGTAGTAGTGATGCAGTAGGTGCTGGGGTGACCCTATCAGTAGTAGTGATGCAGTAGGTGCTGGGGTGACCCTGGCAGTAGTAGTGATGCAGTAGGTGCTGGGGGTGGCCCTAGCAGTAGTAGTGATGCAGTAGGGGCTGGGGTGACCCTATCAGTAGTAGTGATGCAGTAGGTGCTGGGGTGACCCTGGCAGTAGTAGTGATGCAGTAGGTGCTGGGGGTGGCCCTAGCAGTAGTAGTGATGCAGTTGTAGTGATGCAGTAGGGGCTGGGGTGACCCTATCAGTAGTAGTGAGGCAGTAGGTGCTGGGGTGACCCTAGCAGTAGTAGTGATGCAGTAGGTGCTGGGGTGACCCTAGCAGTAGAAGTGATGCAGGAGGTGTTGGGGGTGACCCTAGCAGTAGTGGTGATGCAGTAGGTGCTGGGGGTGGCCCTAGCAGTAGTAGTGATGCAGTAGGTGCTGGGGGTGGCCCTAGCAGTAGTAGTGATGCAGTAGTAGTGATGCAGTAGGGGCTGGGGTGACCCTATCAGTAGTAGTGATGCAGTAGGTGCTGGGGTGACCCTGGCAGTAGTAGTGATGCAGTAGGTGCTGGGGGTGGCTCTAGCAGTAGTAGTGATGCAGTAGGGGCTGGGGTGACCCTATCAGTAGTAGTGATGCAGTAGGTGCTGGGGTGACCCTAGCAGTAGTAGTGATGCAGTAGGTGCTGGGGTGACCCTAGCAGTAGTAGTGATGCAGGAGGTGTTGGGGGTGACCCTAGCAGTAGTGGTGATGCAGTAGGTGCTGGGGGTGGCCCTAGCAGTAGTAGTGATGCAGTAGGTGCTGGGGTGACCCTAGCAGTAATAGTGATGCAGTAGGTGCTGGGGGTGGCCTTAGCAGTAGTAGTGATGCAGTAGGTGCTGGGGGTGGCCCTAGCAGTAGTAGTGATGCAGTAGGTGCTGGGGTGACCCTAGCAGTAGTAGTGATGCAGTAGGTGCTGGGGGTGGCCCTAGCAGTAGTAGTGATGCAGTAGGTGCTGGGGTGACCCTAGCAGTAGTAGTGATGCAGTAGGTGCTGGGGTGACCCTAGCAGTAGTAGTGATGCAGTAGGTGCTGGGGGTGGCCCTAGCAGTAGTAGTGATGCAGTAGGTGCTGGGGTGACCCTAGCAGTAGTAGTGATGCAGTAGGTGCTGGGGGTGACCATAGCAGTAGTAGTGATGCAGTAGGTGCTGGGGGTGGCCCTAGCAGTAGTAGTGATGCAGTAGGTGCTGGGGGTGGCCCTAGCAGTAGTAGTGATGCAGTAGGTGCTGGGGTGACCCTAGCAGTAGTAGTGATGCAGTAGGTGCTGGGGCGACCCTATCAGAAGTAGTGCTGCAGTAGGTGCTGGGGTGACCCTATCAGTAGTAGTGATGCAGTAGGTGCTGGGGGTGGCCCTAGCAGTAGTAGTGATGCAGTAGGTGCTGGGGGTGACCCTAGCAGCAGTAGTGATGCAGTAGGTGCTGGGGTGACCCTGGCAGTAGTAGTGATGCAGTAGGTGCGGGGGTGGCCCTAGCAGTAGTAGTGATGCAGTAGGTGCTGGGGTGGCCCTAGCAGTAGTAGTGATGCAGTAGGTGCTGGGGTGACCCTATCAGTAGTAGTGATGCAGTAGGTGCTGGGGGTGGCCCTAGCAGCAGTAGTGATGCAGTAGGGGCTGAGGTGACCCTAGCAGTAGTAGTGATGCAGTAGGTGCTGGGGTGACCCTAGCAGTAGTAGTGATGCAGTACCGGCTGGTGTGACCCTAGCAGTAGTAGTGATGCAGTAGGTGCTGGGGGTGACGCTAGCAGTAGTAGTGATGCAGTAGGTGCTGGGGTGGCCCTAGCAGTAGTAGTGATGCAGTAGGTGTTGGGGGTGACCCTAGCAGTAGTAGTGATGCAGTAGGTGCTGGGGTGGCCCTAGCAGCAGTAGTAGTGATGCAGTAGGGGCTGGTGTGACCCTAGCAGTAGTAGTGATGCAGTAGGTGCTGGGGGTGGCCCTAGCAGCAGTATTGATGCAGTGGGTGCTGGGGTGGCCCTAGCAGCAGTAGTAGTGATGCAGTAGGTGCTGGGGTGACCCTAGCAGTAGTAGTGATGCAGTAGGTTCTGGGGTGACCCTGGCAGTAGTAGTGATGCAGTAGGTGCTGGGGTGACCCTGGCAGTAGTAGTGATGCAGTAGGTGCTGGGGGTGACCCTGACAGTAGTAGTGATGCAGTAGGTGCTGGGGGTGGCCCTAGCAGTAGTAGTGATGCAGTAGGTGCTGGGGGTGGCCCTAGCAGTAGTAGTGATGCAGTAGGTGCTGGGGTGACCCTAGCAGTAGTAGTGATGCAGTAGGTGCTGGGGGTGGCCCTAGCAGCAGTAGTGATGCAGTAGGTGCTGGGGTGGCCCTAGCAGTAGTAGTGATGCAGTAGGTGCTGGGGTGACCCTGGCAGTAGTAGTGATGCAGTAGGGGCTGGGGTGACCCTAGCAGTAGTAGTGATGCAGTAGGTGCTGGGGGTGGCCCTAGCAGTAGTAGTGATGCAGTAGGTGCTGGGGTGGCCCTAGCAGCAGTAGTAGTGATGCAGTAGGTGCTGGGGTGACCCTAGCAGTAGTAGTGATGCAGGAGGTGCTGGGGTGACCCTGGCAGTAGTAGTGATGCAGTAGGGGCTGGGGTGACCCTAGCAGTAGTAGTGATGCAGTAGGGGCTGGGGTGACCCTAGCAGTAGTAGTGATGCAGTAGGTGCTGGGGGTGGCCCTAGCAGTAGTAGTGATGCAGTAGGTGCTGGGGTGGCCCTAGCAGTAGTAGTGATGCAGTTGGTGCTGGGAGTGACCCTAGCAGTAGTAGTGATGCAGTAGGTGCTGGCGTGACACTAGCATTAGTAGTGATGCAGTAGGCGCTGAGGGTGACCCTAGCAGTAGTAGCGATGTATTAAGGGGCTGGGGGTGACCCTAGCAGTAGTAGTGATGCAGTAGGTGCTGGGGGTGACCCTATTAGTAGTAGTGATGCAGTAGGTGCTGGGGTGACCCTGGCAGTAGTAGTGATGCAGTCGATGCTGGGGTGACCCTAGCAGTAGTAGTGATGCAGTAGGTGCTGGGGTGACCCTATCAGTAGTAGTGATGCAGTAGGTGCTGGTGGTGACCCTAGCAGTAGTGGTGATGCAGTAGGTGCTGGGGTGGCCCTAGCAGCAGTAGTAGTGATGCAGTAGGGGCTGGTGTGACCCTAGAAGTAGTAGTGATGCAGTAGGTGCTGGGGTGACCCTAGCAGTAGTAGTGATGCAGTCGTTGCTGGGAGTGACCCTAGCAGTAGTAGTGATGCAGTAGGTGCTGGCGTGACACTAGCATTAGTAGTGATGCAGTAGGCGCTGAGGGTGACCCTAGCAGTAGTAGCGATGTATTAAGGGGCTGGGGGTGACCCTAGCAGTTGTAGTGATGCAGTAGGTGCTGGGGGTGACCCTATTAGTAGTAGTGATGCAGTAGGTGCTGGGGTGACCCTGGCAGTAGTAGTGATGCAGTAGGTGCTGGGGGTGGCCCTAGCAGTAGTAGTGATGCAGTAGGTGCTGGGGGTGGCCCTAGCAGTAGTAGTGATGCAGTAGGTGCTGGGGTGACCCTAGCAGTAGTAGTGATGCAGTAGGTGCTGGGGTGACCCTAGCAGTAGTAGTGATTCAGTAGGTGCTGGGGTGGCCCTAGCAGCAGTAGTAGTGATGCAGTAGGGGCTGGTGTGACCCTAGCAGTAGTAGTGATGCAGTAGGTGCTGGGGGTGGCCCTAGCAGTAGTAGTGATGCAGTAGGTGCTGGGGGTGGCCCTAGCAGTAGTAGTGATGCAGTAGGTGCTGGGGTGACCCTAGCAGTAGTAGTGATGCAGTAGGTGTTGGGGTGACCCTAGCAGTAGTAGTGATGCAGTAGGTGCTGGGGTGACCCTATCAGTAGTAGTGATGCAGTAGGTGCTGGGGTGGCCCTAGCAGCAGTAGTAGTGATGCAGTAGGGGCTGGTGTGACCCTAGCAGTAATAGTGATGCAGTAGGTGCTGGGGGTGGCCCTAGCAGTAGTAGTGATGCAGTAGGTGCTGGGGGTGGCCCTAGCAGTAGTAGTGATGCAGTAGGTGCTGGGGTGACCCTAGCAGTAGTAGTGATGCAGTAGGTGCTGGGGGTGGCCCTAGCAGTAGTAGTGATGCAGTAGGTGCTGGGGGTGGCCCTAGCAGTAGTAGTGATGCATTAGGTGCTGGAATTACCCTAGCAGTAGCCGTGATGCAGTAGGTGCTGGGGTGACCCTAGCAGTAGTAGTGATGCAGGAGGTGTTGGGGGTGACCCTAGCAGTAGTGGTGATGCAGTAGGTGCTGGGGTGACCCTAGCAGTAGTAGTGATGCAGTAGGTGCTGGGGTGACCCTGGCAGTAGTAGTGATGCAGTAGGTGCTGGAGTGACCCTAGCAGTAGTAGTGATGCAGTAGGTGTTGGGGTGACCCTAGCAATAGTAGTGATACAGTAGGTGCTGGAATGACCCTAGCAGTAGCCGTGATACAGTAGCTGCTGGGATGACCCTAGCAGTAGTAGTGATGCAGTAGGTGCTGGTGGTGACCCTAGCAGGGGCAATGGACGTGTGGTGCCTGCCACTATTGAAAGGGCACGATAAGAGGGGTTTGATTGCTTGTGAGGTGCAAGAAGCGGGTGAGCCTCACTGACCACTTCTGAACTGAGAACATGTGGGAGCTTAAGAAGGAAGCTCAGGCTCCAACAGAAAGCGCTTGATTTCAACCTGGCCAAGCTGGAATGTGACAGGCTAGAGAAACAGAAGGATAAAGATCATCGGGTGGAGCTTGCCAGAATACAAGGGTCTCAAGGCTCCTCCAGAGGTTCTGGATCCTCTTTTCATTCAGGATTTCCTAAGGGTCTGCCGAGTATGTCTGATGAGAAGAATGACATCAAAGATGGGCTAACAACCTTTGAGTATGCTTGTGATGTGCAGGAAGTGGGTGAATCATGACAAAATGGCATGGCTGCTCAGCAGACTACCTCATTCTGGCTGCAGTGCCATTACAGAAATGTCAAAAGCTGACAGAAAAGACGTTGCTAAATTGAAGCAGGCTCTCCTCTTCAAGTTTGGAAAAACTCCTGCCCAATAGTTAAGATTTAGAGATTACAAGAAGAAAAAAAAAAACAAGTGGCAAGGTAGAGGGTCATAAAGTAACCACATGTGAAGGCATGATCAAGCAGAATCTAAGGAGATCAATGCTAAGAATGTGGACATTGCTGCTGATCTGTGGTTGTCCCATAGAGTGACCCATCCATAATAACAAGCCTGCTTCGGGTAAGCATGAGCAGGGGAAAATCAAAAAGAGAAAGAGGGTGGGCGTACAGATTAAACATCCTCCCAGAAGTTTAAACAAGGGAATATGGCATATGAGCAAGGAAAGGGTTTTGGGACTAACTTTCCTAAGCATGAGAGTGGTTACGCTAAGCCTCACTACAGACCAAGGGTCAGTGGATCTTGTGGAGCAAGTGGCCTCATGAAGGGGGACCCCAGATGCAAGGACAAGGCCTTGGGGGTCCACTCTGTGAATTTGGTCTTCTCACATGATGTAGAAGATATACTTGCAAGAGCACCCTTCTATTCAGACTCCTTACCCTGTGGGATAGGATCTGACGTAGTGTTAGTTTCCCTGAGATCCTAGAGTTGCAGAGGCCTATGCCTCCATACCTGATAATACCAAGCATTATTTTAAGGATAGTGTGCTGGTAGATGGTGTAGACACCTCTGCCATTAGGAACACTGGGACCAGCGGAACTGTACTGGATTCCACACTGGTAAATTCAGAGGAACTGGCCACAGCACCTCTGATGCCTGCTGTTCAGAAAGATTGTAACTTGGGTGCAATTTTCCCTCCATTTGTGAACACCCCAAACCTTTTGCTTTTGCTGGGCTCACCTAACCTGACTTTTTCCAGTGGAGTCCAGCCTTCAGCTGAACTCCCCTGGGCTATCGCTCATTTGTTATGGGGGAAACTGACTCGTCCTTCAAGCTGTCAGTACTAGGAAACTATGTATCCCTTAGTCTTCGACTTTGTTGCCATTTCTTGGCAACTTTATCTATGTGCCAAGTACCATACAGTACTGTGCATAGGGGCCCCCTTGTTTTATGGGCCTAGCCACCCTCTAAGGATTTTTGGGGTGTTTGTACAAGTGTGCCTAGGCTGAACTGGTGGCAGCAGTTTACTTTTAACATATTTTTACTTCGTTTTTATGAACAATAACATGTTTACTGTGTTTAGCCCAAGGCTGTGGCCAGTGCTGAAAATGGCTATGCCATGAAGTCTTTTGTTCTGTCCTTTGGCCATTTTGTCCCTTTGCCTTCCCCAGGTCGAGATACCTGGATATTCCTTATTTGGGAATGCAGCCTCTCGTGAAAACCGCATCTTTCGTGGGCTCCTGCATGTCACGTGTGCTAGTGCCCAGGAAGAGGGTTGGGACTGACTGGTCCCAATTCACACTACTGGTGCCAGTATGTCTGGTAGCCATGAATGTCTGGGACCACCGTGGGCTACGATTGGCTGACGTCTGGTGTGCATGCAAGAGAGCAGATCTTCCATTGACTATCTGAAATTTGAGAGCAAACCAAATCTCGGATAAGAGAAGGGGCTCTGCATCCATTCCAGGTTGATCTACTGAGGTTCGCACTGAACCTCATAAGGAGCAAAGTATCTTTAACGAGAGAGCAGATTCATGGAACCGCTGGTGACGTGCTTGGAAGGTTTGGCACCCTGACCCCGCTGTTGTCCTGTCAGACCCGTGCTTTCTCCTCAAACCAAGAAGGCCTACAAGGGTACTTCGTCCCTTCGGAGTAGTGGGAACAACTACTCTTGGCATCTCCTACTTACCCTCGCAAACAGCCTCTTTGGATGTTTTCCTGGGCCATCCAGTGAACTGTCCAGCTCAAACTCAGGGTATTGCACAGGAACGCTGCTGTCCCGAGTTGAGACTCGAGACTTTGGGAATCGCTAGCTTGTGGTCCTGGGCCTGCTCCCATCAAAACATGTTGTCCTAACTCCTCTGGGTCGCGATTTACGAGAGGGTGCCCCACCACGAGCATTTGCGGTCCTTTCGTCACCCCGCTGTAGTGACCATCGCTGATAGTTCCTGCAGTTCTTGCCTACCGTGTCTTGAGATGTGCTTCCCAGAACAATCCTCCTTTCTTCGAGAGCTGAGTAAAGGCTACTGTCCTGCCATGGACGATCCTCCTTTCCTGCAGCCGCTGAGAGCCGGAGCGTCCTGAAACTGCAGGGTTAACGCCTATGAGCACAGTGGGCTAGACTGCCAAAGTTTGGTCCGGAAGGTTTCGAGGGTTGGTGAGTACTTTCATAACTTACCGGTGGCCCCCTGGCACATCCATTCACTTTTACGCACAAGAGTCCCTCAAAAGATCCTCACCTTGGCTGGGATAGCCTGTCCTCCCCAGCTGTTCCCGAACCCGGCAAGTTGCTCTATCCGCAAGGGTAGACCCTCTTCTAGGAATAGGAACTTATTCTTCATGACCTCAAGCCCCTTCCTAACCAGCTACAGCCCCCTGAAGAGAACCCGCTTTTCTTTTTACGCACAACCGCGTGTTGTTAATGCAAAATTGTACTTGGAGCGCTAGGCTCCTCACTTCGTAGGGCTGGACTACATAAGTTAGGGACTGTTGATGAAGGACTGCCTAAACTGATATACGTGCCTAACTAAGCCCTTTCCGTTGCAGGTTGTGGTTATTTTCCCACCACCAACATCAGCCTTAGGCTCATTGCATTATTGTATATATGTTACATAGTGAATAAGCATGTGTGGTAATTGTTTTCTTGATAACTGTGGTTTAATCGTGTTTTTGTTATAGAGTCCTGTAATAAATGTATTTTTGATATACATCTATGGGTAATCTATGGAGTTTTACTGCGTGTGCTCATTGTGGGCTTCCAATCACTCTCACCCCTCCTGAGACTTAGTCTTGACCACTTGTCAAGCTACTGTAGATTTGTCTCGTTTGTCAAGAAGGTTCCCCTGTTCCACTAAACTAAGGTGGCCTCCTATACTCCTGCCCACCAGGTGAGAGTTTAGAAATCCATTTGAACACCCACTAAGTTAGCAGATGCCCCCCTTCTCAAGTTTCCAGGTATGCCTGTCACTTTAGCAGTGAATGGTGGGGTGGTCAGTAACTAACTGGCCAACCTAAGAAATAGAAAGTGTCACGATATCCAGATCCAAGGCGCAGGAGCGACGTTATGCCAACCACCCCCACTATGGTCGCGGAGCCCGCAAGTCGAGGCTTACACGGGCTTCCTTGACCAGAGCAGGGAAAGAGGGTTAGGGTCTCGATGGTTGGATGGGTAGGGGGAAGTTAGGTAAACTGGGTTGAGGGTAAGCTAGATGTTATGGACAGGGCAGGGGGAATATAGGGTAAGGTTGATTGCTGTGCACTTTTGTTCAGGTGTCCTCAGCCCTTACTAGCAATTCTTTACATAAGCACCAAATTTGCGCATAAGCTCGCCCCTCAGCTATCTAGCCCCATGTTAACAGGCCAGTACACAGTTTTTAAGACAATACAATTTGCATGCAGACTTAGCTATGGTCTATAGAGTCCTGTCCATGAAGGGCGGTCGAGTTCTTTGGCACGTCTGTGAAACATTCTCTCCAATGTTCCAAGCTTAAAGAAATGACAAGCATTAAAATGTGCCCTGTGAGTTTGCCAGCATTCACACCATGCCTCACTCACACACACAGTGTTGCCTTCTCAAGACACGGATTGCGCAAGATAAATGCACTGAAAACAAGTGATGTACACCAGGGTGTATGACAAGTAGCAAGCAGTCTTCCTGCAGACCCTTGTGGTGTAACTGCAGCCTTCACTGGATTCATACGAGCGGTCTTTCTGCAGACCCTCATAAACGCTCATGCGTTTAAAACTTAGTTAGATGACTCTGGTTTTTTCACCTCGTGGGCCTTTCTTGGTCTCCAGGAGGCATAAACACGACAACAAGAATGCAGACCCCAGTTACGGGTTAATTCCCTCAAAATGTGCTGCCCGCGCACAACAGTGCCAAAGTTATGCCCACTTATCTTTACGTTGAGGTGCAGGGGCTCTGGATGGGCAAACAATGGCCCCCTATGCTTTCCCCTCAATCCCCCGTAGGTTTAGGCATGAAGAGGTACTTATCTTGCAGTGGTGAGGGGCTGGGCTGCTGCTCGGGTGGGGCTGGGCCCCTTGTGTGTGATTTTGCTGGAGCTCCGGTCCTCATGTCCTTTCTCCGTGGAGTTTCAAGCGCAAGCCCCATGCCTGGGGCTCTAAGCATGCGCGTTGGGGGTGCCACGCCCGTCGTGGCTCCTGATTGGCCTGGGTTGGCCCAAAGCATGCTGGGAGTTGTAGTCACTCGGCGCCGGCTGCTGGGCAATGTAGTTTTTAGCGCTGCTTTCCTGCACATAGGGCAAAGCAGCCTTTTATATGGTTGCAACTTCCCAAGCAGTGCCTGTGCTGCTGATCCTGCCACAATAGTTCCCACAACACCCCAATGAGTAGCTTGTCTGTGTCTTGGTCTGCCTGTATCCCTGACGGAAAGAATGGGAACATCTGCAACAAAAGCAAACAAGATCACAACATGTCTATCTAAAGACACCCAACAAACATGAGATTCTGTAAGTGGTGCAAAATCCAGCATCCATTGGTACCACTACATATAGTGGGTATACCAATTTGAGAGTGTAGGGTTTGAAATTGTTGGTCCCCTTCACCCTCCAAAATCCTCTGACAGTAGGCTTATGTTACTGGTAGTTGATCATGCCACTAGGTATCCTGAAGCCATCCCACTGAAGAAAGTAACTGCCACATCAGTTGCTAGAGCATTACTGGGCATCTTTACTAGGGTTGGCTTCCCTAAAAAGGTTGTGTCTGACAGAGGCAGCAACTTTATATCGAAGTATATGTAGGCCATGTGGAAGGAATGTGGGTTGTCATAAAGGCTTTCATCCACATATCATCCGCAGACCAATGACCTTGTTGAGAGATTCAATAGAACTCTCAAAAGCATGATTGGATTGCTTGAAGAGCCCAGATGAGAAAGTGGGATTGCCTGATGCCATGCTTGTCTGCCTCAAGAAGGGGTTGGCTTCAGCCCCTTTGAACTTCTATTTGGTCACCCTATCAGGGAGACCCTTTTCTATAGTCAAGGAAGGATGAGAGATGCCCACTTCTACTGTCCTGTCACTATAAATTCTGACACATCCTGAGATGTCATCGCTTCTCCCACGCGGGGGAGCCCCTTTCCAACACCAATGAGCTATTCACCATCCTCTGTGAAATAGAAACCCCCATTCCACCCACAGACAATGTCCTTAAAGATAAGCAATGGTGCTCCAGCATCCAAAATGCGTTATCTAACAAAATTGCCACACTTTCAAACCAAAATTGCTAACAAAAAAGCCTCCCTGCTCTCCACCGAAATGCAATCTCCCTTACCCACTGCATTCCCTATCACCCACATACCTTTCAGATTCACTAATATCTCTATACCAGAAACTGAAAAAGTCATCCTATCTCTAAAGCCATCAAATTAGTAGGGCCACAGATGCTCAGTTCAAATCATTAATGATGCATCTAGAGGTTTAGCACTGTTCATCTCAAAATTAATTAATGCCTCCTTCAAGACTAGTACTGTCCCCGACAACCTCAAAGAATCCTGGGTTCTACCGCTACTGAAGAAACAGACATTAGACCCTTCCATCCCGACAAACTATAGACCAATCACTACGATCCCCTTCCTCCTCCAAATAATTGACAGGCTAGCTTACCTCCAAATTGAGAACCATCTTGAAACTAACCACCTACTAGGTTCCCGTCAATCTGGAGTCAGACCACAAAATGGTACTGAAACAGCATTAATCGACTTAGACTCAAATTGGCGGGTTGAAGGATAAAGGCAAAACAGCTACGCTACTGCTCCTTGGTCTATTGGCAGTTTTTGACCTGGTGGATCATGCAGTGTTATGCGAACATCTAGCATCAACGGCCCGTTTCTGTCAAGGAGTTCCCCCCTTCTCACCTGAGTTTGATCTTTGCTGGATTTCTTGATCGATGCCTTCTTGCGGACTGCTCGAGTCTTGAATAAGGCTGCACGAGTCTCTTCTGACTCCAGCGTGCGTTCAAGTACCGGGATGCAGGGGTCCAGGAATCCAGGAAATAACAGGGTGCGCAACTAGCACACAAGTCCAGGAATCAAGAAAGGAAGGAAAGGGACTAGAATTGGGTTACAGTCGAAGAAGCAAGGGAAACAATACCGGGAGCTACAGAGCACACGTCTGGCCACTACTTCGCAATAGCATTGAGACGCACGGGGCCACGTGTGCGTGGCATATTTATGGAACGTACTACATCCGCTGTGAAGGCTGGTGCGAGGCGTGTCACGTGATACGGCCATGTTGGGAGAAACAATGAATGCAAGCCCTGACGTGACAAGGACCAGGAAGTCCAGAAGGGGCGCGTTCTGTGGGTCATGACAGCATGCCTCCTCCGAAAACCTGTTCCACCAGGTTTGCCCGGGTGTATAAGGTGAAATCTTCTGAGTAGTCGAGGGGTCTTGAGATTAGAAAGTGGTTCCCAGGTTCTTTCACTAGGAGGATATCCTTTCTATTCAACCAGGTATTGAAGCTGACCCCGTTTATACCTGGAGTCACATATTCGAGATACTTCATATTCCAGTTGGTTGTCGACCAGTAGAGGAGGAGGTCGGTGGGATTTCCAGGAGGATTGGTGGTAGGGTTTTAATAAGGATGTGTGGAATACTGGGTGAATTTTCTTCCAAGAGTCTGGTAGACTAATCCGGTATGAAACTGGGTTGATAATTTCCTTGATAGGAAACGGACCATAGTACCGAGGGGCCAACTTGTTTGGCCGTAGATGCCGGGGTAGTAATTTCGAGGACAACCAGACTTGATCACCGATTTCATAAGGACCTGGTCTCCTTTTTAAATCCGTCTCCTTTTTAAATCTGCATATCTCTTAGTCTGTGTTCTGGCCTTCTCTAAATTTTCTTTGGCCTCTTTGTGTACGTTGATGAGGGTTTCAATCCAGGAGTCGACAGTAGGTACTGGTGTAGCATAAGGGAGAACACAAGGTAGAACTGATGGATGGAAACCTTGGCTACAATAAAAAGGGCTGGTCTTAATTGCTGAATGGTCAGAATTGTAGTAGGCGAATTCAGCCACGGGTATCAGGAGCGACCAGTCATCCTGAACCTTGGTGGCGAAACATCGAAGATACTGCTCCAGGGTCTGATTAGCACGTTCTGTGGCCCCGTTGGTCTGGGGATGATAACCAGATGAGAGGGCGCGTTGGATTCCCAGAATGCGACAGAGATGTTTCCAGAATTGAGAGATGTACTGAGGTCCTCAATCAGATATGATCTTGGAAGTGAGTCCATGTAAACGAAATATGTGTTCCAGGAAGATTCCAGCAAGTTCGGACGAGGATGGTAACTTACACAGGGGTGTAAAATGAGCCATATGAGTGAACAAATCTATGGTAACCATGATGGTCGTGTACCCTCGGGAAGGTGGTAATTCCACAATGAAGTCTGTAGCAATGAATTCCCATGGCCTTGTTGGCAGCGATGGTTGCGTTAGAAGACCCGCTGGTCTCTTGCTATCATGTTTGTTTTGACTGCAGACAGCACAAGTTTTGATGTACTGCTGTACGTCGGTCTTCATTCCAGGCCACCAAAACTGTCTTTGTATGAGGCGGATGGTGTTGGTTATGCAACGATGTCCGGAGTGAAGGGTATCATGACAGAGGTTTATCACAGTCGAGCAGTGAAAATCTGCATGAACAAATTACTGCCAGCTCGCTGACTCTTGAAGCTGCAGCATTATTATTCGAACCACTACCACTCCGTTCTCCGGCTGATTTAACCAGCTCTTCTGCACATCATGCATTAGGGGTGGCTTTTCAGCCCAGTAATGCTAATCTTCCATTTTATCCTCTGGAAGAGTCATTAATTGACCTAAATGAACAGGAATTGCAAAATGTTCCTGTTCTTACCCGTATATTAAATCTTCTCAACAAGGGTCATGAACATACTCATTCAGCTATTCTTGCGCTGAATGTTTCTACCTCTGATATTCTCATCAAATTGAGTAGGATTGAAGGTTTTATGTTAGCACAGGAACACTTTCAAACACCTTCCACACATCAATCGTGTACATCTACTCTTTGCAAATTGAACTCTCGGGATATTCCAGTAAACAACTATAACTCTCAAGAGACACAAACATGTAGCTTACTGGAAGAACCTGTCATCAAGGGAAATTTATTTTCTGATGCCTTAAAAAAACTATTCCTGCATCACTTAAAGATGATACGTGCCCCTCCATTGACTATATGATGGTTGCTAAATTGCAGCATGAAAGAATTCTTGTGATTGAAAATATTCTGCTGCAGGCTAACTTTGTTCCTAATGATTAATTGCACCCTGTATACGTTACGACTGGTAGCAACATAGATCCAGTTCCAAATTCTATCACTCCAAATAGTCCGTCAACTTTAACTGACATCATTGAAGCTGAACAGTCAAAGTGTGTAGAAATTATTGAATCAAATGATGATTCTGTTAATCAGCAAGAAAATCAACAAAATATTCAGTTTATGTCACGTAAAGTGAAAAAATCGTACCTGAAAGCAATCACAAGAAGAAGGATAGCGCAAGCTCGGGTCAAAACTGATATACAGTCCGAATGTATTTCCGAGAGCAAATCAAAAAATCTACCATCAAAAAAAATCAAAGGGCATAACTCTTCAATTAAAACAATTCCCAACCTACTTCATGAAGATGCAATCATTGACCTTAACCAATTAAACATCGAAAGTAAAATGCATCTTGACTTAAATATATAAGTAAATGCTCTGACAGTTATGGAACCTTCAAGCATCTGTGCTAAAGATTCTATGAAAACCAGTAGCTCTATGGTTGCTTCAACACAAACACAGATGCTTAATTACTTTCCGTTGACTGGGAGCATAAAAACCTTTGCTAGTACTCAAGTTCAACCTTCAAACTTAAATGTTAGTAAATCTTTAGCTAAGCAGAGTATTTCTACACAATATATTAATGATCAGGCCATCATCTCCTCAAATAAGGCAAATGTAATTACAGACTTTGCCTGGGAACGATGCTTGGATATTGAAGAGATTGGCATTTCACCCCAATTGAATGAAAACCCTTATGCAGTGAACATTTCTTCTGCTCAAACTGTGACAAATACTAATGTTGATGGGGAAACTGGTACACAGTGTCCTAATGGAATGAAGCCCTCAATCTCTTTGCTTGATGACTTACCATCAGAAATGAAATTACTGATAGGCTGGTTTTCTACTACCAACAAAAACGGACCTCCCAGTCTAAATCGGTCAGCGTTAATGAAACTTTTCCATTTAATTCCTGCCCTCAATAGTTTGATTTCAGAGGACGTGGAATGGATCAAACTTCCTGTTGCAAAGAATAATCGTATGTTTTGCAAGGTGCAATCATATATTATAGCAAAGCTTATTTGGGACCATGAACCAGACTTGCTCGCTCTTAGGTTCCAATTGTTTATGTTTAAAACAACAGATGAAACCATCAGCTTTATTGAACATTAACCACAATTTGCTTCTTCGCCTTCACACTTAACAAGCCTGGAGCACCACACACAGGCTGCTAGTAATGCTCTAAAAGAGCAACTTGATTCTGTTGCCAATATAGTAAAAGGTCCGGCATGGCTCGAACCGTTGATCAAAACAATCACAAATTCTAACATTTCGCTTAATACATCATAAAATACTTTTCTCTCCATCTGTTCATGGATTTGCTGTGGTTTTAACAACTATCACACATGGTTCCAATCTCTAAATTCCTCTAACTCTCCATCCATTATCATGTTACAAGAAACAATGTCCTTGAATAACATTGCTTCGGATGGATATACGGCATATTCTTACCAGGCTTAAAAAGGACCTTTAGGGAGACCGTATGGGGGGTCTTGCTGTTCTGATCAAAAATGACATTGACTGTTCTTCTCGTGTATTTGTGTCTTCGCCGCAACTTCTGGTCATTCACCTAACCTTGTCTTCGACTCCTTGTCGACATTTTCTAATCATCACTTTATATGGGAATCCAGATTCTGTTCCCATTGCAAACATAATTTTCAAATTAAATGCAATCTTAATTGATGCTTTCTTACTTAATGCCAAATTTGAAATTATTCTTGGAGGCTACTTTAACACCTCGCTTCATGTGGCCCATCGTTTGCATTCATTAAACTCTTATTCGCAGATCAAGGGGCAGTCTTGGATTCAATTCTTTGAAGACTGGGATCTTCAGTTAATTGTTGACAATATCCAAGCTAATCCTTTCACTTGGCAGAGAGGCCGGCACAAATCATACATAGATTATTTGGCACTATCGAATGGAGAAGCAAGGACTGCAGGTCCCCTAAAACTAGTTCGATCGGGGAATAGTGATCATCTTCTGTTGAATTGTTCAATATCTATGCCCTTTTGTTACCTATAAAGTTGATTCAAACCTAACCCTGACTATTATTGATAAGCAGATGCTTTCAGTTCAATGGCATCCTTCAACTTGTAGGAAACTCAACAGTTTAGTCAATCACGATCTTTAGGTATCTTACTGTCACGACCCTCAGCCCTGAACCCCACTGGCAAGCCCATTGGCCAGGTGGAATCAGGGCTCGGATCACTAATAAGGCCTGGCATCCACTTCTCGGGCCCTCTTAGGCCAGTCCTGGTGCCTTTGGCACCAGGCTCATCAGTAGGGAAATACATCTGCTTGAGGAACTACTTTATTTAGGCTTTCAGCCAACATGGAGGCATCCACATAGCTTGATTCCTAGAACCAAGCTATGCGGTCTAGTGTTTTGGGTGTGGTGGCCTAGGGACTACTTTACCTGGACTTCTTTACAGTGGCTATTTAAACCACACCCGAACAAGACAACACGCTTTGCATACTTTGCTTCTAGCAACGTGACGCTCACCGTGTCCAGCTTTCTCACAAGCCTGGTGAATGCTGGACCTGCAGAAAAACCAAGAACATCGTTAGCAGCAGAATCCTACCTGCATTCATCATCTTTCACTGCTCGCAGCTCCTGGGCAGCTCTGTTGATGGAGTTCACCGTCCGGATCGAAGGACCTGAGAAAAGGAGAAAGACATCATTAAAGGAGGTACTTGAGACATTACAACCACAAACCGCTTAAAGACTTACCTGGTTGGTTGCTTTTCAGCCGGCATAGCTCCGGATCTCCATCTGCGCTGGGAACTCACTGCGACCTACGAAAAGAGAAAAGCACAGGTCAGTGAGGACAAGACATTACTGCGCTACGCAAAGCACCTCCTTACCGCATCATAGCGCTATAGCGTGCCATCATCTCCCGGTGAGAACCAGCATATCCAGTTCTCCAAGCGGACACTCCGCACTCCTAGGGAGATAAAAAAAGAGACATTTAGAACAGAGAAAAGGCATGCAAGAATTACGACCCCATCAATCGCAATAAGACCTACCTGAAAGACACTACAAGGGCAGCAGTCAGTGAAGTAACTGGACCGCCCGCGCCCACAAAAGACAACGCGCTCCTGCCCATAGAGCAGGATGGAGAGCCCACTGATTCCGACAACCAGGTGAGAAGAGAACCTGGAGGGGCTGGAAACACAAGGGAGGTGGGGGGAAACTTACCTTGGTCGCCCAGTCCTAATATAGTCTTCATTTCCAGGCGGAATCCCATCGATACCGAGACCACACCAGGGAATAATTGGAAAGGGCACCAACGACCAACTGGCTGGGTGGCGTCCCTGTGGATACCAGGTGAGCGTAACAGAACACAAAGCCTCACATAAATAATCCACCTGGGCGCCATGGAAACATCAGAAATCAACCAATTGGCCCAGTTGTTGGGGGACCTTCGTGATGAGGTTCATTCAGCCCGACAAGAGACTAATGCACTCCGGAGAGACCTAATAGTGACCAAGGAGCGCACCGACGAAATCTTGCAATCGCAGGCAGGGCAGACTCCTCTGTCTGGAGGAAATCCACCAATGCAAAATCCTATCTCACCATCTTATACCCCCACACCAGTACAGAACAGTTCCCCTGGCACCACCAGAAAGGTTTTCGGGCGACCCACGGAAGTATGCAGCATTCATAAATCAGTGTCGCCTTCACTTCCTTTGTCGGCCTGGCATTTCCAAATGACCAAGCTCGGGTAGCTTTCATCCTATCATACTTGAATGGAAGTGCAGCGGATTGGTCGGTGCCGTTGGTGACCCATAATGATCCGTTGTTACAGGACCATGGGGGGTTCCAGAGAGAAATGGAAAAACTGTTTGCTCGTCATACCCAGGAACAAGCAGTGGATAATGAACTTTTATCCCTCCGGCAAGGGAACCAAGACTTGTTAACATACATTGCGACTTTCAATAGACTAGTTGCTGAAGCCAGGTGGCCAGAAAACAAAAGAACCACGTTATTCCATCGAGGCTTATGAGACGAATGAAAGGATATTTTGGCCCAGGTAGTTGATCCTCCCAGAGACTGTACCGAATTCATAAATCTGGTCGTGCAGCTAGACCATCGGTTGCAGGACCGAAAAGCAGACCGGTCCAAAGGAGACTCTCGAGTAGTTTATGTTCGGCCTAAAGACAATGCAGATCGGAGGGATACAACCTCCATTAACAAAACAAGAGCGGGATAAAAGAAGACAATAGCAACTTTGTTTGTATTGTGGAAAACCAGGACATTTTCTGAAAGACTGCCCAATAAAACCCACAAGGAGGACAGTCAGGGCCAAAGAAAAGGATGAAGTTAAGGAATCGGAAAACTACCAAGCTCGGCAACTGTGGAGGTCAGTTTGTCGAGTGATGAGAAAGAGCCACTGACCTCACACTTTGCGATACCCGTGATCTTAATAAATCACCAACAATCGTCAAAGATGCATGCCGTAGAAGCGTACATCGACAGCGGAGCAGTTGGGAACTATATAGATCAAGAGTTGGCAGCAGAGATGGGGCTCCCTTTGTGTCTAAGTCTACCAGGGACAAGGTGACTTCTGTGGATTGGACAGAAATCGCCTCCGGACCAGTAACCCAGTGCACAGCAGTAGTAACCTTGCTGTGCCAGGATGGACATCGGGAGTGTATTTCGTTCGATCTTATAAAGGCACCTCAGTTCCGGTTGATACTAGGGATGCCATGGTTGGTTTCTCACAACCCTTTGATAGACTGGCAGGCACGTAAATTAACCTTCTCCAGCAACTGCTCCCTAACTTGCTACTCTCCAGACTCGGAAGCCGACTCCTGTGCCTCCAAGACTTCCAATACTAGAGCCTCTACTCTGGGAGTAACTAATACTTTGCCAGATGAATATTGTGACTTTCAGGACGTATTCCAAAAAGACCAGGCTAACACATTGCTGCCGCATAGGCCTTATGATTGTCAAATTGACTTTATTCCTGGGGCACAAATCCCTTGCGGCAGGATCTATGCTCTCACCGAACCAGAAAACCTTCACCTTAAATCTTATTTGGAACAGTACCTTGCAAACGGATTTATCCGCCCATCTAAGTCCCCAGCAGCCAGTCCTTTGTTCTTCGTATCGAAAAAAGAAGGGGACTTGAGGACCTGTATTGATTACCGCACAATAAACCAGATAACCATGAAGAACCGCTACCCCTTGCCTCTTATCCCAGAAATGCTAGACCAAGTCAAAGATACCCAGATCTATTCCAAATTAGACCTTCAGGAAGCATACCACCTGGTCCGGGTCAGAAGCGGAGATGAGTGGAAAACCGCTTTCCGTACCAAATATGGCTTGTTTGAATATCAAGTCATGCCTTTTGGCTTATGTAACGTTCCCGCAGCGTTTTAATATTTCATGAATGATGTCTTGAGAGAACTGATTGATGTTTGCGCTTTAGTGTACATTGATGACATCTTGGTCTACTCAGCCTCAAAACAAGATCATACCAGGCATGTTCCTTAGTCCTCACCAAGCTCCGCCAACGTCGTTTGTATGCAAAGCTGGAGAAAGGTTTTTTTTTCACGTCACCGAAGTAGAATTCCTTGGTTTCATCCTTTCGCCGAAAGGCATCAGAATGGACGTACATAAGGTTGACGCTATTCTAAAATGGCCATCATCAACATCTCTGAAGTGGATACAGAGCATGCTAGGCTTTGCAAACTTTTACTGCCGGTTTATCCCAGACTTCTCTCAGGTTGTGCACCCGATCACAGTACTGCTACGAAAAAGCAATAAAATGTTTGCTTGGACTGAGAAAGCAGAAAGAGCCTTCCAGGAACTGAAACAAAGGTTCACCTCCGCTCCAATCCTGCGGCACCCTCGTCCAGACCTCCCTTATGTCGTAGAAACTGATGCTTCCAGTATGGCAATGGGAGCGGTCCTTTCACAGAGGGACCCCGAAACTGGCCAGCTGCATCCTGTGGCCTTCTGGAAAAAAAAATTCTCACCCCCGGAAATGAATTACGCTATCATGGACAAAGAACTCCTAGCCATCAAGTCCGCTTTCAAGGCGTGGCAACACTATCTTCTGGGAGCTAGACACACCATTACAGTGATCACAGACCACCGGAACCTGCAATATCTCATAACAGCCAAAGCCCAGTCTTCACGCCAGTTACAGTGGGCCGTCTTCTTCGCCGAATATGACTACGTGATCACCTTTTGACCAGGGGTCAAGAATGGGAAAGCTGACGCCTTATCTCGAATGGGCATCGATGAAACGGTGTATACAACTGCAGACCCGGTACCCATCATACCTGAAGACAAACTCTTGGGTATCACAACAGCGTTATCACAAGCCGAATTACGAAACAAAATTCGACAGTCAATGAACCCGGATGCTTTGCTCGCATGGCAAACTCAAGGAGAACAATATTGCATCAAGGATCAGTTACCTTATTTTAGGGACCGGCTATATGTACCCGAGAAAGAGTTACAACAGCATATCATTTCAGTTTATCATGACTCTCTGATCGATGGACACCCTGGAATCGCTAAAACTTTAGCCAAGGTAAAAAATACCTTTTGGTGGCCTACCTGGCGTAAGGACATTGTCCAGTATGTTCAGTCCTGCGGCGTCTGTGCACAAAATAAATCACAGAAACAGAATCCATCGGGTCTCCTACAACCACTGGACATCCATCCCCCTCCATGGCACACTCTTTCCCTCGACTTTATCACTGATCTGCCACAGAGTCAAGGCTTTAACACCATTCTCGTAATCGTGGATTTGTTCTCAAAGATGGCACATTTCATTCCTCTTAAGGGCCTCCCGGACGCATCCACCCTAGCAGAAGTATTTCTGGAAAACATGGTCAAGCTGCATGGCTTTCCATACGTTCTGGTCTCTGATCGAGGCAGTCAATTTGTATTCAATTTTTGGAGAAAATGTTGCGCATCGGCACAGATTGACGTCCGGCTATCCACCAGTCACCACCACCAGACAGACGGCCAAACCGAGAGGACCAACCAGACCCTCGAGCAGTATTTACGGTGCATGCTGCACCATGAATTGAGAGATTGGAAGGACTTACTGTGGATAGCCGAGTACGCATATAACAACTCCGTACATTCTAGCACGGGCCAAACACCTTTCTACACCTTGTATGGCAGACATCCACGTACATCAGAACTTGACCTTCTTGCCAGCTTAGAAATGCCTGCAGTAAAGGCTCTTCATACAACCATCACTCAGGCGTTCAGAAAGGCGAAGGAACATCTTATTCATGCTAAAAAAAAACAAAAGCACTTTGCCCACCAGCATCGGAAAAAGGCCCCAGACTATCAAGTAGGAGACCAGGCTTGGTTAGCCGCCAAATACGTACTCATCAAAGGGACCCAGACCTTCCATCCTCGATATTTGGGACCCTATACCATCAAGGCAATTATCAACCCAGCAGCCGTCAAATTGGACTTACCACCTAATCTACAAATCCATCCGGTATTCCAAGTGTCTCTCTTAAAACCAATGCAACCTGGTACATGAATCAAGGCACCACCTCAACCTATACTAATAGATGGAGAACCAGAATTCAAAGTCCAGGGCATCCTGGACTCTAAGTACTCTAGAGCCAAGTTGTACTATCTCGTCGACTGGAAGGGGTTTGGGCCTCAAGATAGATCCTTGGAACCCAGTAAGAACATCCATGCACCACGTCTGATCAAGAAGTTTCATCAGAACTTCCCAACTAAACCCGGACCAGGCAGGAGACACACCTTGGGAGGGGCCTTGGGGGGGAGTGCTGTCATGACCCTCAGCCCTGATCCCCACTGGCAAGCCCATTGGCCAGGTGGAATCAGGGCTTGGATCACTAATAAGGCCTGGCATCCACTTCTCAGGCCCTCTTGGGGCCAGTCCTGGCGCCTTTGGCGCCAGGCTCATCAGTAAGGAAAGACATCTGCTTGAGGAACAACTTAATTTAGGCTTTCAGCCAACATGGAGGCATCCACATAGCTTGATTCCTAGAACCAAGCTATGCGGTCTAGTGTTTTGGGTGTGGTGGCCTAGGGACTACTTTACCTGGACTACTTTACAGTGGCTATTTAAACCACAACCGAACAAGACAACACGCTTCACGTTACTTTGCTTCTAGCAACGTGACGCTCACTGTGTCCAGCTTTCTCATGAGCCTGGTGAATTCCGGACCTGCAGAAAAACCAAGAACATCGTTAGCAGCAGAATCTTACCTGCATTCATCATCCTTCACTGCTCGCAGCTCCTTGGCAGCTCTGTTGGTGGAGTTCACCGCCCGGATCGAAAGACCTGAGAAAAGGAGAAAGACATCATTAAAGGAGGTAGTGGAGACATTACAACCACAAAGTGCTTAAAGACTTACCTGGTTGGTTGCTTTTCAGCCGGCATAGCTCCGGAACTCCATCTGCGCTGGGAACTCACCGCGACCTACAAAAAGAGAAAATCACAGGTCAGCGAGGACCAGACATCTCTGCGCTCCGCAAAGCGCCTCCTTACCGCATCATAGCGATATAGCGCGCCATCATCTCCCGTTGAGAACCAGCATATCCAGTTCTCCAAGCAGACGCTCCTAGGGAGATCAAAAAAAGCGACATTTATAACAGAGAAAAGGCATGCAAGAATTACAACGCCATCAATCGCAATAAGACCTACCTGAAAGACACTACAAGGGCAGCAGTCAGTGAAGTAACTGAACTGCCCGTGCCCACAAAAGACAACGCACCCTGCCCAGAGAGCAGGACGGAGAGCCCACCGATTCCGACAACCAGGTGAGAAGAGAACCTAGAGGGGCTGGAAACCCAAGGGAGGTGGGGGAAAACTTACCTTGGTCGCCCAGTCCTAACATAGCCTTAATTTCCAGGCGGAATCCCATCGACACCGAGACCACACCAGGGAATCATTGGGAAGGGCACCAATGACCAACTCGCTGGGTGGCGTTCCTGTGGATACCAGGTGAGCGTAACACTTACACCCACCTCATCGGAGATGAGTATGCCATACAAATTGATAGATGGAATTTAAATATGATTCGCCAGCATCTTTCTAACATAGCAAACACAACGCCCAAGACGAATTTAGTTAGTCAGCAAAACCAATATAATCATTTGATCGGTGCACTAAAATAAACCAAAAATCGTGCATTGCGACATCTGAAAAATTCGATTGATATTGGTAGGGAATACATTGCAATAAAAAGATCAATCATCTTATCATATAAAAATCAGATTAAACAAATTAAATTTGAAGCATATTTGATAAACAATCAAAGGATCATCAATCTTATTTGCAAAAAAAACACAAGGCAAATATGGAAGATGATTTGAAATCCAACGGGTGAACAACAAATTGATCTTCAATCTTCAATATCGGGTAATACCTGGGTGCAATACTATAGACTAAAGTACTCCCATCCCCACAAAGTGGGTCTAATACTCAGGATTTTTCTAAAGATATCCTTCCTGTTTGTCCATGGGAATTAAATGATATACATGACGCCATAACCAGGCTGAAATGTTCTAGGGCGGCTGGTCCTGAGGGGCTCCCGCCGTGTGTCCTGAAGGACGACCCACATTTTTGGGCGCCTCTTCTCAAAAGGTGATTCAACATTATATTTCAAACCAGGAGTATTCCAAGTTCTTGGCTCACGTCACTCATCATTCCGTTATATAAAAAAGGACAAATGGATCTTCCAGCCAATTATCGACCCATTGCTATTATTGATGTTGCTGCTAAAATCTTTGCATCTTTAATCTTACAAGACCTGAATTCCTACATTAACACGCATAATATTCTTTCACATTGCCAAACCGGATTCAGGAAATACTTCGGTACTCAATTAAATGCGACTATTCTTGTTGTCTGCTTCAACCCAGTCCATAAATGGTCCTATATATATGGCTTTTCTGGTCTTATCCTCAGCTTTTGATAGCGTAATCAGAAGAATCTTATGGGCGAAAATGTCTAAATTTGGTGTTCCATCTCATCTTCTAGCTATTATCGCCTTATTACATCATAATACGAATTACCAAATCAGAATTGATCAAGCTGGCTCCTTAACTGAAAACATTTCTACAGAAATAGGCGTCAAACAAGGTTGCAACCTGGCGTCCGTGTTATTGACAGGGTAATTCATGGAATAAATGTGCGCCGAAAAGGGGAGTGCAAGTGTGAAAATCGCAGTGCAAGCATGCTAAAGCCGCGCACGCAGCCGTTCATCGATTTATGGAATGCGCTGCGCTTGTAAAACCTGGGATGTGTGCCAAATCTGTGGGTGGCGCACGTGGGCGCACACGTCACTAAATGGTGTGCGCAACGCGCACAGGGAAAGCGCACATCGTGTAGCGCACAGAAGAAAAGTGAGTGGAACACGGGGTGTAACACACGGAATGGGGAACAACGCATGAAAATGTGAGCGTTATGGGGGAAGTACAGGAGGTAAATGCTCGCAACTCCCACACGCACGCTAACAACACGTATTCATGAAATCGAACAGGGGAAAGCCGTGCGCCAAAAAAGATGCGCTAATCTGGAAACACGTACACCAGCCGGAAGCACGCGTAAGCGGCCCTGCGCAGCATAAAAGTGTACACAAACAACAAATAAGCTTATACGCTACGATGAATATACCGTTCCTCACAGCAGTGGTCGTGGGACACCGCAGGAGGAGGAGGATAGCCAGGCCCCGCATTTTTTTACCCAGGACCAGCCTTTTTGGGATGCCTAATGACCATGTGTATGGAAGGTACAGGTTTCCACCACAAATAATCCTATAACTGGTCAGGGAGTGGGAGGATGACCTCACATCACCCACCCTGTGCTCCCAAGCACTGAGCCCCTTGGAAAAGGTGCTCAATGTACTGCACTTCTTGGCAACTGGGTCATTTCAGCGGACAAGTGCCATAGTTGGGGGTGTCTCACAGCCCACGCAGTCACACTGTCTACACCAGGTGTTGGCCATCATGACTGCACGCCCCTCAGTCCGCAGGCACATATACATGCCCAGAACACCTGCAGAAAGGCAGGCTGTCATCCAGGACTTTTACAGGGTGGCACACTTCCCCAAAGTGCTAGGTGCCATTGATTGCACCCATGTGGCTCTACGTCCTCCCAGGGCCACTGAGCACATCTATCGAAACCGCAAGCACTGGCATTCAATCAACATGCAGGTAGTATGTGATGCCAAGGGAATCATCACCTTAGTATATGCCAACTATCCAGGGTCCAGCCATGATAGTTTCATATTCAGAATATCACCCCTAAACCGGGACCTGGAAGCTGGGCGGCATGGCGTCACATGGCTAATTGGTAAGTATAAATGCCTCTGCACATGCATGTCAGACACTGAGAAATGTGAAAACCCCACTAATGACAACCATTATCACCTCCCCAGGGGACAGTGCCTACCCTCTGAGCACCTACATGATGACGCCAATTCGGAACCCCACCACACCACCAGAGGTAAGATACAACACAGCCCATATTGCAACCCGGGGTATAGTGGAGCGCACATTCGGAGTGCTCAAGTCACGCTTTCGCTCCCTTGACCGCTCTGGTGGGCAGCTGCTATATGCGCCCCCAGTAGTGTGCAGGATCATAGTGGCAGCATGTGTCCTGCACAATGTTGCAACCCGGCGGGGCGTGCCGGTGGACATGGTGGTGCCCCCAAATCCCCAACCACATGCACGGCCGCTGCGCATGGGAGGTGAAAGGGCACGTGGTGAGGCAGCCGGTACCCAGCTGGTGGCAAATTACTTCACCTAAAATCCTACCCCTGCAGAGTGCACACAGGCCTGGCACATACCAGCTGACAATCAATGATGATGACAAAAGGGACAGTCAACTGTCACAACCATACCAGCCTGAAATTGTTCACCTGGAAGTGCTACATTGTGTGCACCCCTAGCTACTTAAAGACACCCAATGCTGTGTCAGTAAAAGGCACACAATCATGCAGCATGATGGACTACCCCTTGCCAAATACCACATCAAAATAGTGGCATGTCACCCATCCCTCCCCATCTCAGCTACCCAACACACCGTGGCATGGCATGCAATGTGAAAGCAACCAAATGAATGCACAACACATGACACAAGTGTCACAAGTGCACTGTCCCAAATGGAAACAGGCCACAGACAATTTCCTCTCAGTAATGAATAAAGAACAACACACATGAACAAATACTTACCAGCAAGACAAAACATCAGTACAGGATCAAACAGTGGCAACATTTGACAGTAAAAAATTAAACTAGTGCAAGTGTCACAACCTGACTAAGGCAGCACATTGAGCCCTTCCAACTGCAGAGTGTTGCTGGTAGTCAATGTGTCAGTGTACTGCATACAATATGAACTGCATCTGCAAAGGAGACAGGCTTTTTAAGACATGAAGAAGGTACATGTATATAAGGAAAAAGTCATGGATGTAGAACCATATATAAATCCCCCATGCAATGGAGAATTGAACAACAATCCCCACTAGGGATGTATACACAGTTTGTACTACAGACTGCCCACACAACTTATGGGAGCCCAATGTCACTGTGTAAGTTACTGTCACTTGGTCACACCCTTTGCGAGCCCATGGAAAGGGGAAGTAGGAGGGGTGTGTGTGTCAGGAACCCAAGTTTCTAACCCAAAGACAGGACAAGCACGCATGTGCCCAGCTGGAATACACAGTGGATGCCTACGGGAGCCACACAAAGCAACACAATGTAACATACATTTTTTTTAAAACATCAAAAATGCCCATGTGTTGATCATGGGGGGTGGAGGCCACCCAGGAGGGACAAGGTACAGGGTGCACCCCAACACCCACCATGGGCTCATGGCCTGCACTGCTACGCTACAGTGGGAGAACTGCCGTCGCTGTCATCACCCTCTGGTGGTACATCAGAAGGTGGCGTGATATGGGAGGCAGGCCACGCAAAGCCCTGGCATGCTCCTCCATGGCAGCAAGCATGCAGGTGTGAAAGGTTTGGTTCTGCAGGATGATGGTACGGAGAGCACGGGTAGCACACATTTCTGCCTACATGGCCTTGCGTGATGCCTGGATCTCCTGACAGGTTGCCTGGAGCTCAGCTGAGAGTGTGCGTGTCAGCTGCTCCAGCTGCTGTTCTGACCTTGTACTCCGGGACATCTCAAGTTCACACAGAGTATCTCTGAGGGACCTGTGTTCTAACCTCAGGGCATCCCTCTGGGCCTGTGACTCTGCAGATATGGCTGTGCGCAGAGTCTCCAGTCCAGCCCGTCGGTCCCTGTCAGACGCCAACATGTCCTCCCTGTGTGAGTGGCAAATGGACTCTGTTGCCTGCTGATGGAGCTCCACCTGCCTTTCAGGGGGGAGAATGGAAGTGGCCACCCTATCCATGGTCTGAGCCATCACGATGCCCCCTGTTGTGCTGCTATAGTGTAGATGGAGTTCTCCAACACAGTATTGCCTGGTGGTGCACGGCAAGCGAGTTGGTGGGCACCACACCTGTTTGGGGCAAGGTGATGTGCACCTTGCTGTGCATGCACTGCCTGAGGCTGCAGGACTGCATTCCTCCTTTGATCTGCTGGCCCAGGAACAGGAGCAAATATTGTGGAGTGTGACCCTGCATCCGTAACCACCACAGGCGGACTTTCCAACACTGAATGCCCCATAGAGGGGTCTACCCCCAGTGCAGATGCGTTGGACAGAACAGCATGCCTGCCAGAAACACTCACCTGCGACGGGACATATGTCTCAATGTCCGATTCAGCACCTGATTCATAGAGCTCTCCGGAGGTGTACCCATAGACACCCGTGGACAGTATGGTCTGTAGGAGTAATGGGTTTTCACCCACCACACCCCACGTCCTCCCCTGGTGTGAGTACTCCTGGCTCTGCGCCATCTCCTCCTCCTCAACAGAATCAAGTGCCTCATCACCTGCAAAAACATAAAAGAAAAGTAATGAAAACAGGCATGAGCACCATAGCCCACACACATGGGCATGACGAGGCAGACATCCAGTACATAAATGACACATGTCACACATGACAATAACTCTGGCATGCATGCACTGTCAATGAGTTGGAAGGGGAGACAAAAATCAGACACTGAGGACTCCAAGATGGAGAAGCAACACATGTGCTGCATGGTTGATAGCACTGGCATCACACATTAGCCTGTGAGTGGCATGGACAATCCACATACATGACACATGCAAGCACACAGATAGCACATAGCATAGCCATGGCAGATTTGACAAGGCCACGCAGAAGGTAGCAAATCAGTACTGTCACCCATCCATGTGAGATGGACATCATGAAATTTAACATGCAAAATAGTGTGACAAAACACACATGTGCCACACGCTGCAACAAAGCCAGTGTTCACTGATGCAGCGATGGCAGGCACATGGATACATCAGTGGTTGGTTACTTCGACATGACAGAAGACAATTGTCATGTTGAACATTCAAACAGGGCCCCGAAATGATTGTGTGCAGGCCATGTGTAGGTGCACATTACTCAATCAGCCTGATTGATGAAATCATTCCCATAATAAGGTAACAAATGTGGGCCAATGTGGGGTGTAATTTATGACTGAAGTATGTTACATTTGGGGCAGTACGGCACACAAATGTGTGGTAAAAATGCTAAGGAATTCATCAATCAGGCAACAGGAAAACAGTATGAACAATGTTGTGGCAAGATGACAGTTGAAGGGCAAGTGCAGTAATGTGGTGCTAATTGTCTACTGTGGCCAGAAGGGAAACTTGAAAACACTAACCCAAGGCTGGGGTATGGTTTGGAGGGACCACATGGGTGACCCATAGCAGTCATGACTACACAGCCTCACCTGGCACTCAAGCACAACACATCACCCAAGCAACATACACATGGTTTGCACACACATGTATGGCCACTCACCGGACATTGCCGCAAGATCTGGTAGGTCTCCCACGCCTTGGATCTGATCTTCTGCGATGAACTCTCCAGCGATTGCCTCATGTTCTGTTAGTTCATCCTCCTCTGGTGGAGACCCACTGCCAGTCACCAGAGTAGAGGCATAATTGAAAGCCAGCTTGTTCTTTGCTCTGCGTTTGAGGTCATTCCACCGCTTAGAGCAATCATCAGCTGTGCGCCTCACAAATCCAAGGGAACTAATCTGGTCCGCGATGCACTGCCAGTGGGCCCTACGTTGAGCAGTCGTAGTCTTGCACCCTGCAGTCACCAGCCTTTCGCGGCCATGGCCCGACACGTAGCCCACAAGTGCGTCTAGTTCTGCATCATTGAAACTATGCTGCCTTGACGTGCCGGAGTGGGTAGCCGTGTCTGGGGTCTCAGCCTGTACCGCAAGAGCACCCTTCTTCCTCTTAGACGGTGGTGCGGACCCTGGGTGGCTTACGCCGCTCTGGTTGGTAGGGGCTGAAGCGCAGGTGGACTGGAAGTAGCCAAAGGTCTCACTGCAGGCATTGGCTGCTGGGTGATGTTGGCAGGACCAACCTCGGTGTGATGGACTTGGACAAACACTGTCCCGGCTGGGAGACTCAGAGCTGGGGTGGATTGAGCTGCAGCTGCCCCTGCAGTCTCCTCACCCTGGCTACTTGGGGCAGCAGTTGACATTGCTGCCCCAGATCCACGTGGCCTGGTGACAGCAACTTTCACCGCTACACGTGGCTTTGACTTGGTGACACGGAAGTCATCCTGGGAGTCATCCTGTGCCGGTTCGGTTGACAATATGGGCCGGGTTAACAAAGCCTGAGCTGGGATGGTACCAGCTACATCTCTCCGACACATTGGGGGGGGGGACATAGGTGTCCCTGATTGGTCCTCCACACACTGGCCTCTTGGGCCACCCTGCACATCCTGGCCATGTCCCCTGTCGGCCACCTTTGCCTCCCTTACTGCTTGGTCGCCTCCCAACCATTGCACTGATGTTATTGTGCGAATGGGAGGTGCAGTAAACAATTGTCCTGGACAATTGGGGTGAAAGGGGTAGGGTACTAGATGGAATACATACCCTAGTCCTCTAGCAAGGCTGTCTGTGACCCATGGGGGAAGATGACGGGTCACGCAACGCTTAGACACCCTGAAAACAAAATGTTACGTGCACGCGACCCCTGGTAGACCACGTGCGTGGAATCAAGAACCCGCACTACGCTGTGGCACCCAGAAACACAAAAATAAGCATACACGTGGTACCCGCAGGCTACAATGACCTCTGAATGGGTATGCGACACACGGGGGCAACCACAGTTGAAAAATACATGCGCGACTCACCGTCTGCCTGGAAAAAGTATGTGAAAAAGACGCACATGTGCGCGTTGGCAACACCCCCGCCAAAAGAAGAATTGAACGCTGTCTGAGTATACAAGGAGTACGAACAGGAAACGTTGTGAAGTAATCGCGTGTGAACCGACAAGAAGTACAAGAATCACCCGCTCGCTCTCCACAAAAAGCACATACAAGAAAATGGCGTCCTACGTGTACCTTTTAACCCAGCCCACATGTGCGACGTCACGTACGCGCTAAGGGCCTTTCCTCCAATTACACGCAGTGACACCCGGATGTGCAGTTTTTGCACGTGTACCATCAACATGCACCCGTGTTGAGGGAAACACCCTTGCGCGTCATGTCACAGACGCGCTTATGCGCTAAGGGCCTTTCCTCAAATTACACGCTGACGTGCAGTTTTTTCACGTGCCAAATCACTCCGTATGAAGCTGGCCACGCAACAACACATGGAAGACCACGCTCCTGCCCAGAAGGCCATTTTCCTGCCCCCTAGAGCCCCGAGCACGCTCCCACCTGCCTGTCACGCCGCCCCCCACGCTACCTGCTGCACCTATGAAAACAAAGACACGCCCTACCCCGTCTGTGGCCTCCACCCCTCTTGCCACCCAACACACACACCTTGACACATGTACCGTTTTGCCTCCTCGCTTCCTGTACAGCAGGGGACGGCATGGCATGATTGGCAGGACTGGCGTTTATCGCCCTTCACATCGCTGGCAAACGAAGTGGAGACTCCTTCATCGCCGAGACATATGGCGTTCACGGAAACCTGCGCGTCACGGCGCGTCACGGATCACGTGACTCGTGGCCCCTTAGCAACGCCGCAGCGTTTCGTTTCCACACCTCACGTGACTACGGTCACGTGCTTTCTCCCAAGGGATAAAGGAAGACCGGAAACTGAAGACGTTGCTTCACAGCTGTTTTCGTCTGGATCACGTGACGCTCTTTCTTCGTTCTAAGGATCTGTGTCCATCGCCTGACCACGGTTTGCTTCATGGACTGTTACGCTTAGCCCTCATCTGTTTTGGAACTTTGGATTGCCTGCTGACTATTACGCTTTGCCCAACGGACTGCTCTGTGCTTAACCCTTCACTTGATTTGGAACTTTGATTTACATGCTGCCGAACTACACTTTGCTCTACGGACTGTATTTGTCTCTTAACCCTTCATCTGCCTCGACCTGGATCGCCTGTTTTTGACCACGGACTGCTTGATTTTCTCTACGGATCACGTACCACTTTAGGATTTCGGTCCTGCACTAGGTGTTCACCTACCCTTGCCCTCTGTCTGGCCCAACAGCTGTCTGAAGGTCAACGCCTCCGTCGGCCTTTCCGGAACCACCCTCAAATCCTCACAGGTACATCGTGCTCTTCTATTTTGCATTCAGTATACATTGCCTTGCCCTGTATCCTAACCACATTGCACCTTGCCTTGCAGCACTCAAGGGGTTCTTCCGGCTGTTCCCACGCCCAGGCTTGCGGACTTCAACCTGTGGCTTCAAAGATCACACAGACAGTATTTCTGGTGTTGTCAGTGTGATACTTGGGGACAGAGGGGTTGCCCATACTCTGCACGACCATCAAGTTTGTAATACTGCCATCTGCTGCTGCCTGCCTGCCTGCTGGCCACATGCCCTGTATTTTGTGCCTGCACGTCAGCCATCTGCAGGGGTCCAGTTGCTGTGACCACCCCTGCTGGAACAGAAGACTCCCGACTGGTATTCCATCGCTCCACAGCCCAGCCCCAGGACCCAGTTGCCCACCCACACCTGCCTCTGGGGTTGCCATGTCGGACACAACATCATCTGACACCACTGGCAACCCCCAGCCAGAGAGGCAGAGGGCTACCCGCTTCAGTGTCAATGAAGTTGGTATTCAGGTGGAGCAAGTCCTGGGGCAGTATGATGCCCTCTTTGGAAGTTCATGCGCCGACAATGAAGGACGGAAGAGGATCTGGATGGACATTGTGGCTGCCATCAACGTGGAGGAGGTGGCATCCCGCGACATTCAACACGTCCGGAAGCGCTGGGAGGACTTTAGGTTCAGGACCCTCAACAAGGCCCGGCACCTCTTGAAGGCTAGCGGATGCTGAGGGGTGCAGGGTCCGCCTTACCAACAACCAGATGAGGGTCCTGGAACGTATACGCCCAGCGCTCTACCTCCAGGTCCTTGAGAGGCAGACCCGTCCGGAGTCGAGCGGTAAGTGTATATGCGTACTGATTGGACGCTGTGCATGTTGAGGTGTGCCAGGAGTGTGCAGGTTGGACATATGTCTTTGTAGGCCCATGTATGGATGTGTATGTACAGGGACATGAGCCTGCCGCATGTGAGTCCTGTCATGTGTGGGACACATCAATGGTGTATGTGTTCTGGCTGAATGCATGTGTGGGTGCACACATATTTCAATTTCTGTGTATGTACTGTGGGATGGTTGTGGTGTCACACATGGATGCTGGTTCCACCTGCATGTATCTGCACTATGTACATGTGCATGTGTGTGTATTTGACAAGTGTGCAACTGTGATACACCATGTGATGCCATGTGTGAAGTTTGACACTGCCACTCATGTGCACTGTCATGTGTGTATCAGACCATTGTACAGTGCCCTGATGCCTGTGTTCTATCTCTCCCTGTCTGCAGCATCAACTGATGAAGAGGGTGGAGACAGTGCTGTGGAGCAAAGTGGCAGGGATCGCACCGCCAGCTGGAGACGCAAGGCCCGGGTCCCCTCCCAGGTTGTCATCTCGTCGGGGAGTGAGTAGTCTGGTGCCGCGTCCACCTCCAGGTCCTTGAGAGGCAGACCCGTCCGGAGTCGAGCGGTAAGTGTAAATGCATACTGATTGGACGCTGTGCATGTTGAGGTGTGCCAGGAGTGTGCAGGTTGGACATATGTCTTTGTAGGCCCATGTATGGATGTGTATGTACAGGGACATGAGCCTGCCGCATGTGAGTTGTGGTGTCACACATGGATGCTGGTTCCACCTGCATGTATCTGCACTATGTACATGTGCACGTGTGTGTATTTGACAAGTGTGCAACTGTGATACACCATGGATGCATGTGACACGGACATGTAGGAGGCTGATGTGACATGGATGGCGATGATATCTGTGCGACAGGTGGTGGAGATGTACAGATGCATGTATGTCTGGTGGCGTGTGTGCATGTGTTCTGCACTCTCCGTGTTGCATGTGACGTCAGGCTAACCTACGGATGCTCATGCTGTTGCTTGTGTATGGACGGTGCTGCCTGCTGCAACATTCCTGTTGATTTGCGCATGTGTGTGATTTGAAATGATATGTGTGTTGGGGAGTGTGATGCCATGTGTGAAGTTTGACACTGCCATTCATGTGCAACTGTCATGTGTATATCAGACCATTGTACAGTGCCCTGATGCCTGTGTTCTGTCTCTCCCTGTCTGCAGCATCAACTGATGAAGAGGGTGGAGACAGTGCTGTGGAGCAAAGCGGCAGGGATCGCACCGCCAGCCGGAGACGCAAGGCCCGGCTCCCCTCCCAGGTTGTCATCACATTGGGGAGTGAGGAGTCTGGTGCTGCGTCCGTGGCCGCAGCTGCCGAGGGTAGGTCCAAGAGGCAGAGGTCGGAGGTGGACTCCTCGGCAGCAGAAGGGGCAGCTGAGACCCCACAGGGTCCGATGAAGGAAGATGGCACAGGGTCATCCAGGTTGTTGGTGGTTTTGGTTGAGGAGGAGGCCGTGGAAGGGACACACACGGTGTCTGGAGGGGGGGATTCCACTGGTGCTAGTGGTGAAGTCCAGGGGCAGGGACAGGAGGCAGCACAGGCCGCCGTGGAGGTGCCTGTGTGTAATCCTGTCCCCGATCCTGTGACTGCATCATCCCGCACCAGCAGGGATGCCTTCGTCCAGACCCATTTTGCGGGACTGTGTTGAGCCTGTCCTGGCTGGGATGGCGTTGCATCAACGGGCCATCCGAGATGACCTGCAGGGTTTTCGTGAAGACTCTGCACGTTATCTGGGATGGCTCTTTGACCGCGTCGACCTACTAGGACGGGTCACCAGTGCTGGATTCCTCCGTGTGCTGGACCTTGTCCGACGCCCTCCTCAACTGAACCCTCTATGCGCCAGTCGTCCTCTGTGCCATCTTCCGGCCCAAGTATCACCTGGGTACCCTGTGGAGCTGCCTCTGACCCAGCGACCAGGCTGGTGGAGGACACATCCCTGCCACAGTCGAGAGTCGGAGGTCCAGCAGGGGTGGCCACCCCAACAACTGGACCCCAGCAGGAGGAGGTCGTGCAGGCATCAAGAGGCAGGGCACATGCACGGCAGCAGCAGGCTCAAGGTGGGAGCGATGGTGGCTCGGGGCCATCAACATCAGAGGGGCAGGCATCGGCCGGAGGGCAGGAGGACCCTGGATTGGGAGTGTCTTCCATGTGGCAGCGGTTGGGCCAGAAAATAGATGCGGAGTGGCGGGGGGGGGGGCGGAAGATGCACGGCTCACTATGGTCAGGGCGGAGAACTCCATGCGCAGGGCGCTGAGGCGGGCTGAGGGCCTCGAGGCAATTCGCAGGGAGTTGGAGGTGGACATGGCATTATCCCTGCGAAAACCTCGGGCCATGGAACAGGCCCGCCTCCAGGATGTAGAACGGGAGTTTGATGATGCCCTGGCCCAGGAAATCAACAAGTGAGCCATAGGACTTGCCCGCCGCCATTGTATGTAGTTAATTAGTGTTAGGTTTCCTTTCTGTTTTTCTTTCATTTGGGGCGCTTGGACTATGCCCCACCTTTTTGTATATAGCTGTTAATTAGGTAGGGTTTTTTGTAGGTTTCCTTTGAATAGTTGGGCTCATGGACCCTGGATTTGTACTTTGTATATAGTTGAAGACTGGATTTCACTTCATTATTTTTTTGATTTTACCATGGGTCAATGGATTTGTCTTATTTTTTACCTTTGGTTTTGGTTTGAGGGATGGACACTTTGGACCCATTTTCATTCGGATTTAATTGGATTCTGCTTTCATACATTTTTTTCTATTATTTTGGACATGCAGCATTTTGTTCATTATTTCCATTATTGTGTGATTTCACTTCATTCCCTTGCTTTTGCATTTAATACATTTTAGTTTCATACTTCAATGCGTGGTATTCTCTCATTGGTTTCATGCATGTCACAATGTGGGTTTTCTCATTCACTTGCACCCACTGTGTGTGACGGACATGTATTGATGTGCATACTTGCCATTTGGGATGTATCATGTAATGGGGATTTCAATGTGGGGTGGATGTAATATTTGGTTGGGTGTTTGGACTGGGGTGGCGTGGGCTGGTATTTGGGTGGCCTTAAGGGCCATGATTGTGGATCGTGATGACGTGTTGGGGGGGACATGAGTCGGGCCTGCTGGCAGGTGCCTGTCACTGCTGGGTGGGTGCGGGTGCAGGGGGACATGATTCGGGGCCTGCTGGCAGGTGCCTGTCACTGCTGGGTGGGTGAGTGGGTGGGGGGACATGAGTCGGGGCCTGCTGACAGGTGCCTGTCACTGCTGGGTGGGTGGGGGTGCAGGGGGACATGATTCGGGGCCTGCTGGCAGGTGCCTGTCACTGCTGGGTGGGTGGGGGAGTGGGCGGGGGGACATGAGTCGGGGCCTGCTGGCAGGTGCCTGTCACCGCTGAGTGGGTGAGTGGTTGGAGGGATATAAGTCGTGCCCTGCAGGTGCCGTCAATGGTGGGTGGGTGAGGGACATGTGTGAAGTCTCCCAGGTGCATGGTGACATGCGGGCTGCCTGCAGGACATGCCCAGGGGTGATGGGCTGCCTGCGGGGCATGGGGAGGCGGATAGGGACACACCAGGGAGGGACCACACTGCCAAATCGCGTGTGAAACTCCCTGCACACCCCTCAGAATACACATGCCCCTCTCGCGCTAGCGAAAACGCATGTGAAACTCCCCGCGCACCCCTCAAAATAAACATACCCCGCTCGCCCATGGCCTATCGCATGTAAAACTTCCCGCGCACGCCCAAAATACAGGTATCCCGCTCGCATAAGGCCTATCGCCTGTGATACTTCCCGCGCACCCCCGAAATACATGTACCCCGCTCGCATAAGGCCTATCGCGTGTAAAACTTCCCGCGCACCCCAGAAATACATGTACCCCGCTCGCCCAAGCCCTATCGCGTGTAAAACTTCCCGCGCACCCCAGAATACACGTACCCCGCTCGCACAAGGCTTATCGCCTTGTGATACTTCCCACGCACCCCTGAAATACATGTACCCCGCTCGCACAAGGCTTATCGCGTGTGAGACTTCCCGCGTACCCCCAAAATACACGTACCCCGCTCGCCCACGCCCTATCGCATGTAAAACTTCCCGTGCACCCCTGAAATACACGTACCCCGCTCGCCCAAGCCCTATCGCGTATAAAACTTCCCGCGCACCCCTGAAATACACGTACCCCGCTCGCCCACGCCCTATCGTGTGTGAGACTTCCCGCGTACCCCCAAAATACACGTACCCCGCTCGCCCACGCCCTATCGCATGTAAAACTTCCCGTGCACCCCTGAAATACACGTACCCCGCTCGCCCAAGCCCTATCGCGTATAAAACTTCCCGCGCACCCCAGAAATACACGTACCCCACTCGCCCAAGGCCTATCGCGTGCAAAACTTCCCGCGCACCCCAGAATACACGTACCCCGCTCGCACAAGGCCTATCGCGTGTGATACTTCCCGCGCACCCCCGAAATACACGTACCCCGCTCGCATAAGGCCTATCGCGTGTAAAACTTCCCGCGCACTCCAGAAATACATGTAACCCGCTCACCCAAGGCCTATCGCATGTAAAACTTCCTGCGCACCCCCAAAATACACGTACCCCGCTCGCACAAGGCCTATTGCATGTGGTACTTCCCACGCACCACTGAAATACATGTACCCCGCTCGCACAAGGCCTATCGCGTGTGAGACTTCCCGCACACCCCCAAAATACACATACCCCGCTCGCCCAAGCCCTATCGCATGTAAAACTTCCTGCGCACCCCTGAAATACACGTACCCCGCTCGCTCAAGCCCTATCGCATGTAAAACTTCCTGCGCACCCCAGAAATACACGTACCCCGCTCGCCAAAGGCCTATCGCATGTAAAACTTCCTGCACACCCCCAAAATACACATTCCCCGCTCGCCCAAGCCCTATCGCGTGTAAAACTTCTTTGCACCCCTGAAATACACGTACCCCCCTCGCCCAAGCCCTATCGTGTGTAAAATTTCACGCGCACCCCAGAAATACACGTACCCTGCTCGCCCAAGGCCTATTACGTGTAAAACTTCCCGTGCGCCCACAGAATACATGTACCCCGCTCACACAAGGCCTATTGTGTGTGATACTTCCCACGCACCCCCGGAATACATGCAGGCACCCCATCCACCATGGCAATGCCCTACAGGCAGCCCACTCACCCTCCCCATGCCCCACAGGCAGCCCATCCACCCTGGCCATGCCCCACAGGCAGCCCACGCCACAGGGGGGAGCTTTTTCTGCGCAATTTACCTGGCGCGAGCGGGGTACGCATATTCCGAGGGGTGTGCAAGTGCATATTCACACTTTTGGCTGCCGTGAGTGGGGTATGCATAGTATTTTCACGCAATTACAGTGTACCGGCCCTGTAAACTGGTGCAGGGTTAGCGCGGCCCTTTGCGCTGCATTGGGGATTTCAATGCCTTTTCCTTGCGCAAGGGGCGTTCTTGGGGGCGTAACTGGCGCTGCGTGAGGTTCTCTGCGCCAGCGCTCAAAATGGCTTTGAAATTCCATGAATACGCAGTGTGCCAGAATGCTGTTTAGCGCACATGGCTGGCGCACGCTGGTGCACGCTGGTGCACGCTCCCTCTCTGCGCTGCTCGCGTGCGCTGCCACTATGCTGAAATCTATGAATTGCCCACAAAATCTTTATCTGGCGGACGTGGACGATTTATGGCTCAATCAAAAATCTTTTCTGGTTAAACTGGGTAGTCTACGCCTTAGCTGCATAGCTTTCTCAGATGACGTGATTTTATATGACAGAACGCCATATGGTCTGCAGACAAACATTGACATTTTTGCTGAGTTTTGTATGCAACACAATCTCTCTACTAATGCACAAAAATCTAACATTCTTATACTCTCCAGCAAAAAAAAGGAAAGAAAAGTACTGCTTATAATTGGAGCGTAGGAGGAAAATCAATTCAATCTAAATTGAGTCTTACATACTTAGGATATAACTTAACCACCACAAATTCGCTAACTACATGGTACAATTCTCTTATGATTAAATCAGCTCCGCTGATCGCTCAAATGAGAATTATTTTTAGCAAATTTTTCAAATTTTCATTGACACCATTAATAGATTTGTATTTACTTAAAGTAGAGTCTATTCTGCTATATGGATTGGATATTTGTATATTGAACTTAGACAATCATTTAAATATGGTACAGGGACTTATTTGGAAAAAGGTATTATCACTTCCAAAAAGTCTTCCAAATGCTTGTATCAGACATGAACTAGGTCTAGCATCGCTAGCTAGTCGTTTGAAATGGCGCCGACTCAACAACTTTAGTAAAATCCTATTACCACCGGCAAATTCTTTGTATGAAGATCTTGCTGAAATGATTACTAATGTTTCTCTGAGTTCCATGGCTAGATTCAAAAACCAAATGCTTGATATACTAGCGGAATTGGGAATGGTGGAGTACGATCTAGTTTACCGACCAGGTCAGGTTAAGAAAAAACTTCTACAAATGGATTGGGTGTCTACTGGGGATCAACTAGCACATTACATACAATTATCCGAATATGCCAAATTTAGACACAAACAAATGCCAAGGATTCATTATTTAAAGATTTGCCCTAGCGAATGAGTAAGACAAATGTTCATGAGATTTAGGTTTAACCTGTTTAATACTCAGGAACGTACCAAGTAATGGAATGATAATCATGTCAATCTTTGTGATCAAGGATGTCGCTTCTGTCACAACCCAAATGAAATAGAAACGTTAAAACATCTAATACTCTATTGTCACCTTTTTGAAACACAGTGTTTGTTACATTCGAGCAAATACTTGGCAACCAACTCAACATTTTCATTAGAAATATTTTGGTGTTTTTGTATTTGGGGAGATAGCAATACTTTGTTCATTGTGCTAACACGTTTCTTATGTTTTATTCAAACAAAACTAGATGAAGTTAGGACATAGTATTATGCTATTAATTTCCAAAATGTCAGTTAGCCCTCATTGTTCGATCTCCCCCTATAGATATTAAAGTTTGATAGTCAGGATACTCGACTAGTGTAATGTTTTAGGGATTAATTTAGAAAGATCAATGTAGATTCTATATGTGATTTGAAATTTCAATGATGGGTAATTGTACTTTTTGTCTTAATAAATTGTATTTTTCGTCTTCATAAATTGTATAGAATTTAAGTTTTAATTATTTATAATTGTATTTTTGTCTTTTTTATAAATTGTAAAGATGCTTTGCATCAAACACAATTTTTAATTTAAAAAAATGTTTTTTTACATGTATCTGGGATAATCCCTTTCTTTGTTATTCTAGAGAATAGAACATATAGAATTTGTGACCATTCGTCTGGGTTGGCTTTTAACACGGAATTTGACAGCCCATCAGGGCCAGGTGCTCTTGATGTACTTAGTTTATTAAGGAGCAACCTGATATTTAGGAGGCTGAATTTAAATTGCTCTAATCCAGCTTGAGGTGTGATTATTCCATCTGGCAAGTCAGAGTCTGCAGACTATAAGAGGCCCAGACGGCTTCTGCTATCAGATTTAACATCAGAGACTTATGACCCGTATTAGGTGTGTTATTCAGTAATTTCCAGATCAAGGCACTCGATTTTGTTACTACGGCAGACAGCATACATTTGTTTGCATCTTGAGTTCTCTTTGCTTTGAGTTGTTTCACAAAGTTCTTATATTTAGGGCCTCATTACGACCCGTGCGGTAACCATGGCGTTAGTTGCGCCATGGTTGCCGCCGGTATTTTACCGATTCTGCCATGGTGAATGGCGGAATTAATGCCCCATTCCATGGTTTGCGGGGGCGGTAATTCCCCATTCACCATGGCACTTCCCCATTCCCATTTTTGTCCCCATAGGGCTCAATGGGAATGGGGAAGGCGGTAATTACCGTAATTACCTTCAAAGTCCCTTTGCGGGTCCCGTACTTAACGGCTGGTAAAACCAGCTGTTGTGGTAGGGACCCGCAAAGGGACCTTGTAATAGGGCGGTAAGGGATTACCGGTACCGGTATCCTTACCGGTACCGGTAATCCCTTACCGCCTGGGTCCTAATGAGGCCCTTAGTGTGCATATTCAAAGCTGTTATATTATGCTCACCGCCAACACCATATTTTAAGCTTTCTTAAACCCTTATTTAGCTTTTTTTGGCAATTTGTATCGTTTCATCAAATGGGTATTTGTGTTTATATGTGGTGCGCATACTCTTTACCTGTACAGGTTCAAATACCAACAGTGTTTGCGTGTATTCTGGTGTATCTTCTATGGATAGATTTGCATCCTCATTTCTGAGTTTTTCTAGAAGGTTTTTCAATTTTGGGACTATCCATTTTATTCTGTTTTGACCTTGCGTCAAGTGGATCAATATTGGGATGGAGCAACCAGCGCTTTTTCCCACATTGGTACAAGAATGTTATGGTCACTATCTAAAGATGTTACAACTTGGAAATTCAGGACGGCTGGCAGAGCTTGATCAGTTATGAATACATAATCTAGAATTGCATAGACTTTCTCTATTTTCCATGTTTCCTTTGGTGGTATGTCATCTTGGAAAGTTCCATTCAACATGGACAAATTACGATCGGCCATCAATTTTAGCCACCTTTTAGTTTTTCATTTCGCCAAGTGGCTCTGTCGCCTGCTAAAATGACTATGTACCTTTCTTGTTCCCAGGTCACCAAATCCAACATCTGTATAACATGATTGAAAAACTCATCGTCTTCCAGGAGTGCCTGGTTCCAGTAAACATTCAAGATGGCAGTGCGGGACAACACAGAATTACAAGTGTCAGCTAGTTTAAGTTTGACTAGCTGGAAACGGGTGGGGTGAAGCCCAGGAAGTTATACACACATTCAGGTTTTTTATTAGGGTGTTCATGAGACCCACCGTCGGTCTTCCTCTGGCCTGTTTAGTTGCTGGGGTACACTCAATGTCATAATTTGGCCCTATAGGGCTGCCAGAAAGCCCGGTTTCTTGCAATATGATTAAATCTAATAGAGCCAGGTGTTGGGATTTCTTCATGTCTTTTAAATGCACAAAACCCCTAGTGTTCCACACTTCTATTCTATATGCTGCGTAAGATGATCCTAGCATTACTGTATGGATATGCATTTTTTGGCCTTCAAGGTGTTTCTCAACCAAGGCCAAGAAGTTTGTTGATCTGTTTTATTTCTCTGGTCACCCCGCTTCGATTGTGTGACTTAGGCACTATCACTTTTTTCACTTACGTTATTAGAGCTGTTTGTTTTAAAGCTTACAGTTCTTGGCATATGTTCATGATTCGCTTTGTTAGACAACATTTTACTTGGGGATCTTACAATCTCAAGACGGCTTGTGATTGATAGTATGACACATTTCTCAATTAACACCTTTCACTCCAAATTATTTCTTTCACTATCTGTGAGGGGACCTTCAAAGTGACAGTGTCCATTTTTCAGGAACCTACAAATTGAATTGATTCGATATGCCTTGATTCTATTTTTTGCAAATTCTTTATCTGCCTAAAAAAAGCCAATATAGTTGTTCTATTCGGGAACAGGTCCCCTTGTATTCTGTCCTTCATCTTCAGGGTTAGCTTGTCATGCGCTTTAGTCTCTTTCGTTGCAAATGATATGGACCAAAAAAGATAGCTTACAAAAACAAGGTTTCAATCTCACAGTTAAAAAAGCACAAGTAATGGTCTCAAATTCCTCACCTGCATCCAAAGAACTGGAATCTTTACAAGATGTTTTTAGTCTTTTCCTTCTTTTGTTTTGCCTTGGATTTGTCCCTCATGCGGTCCTTGAAGAGGTAGGGCTTATCCTCCCCAGCTGCCACAGTGGCCTCCTCTAAGAGCCAACGGGTAGGACTAGGTAGGAAGTGTCCTGCAATTACGAGGGAAAAGCCAACAGGCATAAAAACCCTCTGTTTGGGGACCTGGTGTAGTGATATGGAAAGGCTGGTTAGCAGGTGATTTTCATCCAATAGATGTTCTTCTTGATTGGTAAGTATGGTAGTCGGAGAAAGCAAACCTGACTAAGGAAGGCACCGAAAGCCTAGAATACTGAGCGGCAAGTATGACACAGGGGCGGGGTCTGAAAAGCTGCAATAGTAAGCAGTGGAAGGGTGAGACCAGAGAGTGGGTCCCTGGATGATGGTTACCCCAACGCGAGGAAAGGAGTCGTAGACAGGAGACAGCAGGATGAAGTGTAAACCCAAGGAGGGAGTCCAGTAGCAAGTGGGAGCCAGGGAAAGGCGGGCGAAATGCAGAAATAATGCCAGTGAGAGAGAGCATGGCATAGCCGCGGTCAGCTGAGACCAAAGAGAATGTGCAGGCAGCTGAGGGTGAAATAAAGCGGGAGCAAACACGGAGAAAGAGCGAACAGCAGTACAGCATAGAATGGGGAACATCGTCTTACCCAGGACTAAGTAGCAAGAGGGTTGCAACGCGTCTGCGTTATGACACAATCCCTTTTTGAATGGTCTTCCGACTTCCGGCACTGGCCACCTTTAGAGAAGACTAGACCGCAGTGAACAGAACGTAATGGCACACACGTACGTCGGGTTTCCGGCACAACGTGGACAAATCTATTTCCCCGGTGCCAGCACTGCCACAGGGACCAGCGAGCAGCTGTGACAGTATGCCCTCTTTTAATCCAGCCTGGTCCCGGTTTCCACGGGAACTGTCTATGGAACTGACGAACCAGGATAGGCGCGTGTAGATGAGAAACCGGCTCCCAAGTGCGCTCTTGGATAGATTATCCCTTCCAGTGGATAAGGTATTCTAAACACCCTCTGTAGTATCAGCAATCACAGATGGTGGATACTTCGCACTCTACAGAGTCTGAAGGATGAGTCAGTTTCTTGGGTCGGATGAGGCGATGAGAGCTGTCAGGTTTGTATCCTTTGAGGAGTGAAGAATGGAATGCTGGGTGTATCCCTTTGCAAGAAGGAGGCAGTTTGAGTTTAAATGCTACTGGGTTGATCTTCTCGGTTATGAAGAAAGGCCCATCGTATCGAGGAGAGAATTTTGTTGGGTGTATCCACTGAGGAAGAAACCGGGTGGACAACCAAACCTTGTCTCTAATTTACCATGTAGGATTGTCTCTTCTGTGCTTGTCAGCATGCTTCTTATTTTGCTCCTTGGATTGGAGGAGTTGGGTGTATGCTATTTTGTGAGTGCCCTGAATAGTCTGTAGAAAGTCATTGAGGGCCGGAACATTGGTAAGAGTGCAGGCCGTCAAGGGGAGAGTCCGTGGGTTATATCCTGAATGACAAAAAAAGGGCTCATGGAGGTCCCGGAATGAGTGGTGGTTATACGAAAACTCTGTGATGGGAAGCAAGTCAGACCAAGTCTGTTGGTCATTGGTGAAAAAACAACAAAGATGTTGTTCTAAGGTATGATTTAGGCGTTCTGTCTGGCCATTTGTTTGGCGGTGGTATCCAGAAGACAGGGCCCTATCGATTCCCAGAGAAACACAGAGAGCCTTACAAAACGTTGACATGTATTGAAACCCACGGTCAGTAGTTATGGAGACCGACAATCCGTGAAGGTGAAACATTTCTTTGAGAAATACTGAAACTATGTGGGGAGCAAAAGGGACTCCAGAAAGTGTGCCATCATCGTAAACGCATCCATTGTCACCATTATTGTCAGAGATGCTCAGGTCCTAGGCGCAGGAGCGACGCAGTACCAACCACCCCCTCAATGGTTTCAGTGCCTGCAAGACAGAGCTTAACACAGGCCTCCTCAACCAGAGCGGGGAAGGAGGGTTAGGGTCTCGATGGTTGGATAGGTAAAGGGATTTTAGGATTACCGGATTGAGGGTTGGGAAGAAGTTATGGATAGGACTGGGGATTTTAGGGTAAACGATGCCTGCACACTTTCCTCAAACTGGCTGATGGAGCTGCCGTAACACCTCTACATGTAAAGGTGCTGCCACCCTCACCAGACCCCTTGAACCAACCTGAAGGTGCTCTTTCGAGCCTTATAACAACATACCAAGGTAGCAACAAACAATTGTTGACATTAGCCCATTACAGTTTCATGAACACAGTCTCATGTACGAGCACACTTAGCTTTGCTTTAGTCCTTAACGTCCAGTCCTGCAAGACTGTCAAGTCCTGTGCCACGTCCTTGCAGTCCAAGATTCAGGTTCGCATCGGGTTCAAACTAAAAGAAAACAAAAGACAAGCATTAGCGTTTGTCAAACGTTCTGCTGATCTCGCACTTTCATGCAAACTCTCTTAACACGCGTTTAGTTTTTGGGATAACCAATCCAGGAACTTTAGGGTGCGCTGCCGCACGTGGCTTATCTTTTGCCCAAAAACACGGTCTTCCCTCAGACCGGGTGTCAGAACGCGGTCTTTCCTCAGACCGGGTTCCCCAAGCTAGTGCTTCAATTTCACGCGCCCTTCCGGCGCTTTTCCCAAGAGATAAATGCACTCGAAACCATGCACATTAACAAACACGACTTTCCCGTGAATCCGCCCACTTAGCTTTTGAGTGATCCGCAGGGGCTCTGGAAGGGGTCGGGATATGCCCCCTGCGCTTCCCCTAGGATCCCTAACTCTCCCTGGGGTGAGCGGCACTTATCTTGTGTGTGCGAGGGGCCGGATCGTGGTTCCTGTGGCTCTTGGCCCCTCGCGTATGGATTCCGGGAGCTGCTGGGCTCACGTCCTCTCTCCTCGGCGTCTCGAGCACAAGCCCCGTGCCTCGGGGCTTGCGCATGCGCATTCGTCGCGTGCCACACCCAGCGCGGCTTCCCATTGGCTCGCGGGCCCGCGAAGCCTGCTGGGAATTGTAGTTCCGGCGGGCAGAACGCTGAATCTGTCTGCAGAAAGGGCACAACAGCCCTTTAAAGTACGGAAACCCTTTGGATCCGGGTTTCTTCATGGTCCCAGGCCCCACAGTCCCAACAGTACTGGGCCCAAGGCCAGTCTTACCCCTGACAGCACTCCCCCTCCCACGGAAGGCAGGTCCCCCAGGTTTTTCAGGGCAGTTTTTGTGAAAAGTGCGCAGCAATCGTGGGGCATGTACATGGTGTGAGGGTTCCCAGGAGCGGTCTTCTGGCCCGTACCCAACCCAGTCGACTAAATAATAGACTTGGCCATTCCTTTTTTTAGAGTTCAGAATTGCTCGGACTTCATATTCCGGCTCCCCCTGTACAAGTACCGGGGGTGCTTTTTGAGTGCGTATCCCAGACGGGGCTGGTTTCAACAGTGACGTATGGAAAGTCGGATGGATTTTCATCTGAGAGGGCAGGGCCAGTCGTACCGCTACTGGGTTGATCACTTTCTCAATGCTAAATGGGCCTAGATAGCGAGGTTGTAACTTTTTTGGTCCCTCTAATCGTACGTTACGAGTGGACAACCATACCAAATCGTTTTTATGATATACAGGGCTAGCACGTCGATGTTTATCGGCATAAGTTTTGTACACTTTTTTGGCTTTTATGAGATTTTCCTGCACCTCCTTCCAAACCTGCTCTATTCCGATCCGTTGTCCTGCTATCGTAGGCAGTGCCGTTTCTGCTGTTGGGACGGATGAAGGTAAAATCCGTGGATGTCTTCCATACAAGCAGAAGAACGGGGATCGTTTTGTGGAAGAATGAACAGCATTATTATATGCCATTTCTGCTAGCCAAGTATGTTGAACCCATGTTGTCTCCCGTCCTGCGGCTAAGCAACGCAGGAACTGCTCAAGCCCCTGGTTCACACGTTCGGTTTGGCCGTCCGTCTCGGGATGATATCCCGAGGATAACCGGATTTCCATACCAATGATGTTACAAAATTCGCGCCAGAACCTGGAGGTGAACTGTGGACCCCTATCTGTGATTATACGGCATGGAAGGCCATGAAGCCGAACCACGTTTTGCAGGAATAGTTCGGCGATTTCTTTAGCTGTTGGAACCCCTTTGCAGGGGATAAAATGAGCCATTTTAGAAAAGGCATCCACTACCACCAGTATGGAGGTAAAGCCCTGTACTTGTGGAAATTCAACTATTAGATCCATGGTAACTGTATGCCAAGGAGTAGTTGGTGTTGGCAGGGGACGTAGGAGGCCTGCTGGTTTCTGGTGATCGGCTTTGTTCCGAGCACATATTGCACACTGTCGTACGTATTGCTGGACATCAAGCCGCCACTTTGGCCACCAAAAATGTCTCCTCACTAATTCTAAAGTCTTTGCCTTACCGGGATGACCCGCTAGGGAGGAATCGTGGCACCATGACATCGCCTGTTTTTGTAGCTGGGGTGTAGGCAAATACAATGATTGCCCATGATATGGGAGTCCATCCAAAATGGTGTGCTGAGGGTCCTGCTTGCACCATTGGTGGAGATCATGCACGGAAAGTTCCTTTTGGATGCTCTCAAAGATGTTGGTAGCTAAACCCAGTATTTGCACTGGAGGGACTATTGGCTGAGACACGATTTTTACTTCCTCAGAGACCTTATCTGGATAGCGGGACAAAACGTCAGCTTTACGATTGTTCGTTCCAGGTCTGTAGGTGATTATAAAATCAAATTCTGCGAAATACTGGGCCCAACGCAATTGACGTGGACTCAAGGTCTTGGCAGTCCTAATAAACTGAAGATTGCGATGGTCGGTAATAACCGTCACTGTGTGACGTGCCCCCATCAAGTAGTGCCGCCATTCGCCAAAGGCTGCCTTTATGGCCAATAGTTCCCTGTCTGCAATGATGTAGTTGACTTCTGCTGGGAGCAGCTTTCTTGAATAATAGGCTACTGGGTGTAAGAGCCCCGTCTGAGGATCACGTTGGGACAGAACAGCTCCCAGCGCATGGCTGGAAGCGTCCGTTTCCACCACAAATGGCTGGGACAAGTCCGGATGTTTCAATACCGGTGCATCGGTAAAGGCCTTCTTGAGCCGTTGAAATCCCTGCTCAGCCAAGGCGTCCCAAATAAACGGGCAGCCCTTGCGAAGAAGTCTCGTGATTGGAGTAACCAGCTCAGAGAAATTCTGGACGAACCGTCTGTAGAAGTTTGCAAATCCTAAAAAGGATTGTATGTCTTTGACATTGGCTGGCGGGGGCCAATCTAGAATGGCCTTCACCTTTTTTGCATCCATTTGTACGCCTGTCGGAGTAAGGTAGTACCCCAAGAATTCCACGGTAGTACGGTGGAACTCACATTTCTCGAGTTTGGCATATAAATGGTTTTCCCTTAACTTTTGTAAAACAGCGCGTACATGCTGAACGTGATCTTCTAGGCTATGGGAATAAATGAGGATGTCATCGATGTACACGACGGCACATACGTCCAAATATTCCCGAAGAACCTCATCTAGGAAATGCTGGAAGGCAGCAGGTGCGTTACAGAGACCAAATGGCATAACCTGATATTCGTACAATCCGAATTTTGTTCGGAAGGCGGTTTTCCACTCGTCACCTTCGCGCACCCGCACAAGATGGTAAGCCCCACGAAGATCCAGCTTAGTATAGATAACCGCATCCCTAACCTGATCTAGAAGGATGGGGATGAGCGGAAGCGGGTAACGGTTTTTGATGGTTATCCGATTCACCCCGCGGTAATCTATGCAAGTCCTGAGTTCTCCGGACTTCTTCGGTACGAAGAACAAGGGAGAAGACACTGGGGAATTAGAGTGTCTAATAAAGCCATTTTGCAAGTTGGCTGTAATATACTCCTGAAGGTGTTTGTTTTCAGCCTCGGTCAAGGCGTATATGCGGCTGCACGGTAACGTTGCCCCTGGCTCTAAATCGATCCGGCAATCGAATGGCCGATGTGGGGGCAGAGTTTCAGCGGCTTTCTTATTGAAGACGTCTACAAAGTCCGAATACTCTGTGGGTAGTTCTTCTAAGCGCGCTTCGGGTTGAACATCGGTAATGCCTGCGAGTTGACAGGCCGCAGCCACCGGCTGTTTACAATGCTCCCGACAATAAGGAGAGCTAAACTTTATCAAACCGGAGGTCCAACAAACCAGAGGATCATGTTTTCTCAACCAAGGCAACCCTAAGATAAGGCCGAACTGCGGGGCAGCAATTAAGTCGAAGGTAATGTATTCCCAATGCCCAATACCACAACTCAGGGTCACTAAACGAGTATTATGTGTGATGGGTCCCGAGCATAGAGGTGTACCATCTACCGCGCGTACGGGCTCAGGTCTTGCCTTTTGCTGGATAGGGATACCCAACCTGGCCGCAAACTGGATATCTATAAAATTACCCGTTGCCCCCGAGTCAATCAACATGGTGACCTCTTTTGACATACCCTGAAAACCCAGACACCCCCTTACCGAAATGTGTGGGGCAAAATTGGGACTACCTTCTATCGGGGCCCTGCAATCAGTCAGGCTCGACCGGGTGACCCCCACTACCGACGAGCCGAGGCGTTTCCCTGAGTCTTGGGCTTTGTGGGGCATTCACGAACAAAGTGTCCGGACTTCCCACAGTACATGCATACACCATCCTTTCTCCTTCGTTCTTTCTCTTCCTTTGATAGGGGACCACGAACCGACCCAATTTGCATCGGCTCGTCTCCATCGGACTTGTCCATTGACCCTCGTGCCCCTTTAAATTGGTCAAACCGCGCTGCTGGACGTGACTCTCCTTTCCTCCTATCCCCCCGTCGCTCCGCTTGACGATGATCCAATCGCATAGCCAGATCAATCATATCCGAGCATTCTCGGGGTTGGGGGTCAACTTGGGCAATAAGATCCTTCAAATCATCCCTCAATCCCTGATAGAATAGGGACATGCATTTTTCGCGTGGCCATTCGGCTTCGGCTACCAACCGATTGAACTGAGTGACATATGTCACTAGTTCCTTATTTCCCTGCCTCAATGTCAGCAATTCCCGATCCTTACACAGGGTAGCAGCCCTGCGATTAAATATTTTCTCAAATTCACTGAGAAACTCGTCCCAATCATAAAGGATAGTATTGTCTTTTTGGACTAAGGGATTTGCCCATGCTGCTGCATCTCCTGTGAGATAGGAGATAACGAAAGCAGTCCTAGACTGATTGGATCGGAACGCTGCCGATTTCGTAAGGAAATGGAGGCGGCATTGCGTAATAAAGGTAGAGAATTTCTGCGGGTCTCCTGCATAACGCTCGGGTGGAGCTAGAGGAATCGGGGGCTCTGGGGTGACTTGCACCTGTACTGGTGCGTGACCCGGCAATGGTGCTGTTTGTGCGGCCAGACTTCGTACCTGCGCTGACAATGTGGCATAGTCCTGTCTGGACGCCGCTAGTTCGCTTTGCAGGTCCTGCAAAACCTTGGCGATCTCTTCCATAACGATGATGGGGGTTGGCTACACCACTCAGGCGCCTGAATATACGTGGGCTTGTGCTTCTGTCAGAGATGCTCAGGTCCTAGGCGCAGGAGCGACGCAGTACCAACCACCCCCTCAATGGTTTCAGTGCCTGCAAGACAGAGCTTAACACAGGCCTCCTCAACCAGAGCGGGGAAGGAGGGTTAGGGTCTCGATGGTTGGATAGGTAAAGGGATTTTAGGATTACCGGATTGAGGGTTGGGAAGAAGTTATGGATAGGACTGGGGATTTTAGGGTAAACGATGCCTGCACACTTTCCTCAAACTGGCTGATGGAGCTGCCGTAACACCTCTACATGTAAAGGTGCTGCCACCCTCACCAGACCCCTTGAACCAACCTGAAGGTGCTCTTTCGAGCCTTATAACAACATACCAAGGTAGCAACAAACAATTGTTGACATTAGCCCATTACAGTTTCATGAACACAGTCTCATGTACGAGCACACTTAGCTTTGCTTTAGTCCTTAACGTCCAGTCCTGCAAGACTGTCAAGTCCTGTGCCACGTCCTTGCAGTCCAAGATTCAGGTTTGCATCGGGTTCAAACTAAAAGAAAACAAAAGACAAGCATTAGCGTTTGTCAAACGTTCTGCTGATCTCGCACTTTCATGCAAACTCTCTTAACACGCGTTTAGTTTTTGGGATAACCAATCCAGGAACTTTAGGGTGCGCTGCCGCACGTGGCTTATCTTTTGCCCAAAAACACGGTCTTCCCTCAGACCGGGTGTCAGAACGCGGTCTTTCCTCAGACCGGGTTCCCCAAGCTAGTGCTTCAATTTCACGCGCCCTTCCGGCGCTTTTCCCAAGAGATAAATGCACTCGAAACCATGCACATTAACAAACACGACTTTCCCGTGAATCCGCCCACTTAGCTTTTGCGTGATCCGCAGGGGCTCTGGAAGGGGTCGGGATATGCCCCCTGCGCTTCCCCTAGGATCCCTAACTCTCCCTGGGGTGAGCGGCACTTATCTTGTGTGTGCGAGGGGCCGGATCATGGTTCCTGTGGCTCTTGGCCCCTCGCGTATGGATTCCGGGGAGCTGCTGGGCTCACGTCCTCTCTCCTCGGCGTCTCGAGCACAAGCCCCGTGCCTCGGGGCTTGCGCATGCGCATTCGTCGCGTGCCACACCCAGCGCGGCTTCCCATTGGCTCGCGGGCCCGCGAAGCCTGCTGGGAATTGTAGTTCCGGCGGGCAGAACGCTGAATCTGTCTGCAGAAAGGGCACAACAGCCCTTTAAAGTACGGAAACCCTTTGGATCCGGGTTTCTTCATGGTCCCAGGCCCCACAGTCCCAACAGTACTGGGCCCAAGGCCAGTCTTACCCCTGACAATTATGGCCCTATTCCCTCTTGATGGTGGTAGGTCGACTATAAAGTCTGCGATATGTGTGTCCACTGGCCTTTGGGTACGGGAGCTTGTTCTAAGCATCCAATCAGTTTGGATGTTCAATACTTGTTGGCTGCACAAACAGGACATGATTCCATATATTTCTTTGTCTTTGTTCATGGAATCCCACCAGAACGTTTGTGACAATAACTCTTGAGTAGCTGAAATCCCTTTATGGCCTGCAGTTAGGCTGTCGTGTCAGAAAAGCAGTAACCTGCGGAACTTATTAGTACAAACCAAAGAGAAAATACCCGCCAAGAGACCAGACAAATTCCCTGGGACTCATCCTTGCATGAGCTGTGGGAATTGTAACAGCATCATCAAAGGTAGCACAGTTACACATCCAAGAACTGGCAAAAGGTTTGCACTAAAACAACATGCTACATGCCTTTCTGAGAATGTTATTTACGCGATAAAGTGTCCCTGTGGAAAGTATTACGTGGGAGAGACCTCACGCAAAATCAGGATCAGGATACACAAGCATAAATCAAACATCAGGAATAACAACAGGATGTCAGCTGTAGCCAGACACTTCAATGACAATGGGCACACGGTGAGCCAAATGAGATTTCTCGTGCTAGAAGTTATGTTTCCCAAAGGACAATCTCGAGACATCAAACAGTGGCGAGCACAGAAGGAGGCTTTTTGGATCAACAAACTCGACTCGCTGTCACCGAATGGAATGAACGAGGAACTGGACCTCAGTTGTTTCCTTTGATGCTTGAGTAACTGTATTATGATATACTGTGGAGTTGATAATGTATGATATGTCAGAATTTACCATGACATTGAGCCAATCCTAGGCTCACTTAGGATATGCCAACAGGGGTGTGGACAAGAATGTACTTATTTCTAAAGATATACAACATGGCCTTTATGACCAATAAGGTACTGTATACTCGCTTTGGATTCATCCAGGCTACCATCTCCATACTGTCGGAGAATGTTGTCTTAAGTTCCTTCTTTTCTTCGTTCTTGCTTTCATAGGATTATTTCACCTGATGATAATCTTAGATATAGTACCCGGGGCATTCGCAACGTTGATCTGCTCGTTACTCTCTTTTTACCTCTTTTACCTCTAACTAAGGATATTTACAGGGGAGCTTACAGCTTAAACTACTCTCGCCTGTGCCAGTGCACATTGTGGCGATAGGTTTCAAGACAAGGTAGGCATATTTTTAACTATAGAAATGGTGTTGATTTCATTTTTTTTTTATTCTTTAATTTTTCTCTCCCTCATTTGCTTGGTTTCACATTTCCCAGTTTGATTTTTTTATGATTCTATATTATTATTTTGTCATTATTTTCACCCATGTAGAAATGTTATGTAATTACGCTCCTATTTTATTTCGCAATGTGAACTCAACCATTAGTACTACGAGCTCACGTAGAGTGTACACCTTACAAGACATGTAATACTCGGGATACACACCAGCAGCCTTTCCAACATGGCCGCCGGCGTTTCTCAGTACTTGCGGCTCCATGTGTTGCTTGGCAACGTGACACGAACACAACATTTAGCACTATGGCTACCGCGAACGCGTCCTAGTGGCGTCTTCGCATGGCTCGCCTCCTTTCTACTGTCAGGTAAGACGCAAGATTGAGCGTTATGGTGCTCGTAGGCATCTGAACCCTTCTAATGGAATGGAACTCTGACACGGCGCGTCTCGCGCTACATGTCAACTTCAGAGCCTTTGTTATAAGATGAAATAATGACACGCCGGGTGCCGCGCTGCATGGCTCTCTTATGAGCGACTATGCTCGTAGGCGTCCGTGCGTCTTTAGTTAAATGGTAACGCTGACACACTGCTAATCGCGTTGCATGTCTCTTCCAGGCAAGAGTCTGCACGCAAAGTAAAACGCCGGCACACGCATAGAAACGCCAGTCAAGCATGTTTACTTTGGAAGTGTTAGTGTGAAATTCAAGTCCATGCTGTATCTTTGACAAGGTCAGTGTTGAAATAGTCACGTCATTACTTGATGCCTGTTAGATAAAACGATATATGGCATTTTGTTGGTCATTTTTCTACCTTTTTCTTTTCTTCCTTCTTTGCTGTAATTCCACGGTTTATCATCACGCACATAAAATGGGATTTCACGTATGTATTTTTTACATTATTTTTACTTTTTTACTGTTGGTAATCTTATGGTTCATGACATGTATGGACTCTTTATTACATGTAACCTTTCTCCTGGTATGTGTTGAAATCGTGTTGTTCATTGCGTTTATTGTCATTGAACATGTGCATCCATATGGCCACTTTGGGCATAATGTATCCACACCCGGCATACTTGAAAAACTCCTAAATCATGATGATGATGATGTATACATTGATGACTTTATTTTCTTGCTATGTTATGATCCCTGTGGATTTGCTTTATAATTACTGTATGTTCAATTAATTAATGTTGCTGACATATTGTGGGTTATCCAAAAGATTCGTTTGCTCAATTTTTAGCACTCGAATCTGATTAGTTTGTGAATGAGCTGGCCCTGACGAAGGAACAGTGTTCCGAAATGCATTGGCCAATTGTTTGAGCTCGCCCTGCACATCTGCTTTTTCTAAGATGTACAATTACTTAAATTGATGACGAAAATCAAGTATTAAACTATCATTTTTTGCAGAAAACTGACAGAAGTTAATTATTTTGTGCTTTGAACCACATTGGATCTATACACCACGAGTGGTGTTTGGGAGTGCAGCCCGCACCGCTGGCTTAACGGCCTTGGTCCTTACCCCCTGTTTGCGTTGTGTGCCATTCCACGGAGGCACCTTTTCCAGCGGGTTTGCACCCTTCTTTAAATTCCAAATTAGTAGTGTTTTAACCATAAGAGTTATCTAACAAAGGAAGGTTGTGAGCGTTCACCACACACATTTCGACTCCAGAAAGTGTGCCATCATAGTAAACGCGTCCATTGTCACCATTATGACCCTATTCCCTCTTGATGGTGGTAGGTTGACTATAAAGTCTGTGATATGTGTGTCCACTGGCCTTTGGGTACGGGAGCTTGTTCTAAGCATCCAATCAGTTTGGATGTTCAATACTTGTTGGCTGCACAAACAGGACATGATTCCATATATTTCTTTATGTCTTTGTTCATGGAATCCCACCAGAACGTGTGTGACACTAACTCTTGAGTAGCTGAAATCCCTTTATGGCCTGCAGTTAGGCTGTCGTGTCCCCATGACATGACTCTTTGTTGTGGAGAGGGTATAGGAACCACCAATCGGTCTTGGAGAAAGTACAACCCGTCTTTCAGGGAGATTTGGAGATCATCCTTATATGACTCAGAAATTGAGTGGCATTAGCCTCTCTGACCTGTTCAAGGAATGAGGTGATGGAGAGAACAACAGTCTTGTCTCCTAGTACCTTTTCTTTCACATCGGTATCTTCATGGAGTTCTTCTCCTTGTCTAGAAATGGCATCGGCTACGGTATTTTGAGTGCCAGGAATGTAGGTTATGTAAAACCCATATTCAGAAAAGAAATATTCCCAGCGAGCTTGCCTGGAGTTGCAACATTCCATTTGCTGGAGGACTGGTAGGTTTTTATGGTCCGTGCAGGGTTCAAATTAATGGAGGGATACCAGCAATAAATGCTGCCATTCCGTGCTGGCTTCCTTGATGACCAACAGCTCCTTTTCGATTACTGAATAATTCCTCTCACTGGGACCCAAATTGCGAGACTAAGAGGCTAAGGGATGTTCTAGGTTCTCCTCTCTGAGTTGTTTTAGGACAGCTCCCAGAGCCCCAAAAGATGCGTCAGTCTCCAGAATGAATGGCTTTTGTTGATCTGGTTGGCCGAGGATGGGGGCCGTGCAGAAAGCTTTTTTAAGGATGGTTAACAACTGATCTGCCTCTTTGTCCAAGTGTAAAAGGAACGTTCTTCTTTAGAAGAAGAGTGATGGGGAGAACCATTTTAGAGAACTGAGAAATGAATCTCTGGTAAAAATGTGCCACTCCTAGAAACCACTGTATTTCTTTGACTGATGTGGGAATCGGCCACTCTAACACAGCAGAGGTCTTCCTGTGGTCCATTTGGATGCCTTGACTGGAGAGAATGAGTCTTGGATAGGACACAGTTCTGACCACAAACAGGCACTTTTCTGCTTTGGTCAGGAGGTTGTTCCTCGCCAGTCTGTGCAAGACTTCCATAAGATGTTGTCTATGGATGGACAAAGAAGGAGAGAAAACAAGGATGTCGTCCAGATAGACTATGACATATTTGAAAAGTATGTCAGAGAATAAAGTGTTCATGGATCTCTGAAAGATTGCTGGAGCATTAACCAGACCGAAAGGCACGACCTGGTATTCGCAATGGCCATACAGAGTACAGAAAGCCGTCTTCAATTGGTCTCCTTCCTTGATGCGTAAAAAAATGATATGTCCCTCGCAAATCGAGTTTGGTGAAGATTTTTGCAGATTGGACAGCCTCAAGTATGTCATTGATCAGGGGCATGGGATAATGGTCCTTCTCAGTAATGTGGTTAAGCCCCTTAAAGTCTATGCAAGGGCGGAGTTCTTTGCTATCCTTCTTAGGAATAACAAAGAGCGAGGCCCCTGCAGGGGACTTGGATTCTTGGATGAGACAGTTTGCTAGATTTGCGTCTAGATATTTGCAAAGAACCCCTTTTTCTAGCCTGGACAAGGAGTACATACATCTGTTATGCTCATCTGATCTATGCTGGGATGTTGGGCACAGTTGGAGCCCTCCCTGGTCTTGGCTCCCCTGGATCCGGATTTACCCCCAGCTGCTGTAGTGTGGACCGCTCTGGTCGCTGGCAATGCCCTTGGGAGAAGGTAAGAGGCAGTGAAAATGCTGCGGCTGAATTGCGATCCCCCTCAAACCCCTCTTGCCAGAATGAGAGGAGCATGCGTTTTCCCATAAACTCTCACCTGTTGTTTTGTGAAGATGAGCTCTCCGTCCTGCTTCTCTTCAGCAGGGGTGCTGTAGGTAGACCTAGTTGCTTCACTGGTCCATATAGGTGATGGCCCAGACCGGCTGCGACCAATCCACTTTGTGTTCATAACAATGATTATCGTCCGTATGCCTTTGCAATGTCTTTCCCAATGATTCTTGTCTGTAATCCTTATAATGTTGTTTCCTTTTCCCAATAGGTGTGAAGATGGCCACGCTGCGTCGCAGTGGTGGACACAAGTCCACACGGTGCCAGGAGGGAAATGGAGCGGGCCCACTAGAAGGTAAGTAGGGTTTCAAGATGGTACGCAAGGCCAAGCGTTAAATGTTTATGCAGTTTCTAACCTTGTGCGTTCCTTTTCTCTTGCAGGGGCAGCCTGGTGTCGAATGATGGAGAGCAGCGATCCGAGAACCTGTCACCGGCTGATAGATGGAAGATTCCAGAGAATGCTGGACGAGAAGAAGACTCCCGCATAGCTGCGCTCAAACAGGTGAGGATGAGACGAGATGCAGGCGATGGATTTGCAGAGACAGGTAAGAACCACGCTGTAGATGCTGAGTTGAAGATAGCTGCTCTTCGAGCGATGGTGTGGCTGCTTCAGATAAGGTGCGCGTCGCAAAGGTAGAGTTGAAGGAGCTGTGCTGTGAGCGATGGTATGGCTGATTCAGGTAAGATGCGCGCTGAAGATGTAAGCTGGATTTAGGTAAAGTGCACGCTGAAGATGGTGTCCAGGACCTTCTGAGATGCGTGCTGAGCTGGAAACAGGTAAGAGCTTCGGACAGCGGTAAGCGTTACACTGCACACAGCAGACTAACGTGTAACGTGAAGCTTCTACACATGGGTGGGGTTGGCTTATATAATCTGGGCCAGCCACTCCCCTTTAGCTCCACCTCGTGGCCCCACCTCACCACTCCCATAGACTTCTGCACGTGCCTTCCAATGCCTTCCAAGGGCAACGCCTGGCCTGGATGCACGTGCTTTGGACACAAAGTGTGCAGAGCACACTTTAATATGAGCCTGGAACCCCATTGGAGGATGAAAGTGATGGCCCCAAGTTAGTGGCCATGACAGCATCCCAAAGGAATCACTGAGTCTGGTTTGATGTCAATAGAGCAATCCTCCGGATAGTGAGGGAGTAACTGTCGAGGTACCTTGTCCTCAAAGACCTAGAGGAATTCTCTCTATGCTTCTGGTATTCTGCTGATCTCATGGATGTAGGTACTGGAGAGTACTGGACCTATAACAGAAGCAAGGTGAGACTCTGGGTTTTCTTCGGTCTTGTAGCATTGGTTCTTACAGGTAGAAGAGGTGAGGAGCACTGTATTCTTTTCCCAATTAATCTGAGGGTTATGGTACCGCAACCAAGGGATTCCCAAGATAAGAGGGAAATGGGCTGCCTTTATGACATCAAAAGTGAGGTCTGCAGTATGGTGGTTGATGGTCATGAGCAAAGAAGACGTTTGTTCAGTAACAGGCCCGGAGCAAAGGGGGTGACCGTCCACTCCTTCTACAGTTTTTGTTCCAAAGGGATATGGTGATCCTTTGCCCAGGTGATATCCATAAATAAAGAATAAACTGGCTGCCCCAGAATCGAGCAAAGCCAGGGTAGTGACTGATTCCATGAACGGTGCTTGGATAGTCACTTTTAGTACCATGAGTTGATCGTCCATGGGTTGGGTGGACTTTGTTAGGTGAACATAGGGACTCACAACTGCATTTCAGTCTCTGGTCCCTTCTAGGGCCGAGGTCTGGAGTTTCCCTGTTTCCTAGGAGGGACTTCTGGACACTCTCGTAAGAGGTGACGATTAGAGCCACAGTACATACAAAGTCCTTGGTCACGTCTTCATTGTCTCTCGGTTGTTGTTAAAGGTCCTCTTGTGCTACCCACTTACATGGGTTCATCAGCAGGAGAGGCTTCCTTGGAAGTAGGAGGTAAGCTTTGTCTAGATGTGGGAGGTCGCCCTCTAGTTCTTCTTTTTTCTTACGTTCTTTCCTTCTGTCGGAATTCGATTTGGAGAATAGCTGAGATAAATTCTGCTAGAGAAGTTGGATGGGGGATCCGGACTAACTCGTCCTTAATGTCTTCGGACAGTCCCTGGCAAAAGATAGTGTACTGTGCCGATTCAGGCCACCCTACTTCTTGAGCCAGTTTCTTAAACCGGGTCACATAAGCTAGGACCTCTTGAGTCCCTTGTCTGACATCCAATAAGGACTAATATGCATGAAAGGTCAATTCCTGCCTTTCGAATATGTCTTTCAGTGCTTGTATGATGGCCTGCAAGGTAGCGGCCACGGGATTTCCGGATAACCCAGGCCCAGGCCTGGGACAGGGCATTCCCAGACATGTTGGTGACCATGAAGCCAATCTTGGCTTTGTCTGATGCAAAGGTATTGTCTCGAAACAGGAAATGGACGGTACAAGCATCCAGAAATTCTTTCAATTTCCCAGGAACACCAACACATTTTCCTGAGGTATGGGTTCCTGTGGGGGCATCAGATAGTACGGTGTCCCTTACCGTTATCATGTGACGGAGCGTGTTGTTTTCTGCTTTCAATGCTTGCACCTAAGTAGACAGTCCCTGGACGGCATTGATCAGTTCATGCATTTGTGCCATGCTTGTTGATCTCCTTTGGCGTTGAAAGCTCTCAAATTCCTCACCTGAATCCAAAGAATCTTTACGAGATGTCTTTGTCTTTTCCTTTTTCTGTCTTGCCTTGGATTTGTCCCTCAGGCGGTCCTTGAAGCGGTAGGGCCTATCCTCCCCAGCAGCCAAAGTGGCCTCCTCTAAGAACCAACGGGTAGGACTAGGTCGGAAGTGTCCTGCAATTACGAGGGAAAAACCAACAGGCATAAAAACCCTCTGCTTGTGGATCTGATCCAGTGATATGGAAAGGCTGGTTAACAGGTGACTTCCATCCAATAGATGTTCTTCTTGATTGGTAAGTATGATAGTCGGAGCAAGGAAACCCGACTAAGGAAGGCACCGAAAGCCTTGAATACTGAGTGGCAGGTTTTACACAGGGGCGGGGTCTGAATAGCTGCAATAGTAAGCAGTGGAAGGGTGAGATCAGAGAGTGGGTCCTGAATGATGGTTACCCCAATGCGAGGAAAGGAGTCGTAGACAGCACAATGAAGTCAAAACCCAAGGATGGAGTCCAGTAGCAAGGGGGAGCCAGGGAAATGCATCGGGCAAATTGCAGAAATAACACCTGTGAGGGGGAGCATGGCAGAGCCGTGGTCAGCTGGGACGAAAGAGAATGTGCAGGCAGCTCAGGGTGTCAACTGCCAAGGATCTACAAGGCAGTTTAAAAGAGAAGTTTATTTTGAATGTGATTCGCAGTTCTCCAAAGAAACCAAATGGTCATGGCTTCAAAATGCTATTAAAGTAACTAATCATAGACAAAATGAATAATGTCAAACTAACTCTGTGTCCCACACAATGAGAATGGTGGTATGGAACATGAGAGGGTTTTCACACCTTATGAAACCTAACAGAGTTCATCCCTTAGATAGGTCTGACCTTATTCTCCTTCAGGAAACATGGATAACTATGCAGCCCACATGGCCCAACTATGAAGTATGCTGGGTACCCGCAATAAAATAATATAAAGGGAGACCCGTGGTGGGCCATCTTGTAGCATTAAGGTTAGATGCAGCTGGTAAACTCTCTCCATGGTTGTCTCCTCACCATTGCATACAGATCCACAAACTAGAGCTCAGTAATACTTCACACCCTCTGGCTCCTCACACCTCCATCCTCAATGTATATTGGAACCCTGCTATTTTTGATCATGTAACCACAATGCTTGATATCATTGCAAATGAATCGAACTTCCACACAACGATTATTGTAGGAGACCTAAATATAAGATGTCTCGCCTCAAACGATAGTCTACTCGCACCCAAAGCCACCAGGTGGATGAATATGACTGAAAGAAATCTGACCTTACTTAATAGAAGAATTGACGGTGATACTCCTCCATGTTCAACCTGGAAGAGAATTCAATCTCATGCAATATTTGACGATGCATTCATGTCAACTAACTCTATAAATTCTGTAACAAAATTCATTATGATTCCTACTGAAGACAGTGATCATAACATGCTAGACACTACATGGGTTCATAATCCATGTCCCTTCGGACAGTTCGATAAACCAGTTTTACAACTGTCCGAGGGAAGAAATTGAATCAAATGGACAATTCCTAAACCGAATAGCATATTAGATCAATTTATTTAATTTTATTTTTTTATTTTATTTAGTATTTGTAGAGCGCACTACAGCCCACAGGCAACGAGTCACTTTAAGGAAATTTTAAGAAGTCTTGCTTGCGGGTTACAATAAGCGGTCCCAAGAAGGTATGCTTACATACATTCACTTAGATACATTTGCTTGGTTCCAAATTGCTTAACGGGACTGCTCCCTTAGAGTTCTCAAACTGTTTGCAAGATGTGTACACTAACACACTGACCATCGTCCGACTTATTGGCCATTACATAGGTATGACCTGATATTACGATTAGGAAAATAAAGAAGAGACATGAACTAAAAACATCAAAGCCGGATCTTATTTAGAATATACGAAAAAGGCTGCAAATATTCGTACAATTTATAAGAACTTTCTAGCCCAACCTAAAATCCTTAAGAAACAAAAAGATAATGGGGGTTATTACAACCCAGGCGCCAATTGCACCAACTTTACCACCATGGTGTAAACTATGTTTACACCATGGTGGATGGCGGATTTACCGCCCCATTCCAAGGTGAGTGGGGTGGTAAATCCCCATTTCCCCCCTTCCCCATTCCCATTTTTGCCCCATAGGGCATAATGGGAGTGGGGAAGGCGCTAATTACGCCACCGTAAATTACGGTGGCGTAATTAGCATCATGGCAGGTTAGCGCCATGGATTTATAGGCGTTAAGGGTTAACGACGGCGTTAACCCTTAACGCCTGGGTCGTAATGAGGCCCAATGAGAAAAAGATCCGAGCACTAACAACTAAATCAAGTGCTCAAATATGGCCCATCCTCAAAGAAGGAGCAAAAACAGGATCATCTTCTTTTCCACTGAACGCTATAGGCGAGCAAGAATGGGTTAATCATTTCACCGCTCTATTTGCGGATTTCTCTGCATCCCACTCTGCCCAACAGAGCAAAAACTATGCAACTAATGTAGAAATTGATATCTCAGACATGTGTATGCAAATCAAAATATTAAGCTTGTCGAGAGCACCTGGACCCGACGGAATATCTAATGCGACCATAAAAGCACATCCGGTTCAATGGTCTCAAACCTTGTACGCAATATTCCAAAACATAGCAAGAACAGGTGTCATCCCTCCATCATGGAAACAGTCGATATTGATACCCATTTTTAAAAAGGGATATAGGACCAAACCAACTAATTATAGACCCCTTGCACTTCTTGCTACACCGGGGAAAATGTATGCGAGATTATTACTCAGAGATTTAACCAAATGGCTAAAGAACATGCTAGACCTTCATCAATCTGGCTTTGTCGTTGGATTGGGCATGGCACCTAATTTGCTCGTGGTATCGGCATTAAAAAAACAAGCCATAGCAAATAAACAACCAGTATATATCACATTTATAAGATTGTAAGATGCTGATGAGCTTGCGCTATAACCTTGTACAATCATACGATAAGATAAATTACAAGATAGCAAATGTCTCAGTGCATATTGCAAAGGCATGCTTTTTATTGTAAACTTAGAACAGCCGACACGTGTTTCGACCCCCAGGTCGTCTTCATGGCAATTTCATCTGTGTACGTTAATCGACTTCTTGTAAGATTAAACCTGATTCAGATTCTGTTCTCTCCGGGTATTTGAGCTCGAATTTTTCATGGAATAGTACCGTTATTTAATGTTAGAGATCCTCAAATTCCAATAGGAATTGTCGTAAGAAAATTAAATTCACTGCGCGTGTTGCTGACTGGTGAGTGATCCCACACTAGGAAGCACAATCGTATTCCCAATGTGTTAACAAGTCCCTGGTTCTGATACCTGAGGTCCGGATATTCTAATGGGATTAATCCCGGGTTGGTTGCACAGATGGATTAATCCGATTCGAATATGGGTGACTGACAGCTAGTCTGGTATGAATGGGAGAAACCTGCATAAAAGGCAAGGCTTTTTGGCTTGGAAGGCAGAGTCGACCACTGGACGTAGGAATCCGAAGAAGACTTTGGAAGAGACACCTGCTGCAACTCCTGGACCGTTGGTTTGCCTGGTGAAGCCCTGCTGCTGTGCTGAAGCTCTGAATTTGTCTCGACTAGAGAAGCCCTGCAAGGACGACTTCTTCTCTTGAGTTGGTGGGACCAATCAACACCAAAGTAAGCCACCAGGGCATCCTCTTGAAGCTGGTTGTATTTCCACTGCAGTTGCTGCTGGAACCGAAGAGCCAGGGGGAGGAACACCAGATTGTGTGCATTGCTTTTAAGTTAGCCAAGAGCTCCAGGAAGATCCTCCGGACTCCCAGGAAGCAGGACTGACCGAGCCTGAGCCACCTCAATGGAGTGCTGGACCCCAGATGCAAGGAAAGGCCATCTCATCAGCCAAGAGTCCACAGTGGTGCTATTTGCTGATACGCGAGGAGCTGAAACCGCGAAGTGCCACTGAATAGAAGTTGGTCCTTTTCTGTTGCCGACCATCCTGTTGCAGTGCATGATTACTCCAGACGTCCTTCCTCTTGTCCCCTAGACTGAGGCCCAGGAACACAGGATCTGCAGAGCTGCACAGGAACAGAAGCCAGCTGGAACCGTTTTTCTTCTAACCAAAGGTACTGTAAAGTCTAAGAGAACTTACCTCTTGTTGTGTAACCTCACTTGTTCTCAGTTGAGACTTGTCTTGGTTGCTTCTGTAGAGTTGCTAACAGCTTCTTTACCTCACAAGCCTAATCAGCTTGCGGCTCTGCTTTGATTTCTTCTTTTCTACAAAGACTTCTAAAACATTGTGCAAGACATTTAACTACCTGCAAGAATTGTTTCAGCGCACCTAGACTTTTGTCCAATTGACTTTAGCCTGGCCTGGCTCCCTGAATGACTCTACTTCCATCTGACTGTGTGTTTTGTCTTCCTTCCAAGAAGGCGTTAACTTGCTTTGCATTGGGGTTTACCAAAAATACTTACCTGCTTCAGAATATTTGTGAGATCTCTTGTTTTGTCCTAATAACCTTTTTACTCATAAGTATTGCTCTAAATGCAACACTGGTATATTAATGGTATATTAATTTCCACAGTGTCCTAGCTATTTAAGTTACCAGAGGGTGTAGGAGTTGTATGTGTGCCATCCCAAATGGGTACTTGCTGATTTAGAGAAACTAAGAGGGTGTATTTTGGAGTGTATTTGTGTGTTACTATTATATTGCCCCTTCTGAAGAAGGCTTACTCACTGACTGTTAAATAAATTAATAATTGTTTAATCAAGAAACCCTGTGTGTAAGAGTTTACTTGAATACTTGTCACTGCGAATCTCGGTATAACTCCTCTACTGCTCACATTGACCCCTCTTAAGATAAGCCTGGCTGCTCAACACACTACCAACCTGTGTACTACAGACTTATACCAAGGGTTGGGTTCCTATTGCCAGGAGGTCAGGGTTGTTGTAGTGCACCCAAAGGGTACTGCATACAATCTTGCCTAACAGCAACCCTAATGATATGTTAAATACTTTGAATGATCATTCCATGGAAAATCACGAGAAAGCTGATATAGATAAACCTACATTGATATCAAACCTTGATCGTGCCAAACAAAAATTTTGGTATAATTATTGGGTTAATACAGAGGCAAAATGTAAGCAGTACAAAATCTTTAAATTTTGTATATTTATTCCAAAAATGATCAATCAAATCTCTAAATACTTACAAAGATTTCCTGATCCAGCATATGGCCTGCAGATAATGAGGCTTGGCTTCAATCTTTGGCCGACAAGAGCTCTAATAGCAATGAGATCTAAGGAGCGCGGTCTTACACCTGCTTGCCGATTTTGCAATGTAGAAGCTCAGGTGGAAACCTTGGAACATATATTGGTGCATTGCCATGCGCTTTCGAGCCTAAGGAAAGTATATTTTTACAAATGTCTTGGCGACTATCGTACCTTAACACCTACTGCAATGTGGCTTATGATTCTGAATGCACAGCACATGTCATAGGCTGGTCCTTTTTGCAAAGACTTGCATAATAGCCTGGCACTTAAGGGGTTAAGCATTGCTACAATACATTTTCTTCAAAAATGTAATTTGGGAAATGAATGTGCAGTATGACGCATGAACATTAAAATACATTGAGCAGTCAGCAAATAAAATAGTTAATGAAATGTATATTATATAGCAAAGAATGACTGAGATTTTCCATTGAAAAGAAACATCTCTGATGGAAATACACTTGAATCATGTACTGAATTATGAATTATGCACTGAATATTGACATCAATTTGTTTTTATATTATCTGATAAAGTTTTATCTGGAAAGTTGAATATTTGAAAAATTGTAATAACAACTAAAACACGTATTTTTTTATTAAAAAATGTGTCATATCAGGCAATTTTATGAAGCTTCTCACCCAAATATTTATTGTGCATTGGCTGGAAATGTTTAACACCACTTTTGAGTGTTTAACCTGGAGACAGTAAGTAACATATTTTTCAGAGGCCCATCCCCCGAGGAAACGCCCTACCATCAAAGCATTGTAGCCTATCATGTGTCTGTATCACTTTTCTGTGAAACGTCCCGGGCTTATACAGTGCTCTCAAATTTCCCAATTCCAAGGGCTAGAAAACCTTCCAGTCCTGTTTTTTTCTTGGAATTCTGGAACTTGTAGTTTTGTCTTTTTGATTTATATTTAGGGTTACAAATCCCAGAATTTAAAAAAAATGGAACTTGATGGATGTCGCATTTGATTCGGAAACCTGAGAGCTCAGCTTATAGGGGAACCTGACACTATGTAACAGGTTATAGAAATATGTGAGGCAAACAATTATGGTTCATCTTAAGATGAGAAATTAGCAGAACAGAGAATATATATTAGCCAACCAGGTAAATAAATAATAATAAAAAAGAATATGTATTCCAAAGATAATGCAAAAAATGTGGTGGATTAAGGAAACACTTCTGTGTTATTCTACACAGTGGAACGTTAAATGCTGGTTATGTTGTACTCATGTGATTTATACCATGCTGCCATTTTTATGGCCTCCAGGCGCTCTGGCGGATCTGAAATGAAAGATGGTGAAGGGTAGGTTTCTTAGTGGGAGGAGAGGGAGAGCACAAGAGTGGTTTTACGGGTCTGTTGGTAGTTTCAGTTTGGGGAAAAAACAGTCACTGTGTGTTGGGTTTGTTTCTAGGTGGTGGGGTTGGCAGCATTCGTGTCCAGCATTCGTGTGTGTGTCACTTGTTTTGGATGCCTGTGGCATGGGGTTAGAATTGAGTGAGTTGTACATTGTGTTATATGCTTTTAAGAGTTGCTGCGGTAGTAGTATTGTGTGGGTGTTGTATTTGATAGGTGTGTGGTGTGTTTGCAGGAATATGGAGAGTTTGGGAGGGTAATGCTTGGAAGGCTTCCTGTCAAAAGCCGGGTGAATTTTAAAATCTTATGTATTGTCCATCGCGCCATGCATCATGCCGGGGCTGAATTTCTTCAGTCTAAACTCCCTCTCTATCAACCGAAGAGACTTCTTCACTGATCTAACCAGTTTATACTGCATGTTCCCCACTTTCTGTGTGCACAAGCAGGTGGCAGATCCTTCTCTGTGCTTGCTCCCTCTTTGTGGAATGCCCTGCCTCTTCACATACGGGCATCCCTTATCCTCCCGCTTTTCGCAAACAGCTTAAAACACTGATGTTCTAATGCCGGTTGCTGCCTCGCCTTCTCAGGATTTAGCGCCTTGATGCCTCTAGGGCTTTGTTACGCTTTATAAATTCATATACAGTCCAATACACTACAAGCGGGTGATCCATATGACGATGTTGGGAAGGAAATGTGCTGTTAATGAAAATGTGAGATTTGAATAAACTTGGATGTTGTGTGGGGGTCTAGTTGTTATGGCAACGTGAGCGCCGTGACTGTGTCATGACGCTCACGTGCTCCTTTAATAAAAGGGGCTCTGCTGGCTCTGCTAGGGCAGAGCAGCAGAGCCCCAGGAAGTGGCAACTCGTGTCTGTGTTTACTGTGCGGGGTGGGCCTGCCACGTGGTCGTGGCCTTGTGTGTACGGCGTGGCATGAGTGCCCTCGAGCCGCGACCGCTGGAATCTGGGGGTGACACCCCAGCACGTTGGATCCTGCGCCCGGTGACACCGGGCGCCGCAGGGTGCTTCCCTGCACGAGACACGCCGCCTGTCCGCCGACGTGTACCTTGCCCTCGGGTGATCCTGACGGCATCAGAGGGCTGCCCCGGAGATCGGAGGCAGCCCCCCAACACTGGCGACGAGGAAGTCGCGCCCGCTGGCTGGTGTTCGCGGCGGCGGGTGAAGAAAAGGATCCGCATACACGGCCGCAGTCGGCGGCCGTATACAGAGCGGCCCTCAAGAACAAAGGAAGGGGGCGGGGCCTGGAGCTCCGGCCCGCGGCGCTGCGGGATATCAGTGCGGGGAGATCACCCGCTGAGCACCCGGGCTGCCACGGGTGAAAACATTTGCATTTTGCAAAAAAAAGAAAAAAAAGTAGAGGTTTCCTCTTCCCTCGCGGTGCGGGAAAGGGGCGGGGCATCATCACGGTGTGGCCCGAACAAAGGAGGAGAGGTGAGGCCAACACTCCAGCCCTCCTGCACGAGAGGAAAGGAAAGGGAGGCCTATCCGTGTCCGGGCCCAAAGTCAAAGAAGGAGGCACAGTTTCCAGTGGCCCATGGCTGCCTTCCCCAGTCACATACAGTGATCAGCCTGGGCAGGCCAGAGGCCGCTAGGAAGGAGGTGCCACAAATACCCGGGTCAGTGGAAGAAGGTAATCCTTCTGTACTTCTGTCACGTGTGGACCCGGAATCTGGCCAGGCAACACAGAGGAGGGGCGAAGATACAAACCGCCGACCCCTCCTGCAGGTCATATTTACACTGAGCCTGAGGGTAGCGGCTCCGACCTGGAGTGCTCGTGCGCCCTGGGCAGGAGAGACCAAGTGGCCCCGGTGAAACTAACCAGGGAGGGAGAGACTTTGGAAGGGCCCGGGGAAAGGGGCAGTGCAACTCCACAAGTCACACGTGTGCTAAGCCCTGGGGATGTGGCTCCGCCTTGAGTGCTCGTGCGCCCCTGGGCAAGGAGAACGCCAGGCACCCATCGACAGCTACTTGAGCCCGGCAACGGCAAGCGCACATCAAGACTAGTGACTGGCAGATGACGTCCTCACCTGCCAACAGCATGTCGGACGATGAAGGGGTATGTAGGGGTCAGCTGGCACCAATACCCCATTTTGATGTCCTTGGTGCGCCGGCAAGCCAGGGGGCCCGGTGGGTGGCCTGGGTGGAGAACCTGGAGTTGTACTTTGAGGCAATGGAGATCAAAGACGCAGCCAAACGCCCGACACTCCTATACTCTGCCGGGTTGGCCGTCCAGAGACTGTTCAAGACACTAAAGCCCCGAGATCAATCGTACGGTGCAGCCGTCGCAGCCCTGAACGAATACTTCAGACCCATGGTCAACAGGGACTATGAGAGGTTCAGAATGAGGTGTGCGAAGCAGGAGGAAGGGGAAAGCCTTGACACATTCCATGGGAAGCTGCGCGGCATTGCACTGGCCTGTGACCTGGGGAACTTCGAGGAGGATGAGATCCGGGCGCAAATCATCTATGGCTGCAGCTCCACCAAATTGCGCAAGCAGGTTCTGAGGGACCCAGCGCTGACCCTCGATCGAATACTGGAGCTTGGCCGGGCCCAGGAACTGGCGGAGGTGAGGGCCTCGGTCATGGATTCCTCCAGACACCACCTGAAGATGGAGGTTCCCCTGCAGCGGGTGAAGGTTGAGGAGGTCGCGGCTGTCAGCAGGTGGCCAGGAGGAAGAGTGATGAGGAGGGGAGACTGGCCGAAGAGAGACCCCAACGCCACAATATGTCACAGTGTGGGTGGGATCTGCCCCACCCGCAGGACTGCCCGGCGATGGGACAAATCTGTGCAAGGTGTGGGAAAGGAGACCACTTTGCACAAGTGTGTCTCGCTCCAGCCCCAGCAGGCATGATAGGGGCATCAGGGGGGAGTGAGGTGAAGGGGAGAAGGACCCCCAAAGTGGCGGCGGTCCAGGTGGCGGAGAGTCCCCGAGAAGCACCATATGATGTGGGGGAGGAGTACGAAGAGAATGTATTCTTCTTGTCCTACAGCGGTGCCGAGGGCCAATTTGATCATGGAATTTTCTGAGTGGGAGGACCCCGTCATAGGGCCCCATGGTGTGGGGACTGGAGCACACCTGTTTTGTTTTGCGGTGTCAAAAGAAACAATTTTTTGGGTTGGAGTAGCGGTCAGGTGGTGCGCGGACTGGAATGCACCAAACGTTTGTGGTGGGTTTTTGTTTAATTTTGTTTGGTTATAATAAAGAAGGGATGTTGTGTGGGGGTCTAGTTGTTTGGGCAACGTGAGCGCCGTGACTGTGTCATGACGCTCACGTGCTCCTTTAATAAAAGGGGCTCTGCTGGCTCTGCGAGGGCAGAGCAGCAGAGCCCCAGGAAGTGGCAACTCGTGTCTGTGTTTACTGTGCGGGGTGGGCCTGCCACGTGGTCGTGGCCTTGTGTGTGCGGCGCGGCACGAGTGCCCTCGGAGCCGCGACCGCTGGAATCAGGGGGTGACACCCCCGCACGTTGGATCCTGCGCCCGGTGCTTCCCTGCACGAGACACGCCGCCTGTCCGCCGACATGTACCTTGCCCTCGGGTGATCCTGACAGCATCAGAGGGCTGCCCCGGAGATCGGAGGCAGCCCCCCAACATTGATGACACAAAGCATACTCCCGCTTAGCAACAGAGGTGAAGAGCTGAAACTTTTAAAAAGTAGGGTGTTGTAAATGGCTCGCGCCTTCGCGTGCCTTTGTTGTCCCGTGTGCGTAGAACGGCTCCGCGTTCTACGCTCGTGGAGACGGTTGGGGTTTGAAGGAGCAGGGAGCTGGGGAGGAGATTGATAGTCACGGTAAAGGTTGAAGAATAAAGAAGCTTAACACTTACCTGATTCCTGCGTTACTACACTGGCGACGAGGATTTCTTCAACCTTCAACCCACGCGCCTCACGAAGCCGTGTACCATCACTGAATCTCAGCTGGTCTTCTGTGCCGCGCTCCCTGACGAGGTCGAGCGCGGCTCACGGCGCAGTACACGGCCGTTGGCTCCTGGCTGACTGAGGAGTATTGATTCAAGCCGTGCTCCCGGACGAGGTCGAGCGCGTCTCACGGCGGTGTACGCAGCTGCTGCTCCTGGCTCTCTGGGATCCTGGCCAAAGCCGCGCTCCCGGACGAGGTCGAGCGCGGCTCACGGCAGTGTATAAGGCTGCTGGCTCCTGGCTTACTCAGGGGTCGTAACCCATGCCGCGCTCCCGGACGAGGTCGAGCGCGGCTCTAAAGGGTGTTTGCAGCTGCCGCGTTTTGGTTCCTCGCGTGCTGCAGCAAACGAACATCCGCAGGTGAGAGGCGAACCCTGGGTGGGGGGGCACGGTCCAGTGGATCTTAATAGCCCGGGAGGGCTCCTGCAAAGACCACGGTTTTCCGCGTGTGTTCGGCTCCGCCCCCTTTCCGTGAGGAGGATAGACCAGGGGTTTCCTGTGCGTCGGTGGGAGGGGTTTCTTCGGCGGCGAGGAGAGGAAGGTTAACCCCTTGAGAGTGGAAGGTTCTGTGACTGCAATTCCACGGTTGGCCACTTCCTTTTCAGCTAGGAGGAAAGTGATTTGCGCCTGTGGATTGCCAGTAGGCAAATTATATTGGCTGGCATTCTGCAAACGCCAACTAATTGTGGCATTTACATTCAACAAATCTGTTCCCTGAAGAGGGTTTTGGATAGGATCAACCTGATCTGGTCACGTGCAGACTTTTCAATTATTCCCATCTGCGGTTTGTGAGGATCTCTGTTTCTATAAGCCATGCAGCACAGTAATGCTCGCCCTCCCCCAGCTTTTCTTCCCAATCCAGGAGAGCCCCCCATTGCATGGGAGCTTTGGGTGGACACTTTCAAGGTATATCTGAGAGCGTCAAGGGGTTCCAGGATGTCTGATGACGACAAGGAAGCAACCCTACTTAATTGCCTTGGCACGGAGGGTTTGAGGATCTTCAGACATCTTCCAGGCCAGGATGTAGTGGCTTTACCTTCTGGCGATGGTGAGGGAGAGGGAGGGCAGGAAGTGGTTTTGACATTTGAGACTGCTCTTAAAAAGTTAGAGACACGATTCGGCAAGAGAGCCAACATTGTGCTGGAGAGGTGATTTAGTTGTTGTTGTGAAAAATCCTAGGTTCGTGGCTAAGGGCTGTTCCAAGTTTATGCAGCCGTGTACCGTGACCAAGGTTGGTCGTGGTTATGTTAAACTACAGGATGGTACCAGGTGGAGTCTGAGGAGAGTGGTGCCTGTTAAGGGAAAAGTTGCGGGTACTCAGGACCAGGGTTGTGAGGGGAGTGAGAGCACAAATGAAGATGGTCTCGAGTGTATGGTTGAGTGTGTGGTTCCTATACCGAGTTCTCCAGATGCCAGTAGTGATGTGGTAATATCTGGGCAGGCCAATGTGGTAGGCCATGAAAGTGTTGAGGTGTCTTCCCCGGGGAGTGAAGGTGTTGCGCCATTTGGTGGGAAGGCGGATGGGTATTCCGAATGTGATTCTGATCATTTTGCTCTTATCCCGGATGAGGTGAGGCCAGAGGATGCTGATGGATGTTCAGTGTCTGTTTCGGACAATTCAGTTTTAATTCCAGCTGAGACTGAACAATGTGAGGCTTTTTCTCTTGTGGAGGGTTCCAATGTCATGAATAACCGCCCTAACAGATTGAAGAAGTTTCCAGCAAAATACAAGGACTTTGTATTAGAGTTTACAGATACTTAACCTTATGTTGTTTTTCTTCCTGATGGTTTTTCTTCATCAATTTTGTTTTATTCTGTTATTCCTTCAAATTGTTTTCCTTGTAGATATTGTGCTCACATGTTTTTGTGGTTTACGGGGGGAGAAGTGTTGTAAATGGCTCGCGCCTTCGCGTGCCTTTGTTGTCCCGTGTGCGTAGAAAGGCTCCGCGTTCTACGCTCGTGGAGACGGTTGGGGTTTGAAGGAGCAGGGAGCTGGGGAGGAGATTGATGGTCACGGTAAAGGTTGAAGAATAAAGAAGCTTAACACTTACCTGATTCCTGCGTTACTACATAGGGCAGTAAATGGCACTCGTGCAAAAAGCCGAGCTCTCATATGTGTTCGCGTGGTATGCATAAGCAGGTTATCCAGTCCTGGTTTCCCCTTGGAATTCTAGGGCTTGTCGTTTTCCGGAATTTATAATGGAAAAGTAAAAAAAAAACTACAAGTTCCAGAAATTAAATGGAAAAAAGCGGGCCTGGGCGGCCTTCTCGCGATGGAGAGAGGGGGCACTTGAGACTGGGGCATGAGCTGGGTCCCCGTAGGTTATAGGGGTGCAGACAGCGGCTGGAGCACGTGCAGTTTCACTGCGTTGAATTTTGCCTAAGCCCTCGTAGCCCCCTTGACCTCCCCCAGTCATCTTCTGGCCGCTTAGGAGGGTCACGGGGGAGAGGTTGTGGGACTGGGGTGGGACTCTACTCTGCACTTTGAGGAGGGAATGTCAGAGAACTACGGTTCAGCCAGGGCGTGTGCTGTGCTTAGTGAGTGAGTAGTGTTCTGTGCTCTGGTGAGTGATGCCTCATCAAGCGCCTTGGTGAGGTGTCTCGACTTCTGCGCAACCGCAGTGCTTTGTGCCCTAGTAGCTTGGTTTCGGCTCCTGCGCAGCCGCAATACGCATGCCTTGAGAGTGTCTCGGCTTCTGCGCAGTCGCAATATGCATGCCTTGAGAGCGTCTCGGCTCCTGCGTAGCCGCAATACGCATGCCTTGAGAGTATCTCGGCTCCTGCGTAGCCGCAATACGCATGCCTTGAGAGTATCTCGGCTTCTGCGCAACCGCAATACGCGTGCCTTGAGAGTGTCTCGGCTTCTGCGCAGCCGCAGTGCGCCTGCCTCAGGAGGGTCTTGGCTTCTGCCAGCCGCAATGCAGCGAAGCCTGAGGGAGGCCTTCAGTGCTGCGGGGACTGCGCGTCTGTTGCCGAGGATACCACGGGAGATCTCTAGCGACCGATCCCTACAGGATCACAGGAGGGAATCGATCCCAGATCACTGGGCAGAAATCCATACACTATCTCTGGGGAGAGATCCACCCGCGATCACCGAGGACGGGGAGAAATGTCCGGCAGGGGCGCAGATGAGGTGAGCCCTCCTCACTGTTGTTTTTTGGTAGACAGCTGAGGCATCCTCAAGCATTCTCTTAAGTCAACAGTGCTTTGCATTCTGGGAGTTGTAGTTTCACTTTGTTCTATTAGTCACGTGCCATGTAGAGTGCCTTGAGTTTCAAAGCCAGGACTGGCCTAAAGGCGACGTCATGACCTGGAATTTCCAGCAATGAGCACTTGATGAGTGTGAGTGAGGGTCTTTACCAGGGTGCACCCCACTGTATTGAATACCTCCAGGTTTCCGCATTCCATGCTCCCTTCCTGGTGCTGTCACGAGGGATTGAACCATGGCATAGAAAGCATCCAATGTCAGTTAGTCACAGTATGGCAAGCAGGGCTCACAAACAAAAGGAAACGCTGCCTGGTATGCCATCACTACAGGCTGTGTTTGCGGAGTTTGCACTTTAGACTACAAATGTAAACGTCAAAAGGCGGCGTACCAACTGTACGCCTGTGTACGCCACCTTTTGGCCTTTACATTTGCATTGGCCGCAGGGACCCATTTTTTATTGCTGTGCAAATGTAGCAGCTCTCTATCACCAAATTAGACTTTCATGAAACATGGGCCTCATTATGGGTCCGGTGGTCACCATGCTGGTGATATCGGTAGGATGCAGGGGGACCCATACCTATTTAATGGCGCCTGACTTCCCGGTAACACCGGGGGATTACAACCCCGGCAGACCGTAAAGTCAGGCGCTGGCAAATAGTAAGTCCCCATTACCATAGAGTCCTATATGAGAATGGGGACCACGGAAGCACCGGCACCGTTGTTAGCAGTGCCAGTGCTCCCTTGAAAACTCTGCGGGCGGGTCCCGTCCTGCCCGACGGGAGGGCACCCGTCCGGCAGAGTTGTAGTGTGCTGGTCCGGAAACAACGATGCCGTAAGATTACAGTGTTCCTTTTCTCTGCCACAGCACTTCACGCCAGCCTGGAAGGCATTCCATTAGCTTTGAGTGCCCTGGATCTATGAGTTTACACTGACACCTCACACATGAACCAAAATGTTATACTTCCCACTTTTTCTATCCACGCACCTGTCCAATCCCCTCTTACTCACCTATGAGGTGGCCCACAATTCTATACTGTTCCTCCAAGCCAATTGTGGCTCACAGCATGGAAACTGAAAGAGATGTTTGTTTATGCCGAGTTGCTTTCTATGCCCGTGTATAGAATTCTTTTTGAAAATGGCTGCCGCGCCTCATTTGTTGAATCTAGTTCCTCATTGCAGCACAAAGCTGCAGTGATGGGTTGGCCAGGGATCTAATTGGGCAATCCGGGAGCAGGCAGGTGAGCGCCAGCCCCCACCAAAGCCCCACGCTCTGGCCCCGTCTCCATCAGGCCATTCTCTCCGATCTACAGCAACTGCAGAAGTTGTGTCCCAGTACTACAAAAGAGACACCATGGCCACTGTCCCTGATCACCGAGATGCAAGGTAAACCCTCTTTGGCTAATTGTGGACCGTCCGACACTCAACCCCGACTCGAAAAGAAATATTGATTTTATTTTTGTGTAATCTCCCATTGCGGCGCACGTGAATCCATGCACACTGCTGGCCCGCTGATGCAAGCAACGATATTAATGCTGCTTTGTTTATGCCGAGCTGCTTTCTCTAATCACATATAGAATTATTTTTGAAAATGCCCGCTGTGCCTCGCTTGATGAATCTAGTTCCTCATTGCAGCACAAAGCTGCAGTGACTGGTTCGCCAGGGATCTAATTGGCCAATCCTGGAGCCGGCAGACGAATGCCAGCCCCCGCCAAAGGCTCACACTCAAGGCTCCTATCCCGAGCCTGACACTTGGGTAAACCTCTAAAATGACATAAGCCCACTGCTAACTTGTGTAACCCCTAGGCACGCTAGACTTGTTCCTTTCTACATACGCATCCAATACGAAATGTGATTACTGTACTCCTACTTTGACCAACTCATTACTCACAATTACGGTTCGCAAATTCCCAGGATGCCATATGCTATCCATGTAACGGTGCCTTGCTCTACCTGTTGCAACTGCTAAAGTCACTAGTCAATGCTCGTAATAGACCTGTGCATACCTAACACGGTCCCCGGGTGTGCAGACTGTTGCCACAATGCCTGTAACCTTGCCTAGTTTTACCCTGTTATTTTAATACTGCTATATCTTGTGACTGGAATACTGTGCGGTCTCCAGGTGTGCATACTGCCGCCGCCGTGCGCTATCCCATGATTGTAACATTGCCTAGGGTTCACAAGAAAAGGCCACTCGGCCCCCTCACTCCCCGCACCAACATTCGAGACATGGGGTCTCATTACGACCCAGGCGCTGGACCATGGTGCTATTAGCACCATGGTCCATGCTGGTCTCCGGCATGGTGGATGGCGGAATTACCGCCCCATCTCAAGGTTGGCGGGGGCGGTAATTCCCCATTCACCATTTGCCCTTCCCCATTCCCATTTTGCCCCATAGGGCATAATGGGGATGGGGAAGGCGCTAATTACGGCACCGTAAATTACGGTTGCCGTAATTAGCTCCAAGGTCCCTTAGCGGGTTGGATTTTAACGCCTGCAAAAAGCAGGCGTTAAAGCCTCCAACCCGCTAAGGGACCTTGTAATCAGGCGCTAATGGTTTAACGGCGCCGACGCTCTTTACGGCTCCGTTAAACCATTAGCGCCAGGGTCGTAATGAGGCCCATGGCCATTAAACTTCCCAAATTAGAGGACATCCCCCAACCTCTTTCCTACCCTCCTTCTTCAGCCCCCTCAAATACGCGAACACCCAGTGATTTCAGGCCAACACTAGCCCCTCTGATTATTCAGCCCGCAGACTAACTATGTTGAGGTGTCGCACTGAACCCCACCAATACCAAATGCGCCCTAGACCAACAGAACATAAAAATCAAATACTGGGCTGGCGCTCATCATGTACCACAGCCCCCAGGAGCATGGGTTTCAATCCCCTAAACCTGCTCCATCCTCCTACCTCATTCTCCCTACTTCCCCCAACAGGTCTACATAAATACACCCCTCTGGGCCCACCCTATCAAGTGAGAGGAATCACGGTAAACCCAAGTTGCACTCGCCCCACCCCACCAACCACGTAATCCCCGTCATCTATCATCGCTCGACTCAAGTCACCCCCAGGCACACTCACCCCAATACAAGCACCCCCCCATCTCACTCCAATGTGCCCTCATAAACGCTTGCTCGCTCCCTGCCCATGCTACAGAGATCCTGGACCTTCTCACTAACCTCGACTTGGACCTCCTCGCCATTACAGAAACATGGCTTCACAAAGCAGTGGGACCTGCTACCTGCCTAGCACTTTCACCAGGCTACCCCATTCATCAGCAGGACAGACTGCATATGAAAGGGGGTGGAGTCGCGCTCAAGAATCTTTGTCCCTCAGACAAATAAACTCCCCACTGGAAGGCAACTCATACTCCATGCCGCTAAACTCTCCCTCTCCCCCAACTGCACTATTACCATTCTCATTGGCCCTCATTCCGAGTAGGGCGGTAAGGAATACCGGGCGCCGGTAAGGAGACCGGTGCCGGTAATCCCTTACCACCCTACTACGAGTTCCCTTAGTGGGTCTCTCCTTTACGCCTGGTCTGACCAGGCGTTATGGACGGGACCTGCTAAGGGACCTTGAAGGTAATAACGGTACTGCAATTTGCGGTACTGTTATTGGCGCTCTCCCCATTCCCATTGAGACCTATGGGGGCTCAAATGGGAATGGGGAATGGCTTTTTCAATGGGGACTTACCGGCCCCGCAAAGGTCGGACTAGACCGGTAAGTCCCCATTGAACCAAGGCAAAGTCGGTACCGGTATGGGAGGTAGTCATGGTGCAAATAGCGCTATAACTATCGCCATACTCGGAATGAGGGCCATTGTCTACTGATCCGCAGGCCTCGCCCAAAGACTTTCAGGAAAACCTATTCCATTTACTAGGTGAGAACTTAAAAACCACCACCAAAACTATCTTACTGGGTGACCTAAACCTGGGCCTTAATGACCCTAAAGACAAGCTAGCCAAATCACTTGCCAAGGCACTTCAGGACATGGGATTTCTGCATTGAATCACTAACCCCACTCCCTCAAAAGGATGCACCCTAGATTGGGTTGCAGACCAAAACTGTTCCGCCGCCGTCATCTCCAACACCCCATGCCCCTGGACCGAGCACCACCTCATTCACTTGTCCATCCCCACCCACAAAGCCACAAAACCTACCACTCCCTCACCGCCAGCACTAGCTAGGAGCGCACGTAACTTAACCAAAGACAACCTCCTACCTCATCTGGAGGTTGCAGCCCTAAAGCCTCCTTTCTTGAATGACCCTTTAGTGCTAGCAGAATTGTACAACCTCACGCTCAAAAAAGCAGTTGACTCCATTGCACCTCTAGAAATAAAGAAAGCCAAAGTGTTGAGGCATGCCAACTCTTAGAACATGTCGGAACTCCAAGAACTGCTCACCCTCAAATGTATTGTGCTGACCAAGTGGCAAACCAATCCCCTAGACTCCACTGAAGAAGAATTCGAAAAACTGTCTAGCCAATACCAAAAAGCCAGCTTCCTAGCCAAAGCCAACTCCTACAACACCAAAATAATGAATGCCAAATCTGATTCCAAATAAATATTTGCCATATTCGGGGAACTAGCTACCACTAGCACCCAAGACATTGTGAAGGATGAATCCTGGTGTTCAAACATTCAAGCAGATATGCTCAATAAAATAGAACTTCTGCAGAACAACATTCGCTCTCACCATGATGCTTTGACCAGGTCTGACCCACCCCTCTCACCTACAAAAAAACACCCTCTCCCAGGATAAGACACTCTTCTCCTTCAGAGATATCTCTCAAACCGAAGTCTTAGCCCTCCTCAAACGCATAAAACCCTCCAACTCCAAGGGTGATATCTGTCCTGCCAATATCATCAAAGTCTGCACAGACAACCTAGCACCATTCTTGACAGTGTTCATAAATGCCTCATTCTCATCCGGCATTGTCCCTCCATGCTTTAAAGCGGCTCGTGTGCACCCTCTCTTGAAAAACCCATCTCTGGACCCATCCTCTCCCAACAACTACATCCCATCACCACAGTACCCTTTCTGCTAAAGATTCTCGACAAAGCTGCATACACCCAAATACAGCATTTCCTTGAAACCAACGACATCTTAGGAAAAAGGCAATAAGGTTTTCGGACCGGGTCACGGAACAGAATCTGCTTTACTGGACTTAAAAAAACCATCTAGCTAAAATAATGGGTGAAGGCAAACCAGTCCTTCTCCTCCTTCTTGATTTATCTGCAACCTTTGACCTGGTGGCAAATAAGACTCTCTTCAGACATCTCACAAATTCAGCCCAATTCTCCCCCAAAGCCACCACCTGGATCACTTCCTTCCTTGAAGGGAGAGCATGAAGGTTTTCTCTGATCAGGCTTGTGTGGCTCCCACCACCATCCACTGCAGAGTCCCCCATCGATCCTGCACTTCGCTCACCCTGTACAATATATTTACCAAGCCGCTCTTTGACAAGCTGGATGCTCTCCGCATAGCTTACACAAACTATGCCGACGACATGCATGTCCTCCTCCCTCTCTCGGGCTCATATGAAGAAGATGCCAAGACCCTGCACAAGATGTATGCCACCATCCAAGCCTGGATGGCAGCTAACGGTGTCTGCCTCAATGGGGACAAAACAGAAATCTTCCTAGTCGGCTCCAAGGAAACACTCAATAAACAATACATCGCCTTCACTATAGACAACACATTAATCACGGTCTCGCCCTCAGTAAAGACTCTGGGGGTGTACCCTGATTCCACACTCTCCATAACACGCCAGGTACGCGTCATTGCCTCCTCAGTCTCATTCACAACAAAATTGATCAATGCAGTTAAACCTGTCTAAGCAGAACTGCCTCTCAATACTATTGGGGCAAAACTTGACTGCTACACATTAGCCAAAAAATCTCAACAGACTTAGAATTATTCAAAATAATGCGCTCAGATCTGCCTTGAACATTCGAAAGAGAGAGCATATCTTCCATGCTAGGCGCGCTTCTCACTGGCTACCCGCCAAAGAACACATCATATTCAAGACCCTAGCCATAACCCACAAGTGCCCTGCTCTCACAGGCCCCTCTTATCCCTCAGAGAAAGTAGTCAGAGCCAGTTCTTCCAGAATCATGCGATCACATTACTCCAACCAGCTGAACATCCCCAACATTAAAAGGGCCAAAGCGGGCGGCGCCAGCTTCCCATTCATAGCTCAAAAACAATGGAATGTCCTACCAAACAACCTAAGGAATGAGACGTCTCACATTTCCTTCACAAAGGCCTCAAAACAAGGCTCTTCAACTAGTCCACACTGCACCCGTAGGTACTCCTCAATATCTCGTCCATAAGGTATTAGTTGTATCTGGTTCACCTGTAACCTTTGAACAATAGAGTCCCCCACCACTTGCTACACTGCATTTGCAATTATTACCTGTCTGGTATTAGGTTCAGTGTAACCACAAACCACAGACAGGCTGTCTTTCCAGGCTGTCTCTCCCTCTGGTTCCTCTAACTAAGTAAGCATTGCTTGTAACAGCGCCACGATGTCCGAGGGCTGCTTTGTGCGCTTGATAAATGTAAAAAATAAAATAAATAAAGATGGCTTGATGGCGAAGAGTCTCTCTCAAATGCTAGCTATAGTCATTCAAAGTCACCGTGTAAATGCATATTAAATTCCTGCAACATAGGCCAGCTTTAATACATGTCATGGTTCTAGAGAATGGAACCCCCTTCAGTCAGACCATGGGCCTCATTACATGGTAGGCGGTAACCATGGCGCTATTAGCGCCATGGTTGCTGCCGGTACCGTACCGAGTCCGCCTTGGTGGATGGCGGAATTACCGCCCTACTCCAAGGTGAGCGGGGGCGGTAATTCCCCATTCACCAAGGCCCTTCCCCATTCCCATTTTTGCCCCCATAGGGCATAATGGGAATGGGGAAGGTGCTAATTACGGTACCGCAAATTGCGGTACTGTAATTAGCTCCGAGGTCCCTTTGCGGCACCCTACTTTAACGGCTGGTAAAACCAGCCGTTGAAGTCGGGTCCCGCAAAGGGAACTCGTAGTAAGGCGGTAGGGGTTTACCGGTACCGGTAAACCCCTACCGTGTAATAAGGCCCTATGTCTAAATTCTTCAGTGCCTGGCTGATGGGTTGGATACACGGTTATCAGTTTCGACTCTTAGAGCCCACTCGGCAGCCATTAGGCTTTCTAGGGACTCTTGGAGGGGCCTGGCTGATGGGTTGGATACATGGTTCTCAGATTCACCTCTTAGAGCCCACCCAGCAGCTATTAGGGTTTCTAGAGGCTCTTGGGAGGTTGCGGGGGGCATGGCCGATGGGCTGGATACATGGGCATCATTTTGTACTCTTAGAGCCCACTCAGAAGCCATTTCTTGTTTTAGAGACTCTTGCAGAGATCTGGCTGATGGGTACGATAAACGGTTCTCAGTTTCACCTCTGAGAGCCCACTCAACAGCCACACAGGGTTTTTAGAGACTTTTGGAGGGGCCTGGCTGATTGGTTGGGTAAACGGGTATCTGTGTAGACTTTTAGAGCTCGCTCAGCAGCCATTCGGGTTCTTAGAGACTCTTGGAGGGGCCTGGCTGAATGGGTGGATAAACGGTTATCAGTTGAGCTAGGATCTGCGTCTCTTCAGCCATTTGTGTAGTTTGGTATTCTGGCTCTAACCTCCAGATGTCATCGGCATTCTCTGTATCGTCTGGGACACGGGAGCGAGCATATGTCCACAGGTTCCAATGCTGGTATACTCAGACAGAGGAGAGCGAAGTGTCTCAGTTGGCACAACAACGTATGTGGTAGCATTCTGGGTGCCATTCCTGGGAGTCACTGGTATTCTTGATGAAGCCATGACAATGGTTATCTGTTGTTACATCGGCTCTCTTTTTATCTATGTTTTTTCAGAACATTTTTTAATGAAGAAACTCATCAAATTAAAAAAGAATATTTTGGGGGAGGGTTATTACCCCTGCCCTATTTTTCCTAAAATCTATTCCCGACCACACACTCTTACACGCACTTACTGACCTCTCACCCCCTATATTTTTCAATACTTCTTTTTGTTAAAAAATTTCGAAAAAAAGATCGTCAGTGTAACAACCTTATACAATGACAATGGGGATCCTTCCCGAGTATGGTGGTAGCCATGGAGCGATTAGCTCCATGCAGTGCTCCAGATAAGATTTTGAGGTGGGAGTATTTTACTCTCTATTTTTAAACTTTGAGAGTAAATGTGATTTTAAGAGAGTAAAAATGACTTTTCTCCTTCGCAAGAGAGTAAAATGTATGCGACATCCAGCTAACGTGTTAAAAAACTGTATGGAAATCATTAGTATGCGGCAGCTTTCTGCATTATGACAGAATACACCTTTCATTATTTCTGGCCATTTGATCTCTCCTGTACATATTTAAATGTTGAAATCACAAAAACCTAGCCACTTATATAGTAAAGCATACATGAATTTGTATTGTGTGTTTTGAGATTCGATAGCAGAATTGTCTTTTGATGTTTAATGAAAGTCTTAATTTCCTGAAGCTAATACTAGCTAATTGTATGCCAATGCTATGGTACAACAGTGCGGAGAGGCAAGGACTCCATGCTAAATTCTATATCCAATCTAGTGGTCAAATGGTTATTTATATAGCTCTTTTGGCAAAGTGCTGTACATAGAACATATTTATCACAGTTACCACCAAACCAAAGTCGGTACTCCTTTATCGACCTCGAAAGGATGAAAGGTTGAGTTGGACTTGCTGGGATTCGAACCTGCAACCCACAGATCACGCAGAGATTGCAGCAAAGAGTGCTCAGCAGGCTGTGCTATCTTATTGGCTAACATCCTTCAGAGGTCGGTTAACTGAGTATCGACTGAGGTATAATGATCACAGTACCTAGATGAATGACAAACCATTTATGAAGCGCTACATAAAGTTAAATACCTATCTGGATTATCACAGGGACAGGTTTTGCTGAGTTTCTATTTCAATTACCAATGTAACTTTCATTTGTTTGTTTTTGAACGGCGCTTGCACTTTCTTGAGAGTCAGGGTTTGGATGTTTTATTTGTAGTCTTGAAGATTTGAGAGGCTAGAACACCTGTGGTCAGTGTAATGACAATTACTCACCCTTGAGCAAAGACTCTGCTGCCACTGACCATTTATAGTAATGTGCCCCATTGACTGCAAGATTGAGTGGATGTAAACTAGACTGTGCATAGTCATCATTTTACAGACTGTTTTTATAATTAGACTGTAAATTAAATTAGAAGTGTAAAAATGATCTGCCTCTGTATGATAATGCACACAGCACCAGAACTTGGACAAATACAATTGTGCAATACTAATTTGCTTTCATTGGAAAAAAGAAAAACTTGTTAAGAAAAAAAATATTCTCAATTGCAACTTAGTTTTCCATCTTATTAATTATACATTCCTAAAATTCTAGGAAAACATGCACAGTGCTTCTGAAGCTGAATGGAAAGAAACCATTCCTTTTTATCACAGTGTGCAGTTTCTTTTTTTGAAAGGCTTCAGAGAAACACATTCTGTTTCAGAGGTGGCTTGCAATTACATCCATGTAGATAAAAATCACAAGAATCCCTCTGGTTTCTGTCAAGTAACCTGACCTTTGCACTGCCCTCTGCTCTACACCTGTGTGTAAATGTACCCAGGAAAATAATAAAGCTGGCGTTTTTACAAGATTTTCATGCGTAAAAAGGCCTGGTACTCTCCTTATCTGGAGCCCTGGCTCCATGGCTTCCTCCCATACCGGTACCGACTCTGGTCTTGTTCAATGGGGATTTACCTGTCCATTCCGACCCTGGCAGGACCGGTAAGTCCCCATCGAAGAAACCATTCCCCATTCCCATTGAGCCCCCATAGGGGGCACAATGGGAATCCCATGCTCCCATGAGGCCCAGTGTACCTGGTGTCGAGCAATGGCCGGTGTTCCACGGCACCTGACGTCATAGGGCCCCCATAGGGCTCAATGGGAATGGGGAGGGTGCAAATAATGGGCCCGCGAAAGGCAAGCCCGTTATTTGCGCCCTTGTCCCTTAGCGGGACCCGTAAGGGACGTGTGGTATGACCACACGTTCCTTACGGTCCCTGTTAAGGGACCTCGGAATCGGGCGGTAGGGGATTACAGGCACCGGTCTCCTTACCGGTGCCCGGTATACCCTAACGCCCGACTCGGAATGAGGCCCAGTGTACCTGGTGTCGAGCAATGGCCGGTGTTCCACGGCACCTGACGTCCCTTATGGGTGGTACTGAACTTGGCTTCTGTGCTGGCGGTCGTGTCCAGCAGGGAGGACAATGCTGTGCTCATTTTACTCCAGTAGTAGTCTAGATAGCTACCTCCACGGTTGTCTTGCTCTGTTGTCTCACTGGTCTCTGCAGGGAAATAGATGGGGTGGCAGTGAACTTACCTAGGACCACTTCTACTTGGATTTCCTCGGCTCTACTCCTGATCGATGTTTTCACCAGAAATCTTATTGTTTGACCTGGTTATGGAACTTGGCATCTTGCATATCTTTTCAGTGGTATTCTGAATTCCCCCATCAGTCTCTTCAGGATGCCACTCCACAGGGTGTTGTAATCGATCTGTCCATTAGTGTTCAGCATCTGGCAGGTCGCAACTAATTCTTCTGTAAGCAGTGGCAAGTTGTAATGCAGTTAGCTGGTCTTGATCAGGCGGTCTCTGCTATATGTTCGGAGTTATTGAAGAATGCCTCGGGGTCCTCCGCTTCCACATACTTCTGCAGCAGAGACACACGTGTAGTTGCTCCCGGTGGGCCAGCTGCCAAATCAACATGTTATCTAGGAGTCTGACCAGTGTCAGGGTGTCACCTTCATCTGTGACCTCTCTTGACGATGAGAATCCTGTGCCGACATGCATCTCGGGGCTGCCCCAAGAGATTGGTGACCTGGACAGACACAAGGTCCCCTTTCTCCTTCAGGTCTGCTTCCAGCTTGGTAGCATACATAGCACTGGCATTAGCGGGTACAGAGTTTGCAGCCGGTCCTGATTTGCTGGAATCTTTTCACAGGAGTGGTATGGTCAAACTCTGGTTCTTGTTTATCCAAGCAGACCTTATTCGCTGTCTGAGTTCTCTGGGTCCATGAGGTCGTCATAGTCTTTGTCATCGGTGGGTTGGTTGGTATAATTTTCAGGAACCTCGGATATGAAGGAAGTCCCAGAAAACCCTGCAGAGTGGATAGTGTAAGGATGGCATGGTATCAACAGTAAGACAGACACAAGTGACCACAGTTCAACAGTGTTTATTGAACTTGCACAAGGGTGAGATAAACGCCTATCTAAACCTAAATCTACAGATGGGAGCAAGCTACGACCATCAAATAATAATAATGCAGTCCTAGTCAAATCAAAGGGCCTATACTAAAAGAAACTATTGCCAATCCTTTTACAAATAGTGTTGGGTAATGTTCATGAAAAAGAAAGAAGTGTTCACAAAATGATAAGTCAGGATGTTCATGCCGTTGGCCGTTGGCCTCCCTTCCTCACGTTTTCAGCACGGGGCAAGGCGGTTCACTCGAGCCAAGCACACACTCTGGCTTCTTTGACACAAGGTTACAGTTCTATTTCCAGCATCATGGCCTTCTGTGCCCAAGTCTCTTTTCTCATCAAAGTCTCTTGATTCAGAGGGGCTGATGTACAAATCAAAGTAGAAAGATCTTTTCTTCTCACAATTTTCTAATTCGGGTGTCACACCCTGGATCCCCCTTAGCCTGGCTGAGATCCCCTTTCTGTTACTGTGGATCCTCTTCTTCCAGGTTCAGGTCCCTTTTTTTTCTGTTACTGCAGATCCCTCTCTTCCGGGCTCAGATTCCTTTATTCTAATGTTCAGAAATATTCTTTCTCAGGTGACTCACGGCTCACCTTGGATCCCCCTCAACCGGGCTCAGATCCTTCTTAATATTCAATTAGTCTCCCTCAGCTGGGCTTGGACGAATTGTTGTTCACTTTACACTTATCGAAGACTTTCAAATATGCACAGGGTTTAGCTTGACCCGTTCCAGTGCCACTTCGATACAAACTTCAGTTTCACAATACAGTTGCCATTTAGTTGGATACCTAACAGAGACCTTCAAATGAGCACTCGCGTGGCGCTGGACCACTCTGTACACAGTATATTACTTGGCCTCCCAAAGTTCATTCACTTCTTTGGTTTTCAATTATTTGCATCGCTCATCACATGCGTTTCACACACTGTCCTTTGTGGATTTCTTCATACAATGTTGCTGCTTGGAACCTTGGTTCAAACACAAGCTAGTTTGGTATCAGTCTCTTCGAGTCACCGGCTGTGCTGTTATTTCTGACGCTGCTTTGTTGTAGGAGCCAAGGACAGTACCACAGTGGCAATCGCTCCTCCCTGCCTGGGTTATCGACACAGGAGAGCCCCGGATACCTTCCATGCATAGTGTAGGTTTGTTCAGCTTTAGTTCCCGCTCTTAAGCTTTTTACTTTCAAAAGGTTTGTGAAAATAATGGTTTTTAGAGGTCAAGGGCTCTCTTGTCTCGCCGCCTTTCTTCTTGTGTTAAACTGCCATCTTGTAACTGTTGCTTCCTTGCATGCTTTTCCTCACTCATAGTGTGCTTTCGTGCTCAGCCTTTTATTCATGTGGGGAAGTGTGATGGGAGTCAGGTGTGTGTAATGATCAGTAATTGCCTAATGTTACCTGACCATGGAGTTGGGACATGTCAGGTATACGGCTCTGGTGTTTGTCCATTGTCGCTCATGGTGAACTGTCCATGAGAAAGTGTTTGTGTCGGGAAAGGGGGAGTTGAGTTTATAGGTATCCTACCTGGTAGGATGGGGAAAAGGTGTTACGGGGAAGGGGATACCACGTTGAGCGTCCTGCAGCTCCGAATCTTGGTCCTCAGCGGTCTCCATAGCATCCTTGGTGACATCGACACTGTATATATATTAGCACACATGCTGACCCGTTAACTCAGTTCCTAGTTTTTTCCCCTCCTTAAGTAGAATGCTGTTTTCCAGGATGCGATAGCCTTGATGTTGTGAGAAAGGAAGGTGTAAGACACGGAAATTCTAGGCAAGAGGGGATGGACGGGAGGGCGATGGGGAATACGCAGGAGTCGCATCCAGTTGAGAGCACATTACCAAGGGTAGGTAACTTGTTCTTTGAATGGATTGTGTCCTCCCATATATTTCTCATCTTTGATATATTCAAGTCTGCTTGCAACTTGCTTCAGCAATGTTTTCATAGGGTCGAGCGTCGTGCAGCATCGAATCTTGGTCCTCGAGGGTCTCTGTAGCGTCCCTCGTGATGTCAACACTGGTATATAGTAGCACGCTTGCTGACCGTTACCTCAGTTCTTAGTTTTTTTCTCCTATAATTAGCATGCTGTGTCACAGGAGGACATAGGGCCTCATTATGAGTTTGCCGGTCCGGAAACTACGGTACCAGTAAGCTTGCCGGTACCGTAGTGCCCGGACCGGCAATCTATTAGTTGTGCTCGAGGGTGCCTTTCTGCCCACCAGGTTGGACCTGGCGGGCAGAAAGGCATCTGCGAGCACAGCATGTTGGATGCACCGGCACTGTTATAAACAGTGCCCGTGCATCCGAACTCCCCATTCAGCCCTATGGGGCCGAATGGGAATGGAGAGCATCTTTTTTCTGGCGCCCGCGAATGGGTAATTACTGGGTCTGGCGGGGCTGGAAATGCCCCAGCAATTGCCCATTTGCGGGCGCCGGAAAATATAGCAAGTTTGGCGGCAGCCTGCCGGTTTTACCAGCAAGGCTACCGCCAAACCTGTAATGAGGCCCATAGTCTTAACGTTGCGAGAAAGGAAGGTGTAAGACACAGAAACTCTAGGCAAGAGGGCATGGACGGGAGGGCGATGAGGAATACGTGGGAGGAATATCCAATCGAAAGAACGTTACCAGGGGTGAGTAACTTGTTCTTCAAATGGATTGGTCCTCCCATGTATTCCTCATCTTTGATAGACTCCCAAAGCAGTTTGTTTTTGATTGAGGGTGCTAAGAATTTACTTTATTTGTTACTGTTATGAAGGACAGCTTTGCCAAATTTGGCTTCCTCTCCTGAAAAAAAATCTACACAGTAGAATATACTAAATGTATGCAGGGACTTCAAATGTTGCTGCTCTGCAAATGTCCTTTACTGGTACACCTCCTTCTAGAGCCGATGAAGCAGCCACTCCACTAGTAGAATGCGCTCTCGGACCTTCAGGTGAATCCTTGCTTGCCAATGAGTAACAATCAGTTATACACATCACAATCCATCTAGGGGTGGTTTGTTTTGTGACAGCTAACATATGACCATCATAACCAATAAAAAGCTTATCTCGGCGAATATTTGCAGTCCTTGTGATATAGAAACTTAGAACCCTCTCTGGGTCTAAACAATGAAGTCTCTCTTCAACCTTAGATGAACGAGGAGGAGGATGAAAAGAAGGTAGGTCAATACGTTGTGCCAAATGAAATCCTGACACAACCTTAGGCAAGAAAGATCACTTAAGCCTTAAAAACTACCTTATCCTAGAAGGGTGTGAAAGGTTGTTTGGAAGATAGAGCCTGTAGCCCACTTACCCTACGGTCAGATGCGATCGCCACTAAAAAGGCAGTTTTTATGGTGAGCATCATTAGAGAGCACAAATGTAAGGGCTCAAAGGGAGCTCCTATGAGACCTCTTAGTACAAGGTTTAGATCCCACGATGGCACGATGAAGGGATTTGGCGGGAACCCATTTGTTAAGCCTTTCAAAATTGGTACTTTGAAATATGATCCCTCATCCGGAGATCTTTTAAAAATTGAAAGGGCCGCAAATAGCCCTTCACCAGGGCTACTTGCAACTCAGAATGGGTCAAGTGAAGTAGGAAAGATAAAATAAAATCTGGGGTAGTTTACAAGAGAAAGGATCTAGTTTCTTTTCCCTGCACCAGCTGTGAAATCTATTCCAACGGCAGCGGTACAGGGATTTAGTTGCTGGTCTTCTCGCCGAAAGCAACACTTTCATTACATCTTCGGGAAGGTTCCAATCTTTATATCTTACCCTTTCAGATACCAGGCGTAAAGGTTGAGAGTCCTGAACTGTGGGTGAAGAATCTGACCTTCCTCTTGCGAGAGTAGGTCATCTCTTTGGGCAAGACAAATTGGAGGGCAGTTGGCCATTTCCAGACGGTCCGGGTACCATGTTCTCCTGGCTCAATCTGGAGCAATGAGGATTATGTTTTTCTTGAACTTCCTCAACCTCCATATTATGTGAGGAATGACGGGGACTGGCGGAAACGCATACAGTAGTGGAAATTCCCAGTCCTCTACGAACACGTCCCCTATAGCTCCTCTTGGGGGAAATTCCCTTGAGCAGTACAGTTTGCACTTCCGGTTGGCACCGGTCGCAAACAGATCCACTTGAGGGATTCCCCAAATGGTGAAGATCTCCAGAAGGACTTCCTGAGCTTGTTCCCGCTCGTGGGAGAACGTGCTCTGTCTGCTCAGAGCATGCTCCACCATAATAATAATAATACGAACACTCGGGTATCTGAGCGCTGCTTATTATTACCCATGGTGTGTGGTGCTCATTTATCAACCTCAGAAGGATGAAAGGCTGAGTTTGGCCCTGCCGGGTGTTAGGCAGAAACCTGTGCAGTTCCCTTGGGGAACACTGCAAAAGATTTAAGACTACAGGTAGAGCAGTAAACCCCTTTGGTAGCAGTCTGTACCACCCAGATTTACCTGGTAGCTGTGGCTGAGCAGTCAGACTTCTCTCAAGAAGAGTTAGGCAGTATGTAAAGTATACACAATATGTACCAAAACACAATAGCACAAGCAAACACTGACCAGAGCTTGGTTTCAAAAGTATATAGTTATTTATTTAAAATACACATAAGTTAAAAACACTCTAGCAAAAATATAGTAAAAGCACTTCAACACAGTTATAATGAAAGTAGATTCAATCCTTTCTCCTATCTAGACAACTCTAAGTAAACACCACTTAATTAAAACAGAGGTGAGTGCTTAACGTTAGATGACACTCTAGTAGTTTCCAAGAAAGGGAGAGAAAAAGCAGAAATGGGTTAGACACACCACTCTAAGGTCCAGAACACTTGCAATAGGCTTAAAGAAGAATAAAGTCACAGGTGAGCAAAAGTCACTAGGCAGGGCCCACTCTTAGAGTAGCCGGAGCGAAAATGTGCCCAAGATCACACTGTTAGTTAGAGATTCAAAGTCTTGCAAAGAGTCAAAAAGAGGTTAGAGTGGCTCAGAAAGTTTAGCCAAAGTGTCCCAGGCACTCCCAGGTTCGAAAGCCGGGGACTAAATCTACCCCGTACAGTCGGTAGCAAGGGAAGCCGGGCAGAACACAGTACCTTAAGCGGAAAGGATCCTCCAGCGGTGGCAGTTGTTCCAGGCAGTGGCAGCAGGGCTCGACGTCGGTCAGGGGAGAAGAAGTTCTCGCTGAAGAGCAGAAGAAGAGGGTCGTTGCACTGCCCGGGAAGAAACCAGCCGCGGAGTCCTCCGGTTAAAGGGTTGGTACCGACTTTCGCGGTATGGGGGTAAAGTGTGGTATTCCGGTTGCCGGGGTGCTTGGCACAGGCAAGGCGGCCACGAGATACCTCAAAGAACGGAAAGAAGGCGAAAACTGGTTGTCCCCACCAGTCAAGGGAAGGAGCCACTCCGTTAAGAGTTCTCCTCGGTCGTCGGGAAAAAGTGGTGAGACGGTTCAGCAGGGCTCCACCGGGTGGTGTCGTCGAAGCAGGTCGGCTCAGCTCTTCCCTCGTCGGATTCTTGGTCCTGTGGCGACTTCTGAAGTCCCAGTCCCCAAAGCCCTGCTTTTATGCAGCAAACCCCCATTCACCCAGCCTAGCTGTCACTCAACCATGCTAAGTGGTGAGCCGGGCGGCTCACCACTTGGGCCAATCAGGACGGAGTGCGACTTGAGTTACCAAGGTAACTCAGTCCAGGGTGCCTAAATCCCCCTCCACCCCTCCTAAGTACCCCAGACAGAGTGGCACCACTTTGGAGGGCTTCTGTGGAGAAGCCCGCCAAAAGTGGAACAAAGGGCTCCACTTTGGGTCAGAGTTACAGAGGCGAACACCAACGCCATTTTAGAATCAAGTTTTGGCAAAAAGTCCCAACCGGAGTTATAAAAATAAATATATAAACCGGCGGTATGTTTAAGGCTACCGTAAATAAATAATTAAATGTGTTAGCCTAAAACAATGGGAAATCCCATAGGGAAATATTCGCGGTCGAATATAAAAAGTAGTTTCCACTGCCACCAGCCAAAACTCGATCAGGGGGGACGGAGACGTGCCCCCTCGACTAACAGACCCTGGGGCAATCGAATTGCCCCAGCCAGTACGTCCACAATATGATGGTTTGTACTGGTTCTGTTCAGGATTCAAGACTAGCAAAGTCTTTGGTGACTTTACATGCCCTGGGAGACAGTAGTCAGTCCCAGGGTATGGAGTCTATGTTGGGGAGTCCCTAGGACACCCCTGGGTCACGGCACAGAGGGTGCTGTGTGACCCACATCACAAAAATACATGAGGCCCTATGGAGTAAGAGACCCCATAGCCCATTCAACACAAGGTTTAACCAAGAAAACACACTTCAACATGTCCAAGAGTGAGGGTAAAAGAGTCTCACTCTTGGCAGGAGAAAAAAATTAAACCCCAGAAATCCAGCAAAGCTGCTGGGGGACTCACTAGGTAGGGAAATTCAGCCTAAACAGAGAATTCTCCCTAACACTCGCCCCCCCCAGACTAAGGGACAGGAGGATTTAATCCACTCCTGGATGAACCTCATACCTCTAGTCGATGATATACATCCTAGAGAGTCCATCAGCATTTTGATGGTGACACCTTGACCTATGCTTAAGGGAGAACTCAAAGGTTTTCTTTTGCAAGCTAACGGACCTACAGACCCTTTGAGGAACATCAGTCTTTTTGTTATAGGGGATCTGGTTGACCAGTCCCTCAGAAGTTGGTACAACTTCTGAACCTATGTTAGGCTTTTTCAAGGGGTCCTTATAAAGGATTCCCTTAGATCTAGAGGGGCCTCCAAGGTTCCTCACCACCTCTCTTGTGGGAGCAGGTTGGGTCTTAGGCCTCTTGGTTGGAGGGGTTGGGGTTAGGCAATGTACCTGCTTCCCCTTCCTCTTAGATCTACCCTTACCTATTTTAGGAGTTTCCCCCCTAATATTAGGATTTGAGTTGGGGTCTTCAGTAGAAGGTCCAACAGTCTGAAGGTTTTTGGCCTTAGACTTTTCTTTTCTGGTTTTCCACCAGCACTGAGAATTACCAGTTCTCTCAGGTTCAGATAGGGGCCTAGTTGGTCTATCCACCTCTTCCTCAGAAGCAGGGGGAGTCAGAGACTCTGAGACTAGGGGAACAATGTTGGAGCTTGGTTGGGGCGCCCATGTTCCTAGCATACTATCCTGAAGTGTGCCTGGGTTAGAGGTCAACTTACTAACACCAGGGCTTGTAGTGGGGTTCTCAGTAGAGGGTCCCACAGGCTTAGAAGGGTCCTTCAAGGTAGCCTTCCTAGCCAATTTGGTTAAGTTCTGCTTCTCCATACTGGGAGGCCTGGGGGTATGTGACACTACTCCTAGAGTTCTTAGGTCATTCCCTAACAGGACCTTCCCCGGTACCTCAGTCTGAACACTGACAGGGATCCTTACTGTCATGTTGTTACATTGAATGAGGGCTGGTAGAATAGGAACCATTTGGACAGGGCCTCCAGACATCTTAGTGGGACCTTTGGGTGCTTTGGCCACATCCTCAGGTTGAAAGAAGCTTTCATCCACTACTGTTCTGCTGGCCCCAGTGTCTCTCCTGGCAGGAGTATCCTGGCCATTGACAAGAACACTGTCCACATAATACACCTTAGAGTTAACAGGTAGGGAGTTATACACAACCCTATTCTGGGGACTAACCAGACCCATAGGCTCTAAGTTTACAGTTGCTTGAAGACCCAAGGGTTCTTCAGCAAAGAGTTCAAAGTGGGCACTAGCCATCTGTACTTCATCCTCAGGAGTGAAGGCTAAGGAGACTGTGCTGATCCCTGCAGGTTTACCCTTGCACTTGGGATCTCCTTTGATATGGTCAGTACCCTGACAGACATAGCATTGTCCAAATGCTCTCTGGAAGGGTGGCTTGTTCTGACCTCCTTCTGGCTTGTGGCCAGAAGGTACAGTAGCCTGACTAGGTTTCCCATGTGGCTTACCCTGGTTATTTTGTGGTTTGGGGCCCTCTTTGGGATAGGAATTATTAGAATTCTCTTTGGAGTCTTTTTTAGACTGTTTTTCCCCATCCTTCTTCTGAGTTACCCCAGAATCCTTGTGAGTGGCCCTGTTGGCAACCCACAAGTCAGCAGCCTTAGCTAGTTTCCGGGAATCCAATTCCCTGGAATCAGCCAAGTGTTGTCTGAGCTCAGGAGAGCAGGCATCATAAATTGACTCCAACATAAAGAGATTCTTCATACCTTCATAAGTGTTCACCTTGTAACCCTTAATCCATCCCTCTAAGTTTTTCAAACATTCACTCACCCAGGTAGCCCAAGGGGTACCATCATGCTTTTTGAGGCTCCTAAACCTCTTAAGATACTGGGAAGGGGTCTTCCCAAACCTAGCTATCAAAGCTAGTTTCACACATTCATAGTCCTTCCTATCCTCCTCCCCCATCTCCATTACCACATCAGTTGCAACAGGGGGAAGCCTAGAGAACAACCAGGTGAGTAAGTCATTTCCTGTGATGTTCTGGAGCCCATGATTATATTCAAACAGAGACAACCAATCCAACACATCCAACTTAGGCTCATACATACCAACCAATTCTTTAGGCATCCGGGGTCTTTTAGGACTGGAACTTCTAGAGGAGCCAGAGAGAGAAACATTCTCAACAGATAATTTCTTCATTTCTAAGTCATACTTGAGCTCCATTTCCCTTAGCCTTAGTTCTTTGTCAGTTTGAGCATTAAGTTTCTTATACTCCAATTCTAGCTTCATTTTCTCCAGTTCAAAGTACTGAGGACTAAATGTGGGACCTGGTAAAGGTCCAGTAGGTACAGCAGGTAGAGCAGGCAGAGGCCTAGGGGGGACAGTTACAACAGCCTCACCCTCCTCTTCTGACTCTTCCTCAGAAACATCAACATTTTGCTCCATGTTAACTTCAACACTGTCATCTACAGTTGCTGGAGTGGTAGGTTCCTCTGAACCATCACCCAGACTTTGGTTAGCTAACAATCTTTCAATCAGCTCCATTTTCTTGCCCTTAGTCAGGAGATCCTTATGTTTACAGAGCACTCTTAAACAATCAGCAGTTTTGGCTGCAAGGGACTCTTGACTATAGCTTTCTATAACTGACATGTTAGAGGTTTTACTTTTTCAGTGCTAAGCTTTGTGGTTAGTTGCACTAAGGTATCTAAAGCACAATAAAATGTATACTCAATACAAATCCCACCGCTGTACACCAGTGTTAGGCAGAAACCTGTGCAGTTCCCTTGGGGAACACTGCAAAAGATTTAAGACTACAGGTAGAGCAGTAAACCCCTTTGGTAGCAGTCTGTACCACCCAGATTTACCTGGTAGCTGTGGCTGAGCAGTCAGACTTCTCTCAAGAAGAGTTAGGCAGTATGTAAAGTATACACAATATGTACCAAAACACAATAGCACAAGCAAACACTGACCAGAGCTTGGTTTCAAAAGTATATAGTTATTTATTTAAAATACACATAAGTTAAAAACACTCTAGCAAAAATATAGTAAAAGCACTTCAACACAGTTATAATGAAAGTAGATTCAATCCTTTCTCCTATCTAGACAACTCTAAGTAAACACCACTTAATTAAAACAGAGGTGAGTGCTTAACGTTAGATGACACTCTAGTAGTTTCCAAGAAAGGGAGAGAAAAAGCAGAAATGGGTTAGACACACCACTCTAAGGTCCAGAACACTTGCAATAGGCTTAAAGAAGAATAAAGTCACAGGTGAGCAAAAGTCACTAGGCAGGGCCCACTCTTAGAGTAGCCGGAGCGAAAATGTGCCCAAGATCACACTGTTAGTTAGAGATTCAAAGTCTTGCAAAGAGTCAAAAAGAGGTTAGAGTGGCTCAGAAAGTTTAGCCAAAGTGTCCCAGGCACTCCCAGGTTCGAAAGCCGGGGACTAAATCTACCCCGTACAGTCGGTAGCAAGGGAAGCCGGGCAGAACACAGTACCTTAAGCGGAAAGGATCCTCCAGCGGTGGCAGTTGTTCCAGGCAGTGGCAGCAGGGCTCGACGTCGGTCAGGGGAGAAGAAGTTCTCGCTGAAGAGCAGAAGAAGAGGGTCGTTGCACTGCCCGGGAAGAAACCAGCCGCGGAGTCCTCCGGTTAAAGGGTTGGTACCGACTTTCGCGGTATGGGGGTAAAGTGTGGTATTCCGGTTGCCGGGGTGCTTGGCACAGGCAAGGCGGCCACGAGATACCTCAAAGAACGGAAAGAAGGCGAAAACTGGTTGTCCCCACCAGTCAAGGGAAGGAGCCACTCCGTTAAGAGTTCTCCTCGGTCGTCGGGAAAAAGTGGTGAGACGGTTCAGCAGGGCTCCACCGGGTGGTGTCGTCGAAGCAGGTCGGCTCAGCTCTTCCCTCGTCGGATTCTTGGTCCTGTGGCGACTTCTGAAGTCCCAGTCCCCAAAGCCCTGCTTTTATGCAGCAAACCCCCATTCACCCAGCCTAGCTGTCACTCAACCATGCTAAGTGGTGAGCCGGGCGGCTCACCACTTGGGCCAATCAGGACGGAGTGCGACTTGAGTTACCAAGGTAACTCAGTCCAGGGTGCCTAAATCCCCCTCCACCCCTCCTAAGTACCCCAGACAGAGTGGCACCACTTTGGAGGGCTTCTGTGGAGAAGCCCGCCAAAAGTGGAACAAAGGGCTCCACTTTGGGTCAGAGTTACAGAGGCGAACACCAACGCCATTTTAGAATCAAGTTTTGGCAAAAAGTCCCAACCGGAGTTATAAAAATAAATATATAAACCGGCGGTATGTTTAAGGCTACCGTAAATAAATAATTAAATGTGTTAGCCTAAAACAATGGGAAATCCCATAGGGAAATATTCGCGGTCGAATATAAAAAGTAGTTTCCACTGCCACCAGCCAAAACTCGATCAGGGGGGACGGAGACGTGCCCCCTCGACTAACAGACCCTGGGGCAATCGAATTGCCCCAGCCAGTACGTCCACAATATGATGGTTTGTACTGGTTCTGTTCAGGATTCAAGACTAGCAAAGTCTTTGGTGACTTTACATGCCCTGGGAGACAGTAGTCAGTCCCAGGGTATGGAGTCTATGTTGGGGAGTCCCTAGGACACCCCTGGGTCACGGCACAGAGGGTGCTGTGTGACCCACATCACAAAAATACATGAGGCCCTATGGAGTAAGAGACCCCATAGCCCATTCAACACAAGGTTTAACCAAGAAAACACACTTCAACATGTCCAAGAGTGAGGGTAAAAGAGTCTCACTCTTGGCAGGAGAAAAAAATTAAACCCCAGAAATCCAGCAAAGCTGCTGGGGGACTCACTAGGTAGGGAAATTCAGCCTAAACAGAGAATTCTCCCTAACACCGGGATTCGAACCTGCGTTAGCAGGCTCTGCACAGATGTCAGAGCAAGTGCTCTAATCGCTGTGCTTTCGGACCGGCATGTTCTTTTCTCCGGCTAGATGAACTGCCAGAAGAGTTATTCCTTCTCTTAGTGCCCAGAACCAGACCTGCATTGCCTGTCTGCACAGGGGCAGTGACCCTACACTGCCTCTCTTGTTGGGGTAATGCATGGCCACTGTGTTGTCCGTCATTATCAGGACACATCAAACTATATCGAGGGCAGGAAAGCCATCAGCCCTAGTCTGATTGCCCTCCGCTCCGAAAGGTCGATATGGAGTCTGTCTGGACTCTGACTAAGACCAGTTTCTGCTTAATGAAAGCGCTCTTATGTGCACTCCCTATCCTGAGAGGGAGGCGTCCGTCACAACTGTTATCTCCGGCCATGGTTTCCAAAGAATGTTCTCCTCTCATCGCATTCTCCCGCCTGGCTCACCACAGGGGATCCTGGGTGACCTTTGTTGGGACCTGCAGAAGGTCCTTCATTCTGCCGGAGAATTGAGACCACTGGGATCTGACAGCCCACTGAAGGGATCTCATTCTCGGATGGGCTTCTGGCACAAGAAAAATGCAGGATGCCATGAGGCCGAGCAACCTTAGGAAGTCGTAGGCCGGAAGACGTTTGGCACTCTGAAATATTTGGACCATCTGCAAAAGATGTTGAGCCTTTAACTCGGGTGGCAAAGCTTTTCCTGGGGCTGAATCCAGGACTGCTCCAATCAATTGAAGCTTCTGTGAAGGTGTCAAGTGGGACTTCTTGAAGTTCAGGGAGAAGCCCAGCTCGTGGAGTAGTTATCAGGTGCGACTGAGATGATTCAGAGACTGTTCCGGAGAAATGGCTCTGATCAGCCAGTCATCCAGGTAGGGGTAGATGTGAATTCCCCCCTGCTCCCTCCTTAGACTTGCTGCCATCAATGACATAAGCTTGATGAAGACCCTCGGGTGGAGGCCAGCCCGAATTGCAGAACTTGAA